>NC_056534.1:7188239-7560114 GCF_910596095.1 Thunnus maccoyii | reverse complement strand
AGCAGTAAAAGGTAATTTTATGATACATTCTGGTTATTAAACATCTTGAAATCTCATACATGGGATTGGATAATCCTATGAATTTACCAAAGATTACTGTATGAAAACAAGAGTCCTCATTTAAATTAGGTAATTTTAAGGTAGTTCTGCAATCTTTTTCATTTTTTGTGCAGATTTTACATTTGTTTAACATTCTAGCGATGTTTTATAATGATATTTTATTTTTATTTTACAATGGTTGGACTGTAAAAATGCAGGCAATGTCCAAAGTAAATATCTGTATTTTTAAAATAAATCTCTGTAGAATAACTAAAGGTTTTTTTACTGTTATTTCACAGTAAGTGTTTGGTAACTTTTGCTGCCAGACTTTTTACTGTTTTTTGACGTTTTTTTTTTTTTTTGTTCTGTTTTTTTACAGTGTGCTTTAGATGGTTAAAATGTGTCTGTAGAGAGTCAAACTGTAATTATCTTCTGATACACAAGTTAAAAATCAAAGTGACATTTTGAATCGTGAAAGACACCACAAGTTATCAAGAATGCAGAAGCTTTATTTGATAAAAGACCCTTGTCAATTAGCACATATTATTGGGAGGGAGTCCTATGCATAGAATCCAAATAGAGATCACCAAATAGAGAGTCATAGACACAGCCTTGACACTTGTGGTGGTGGAACAGTGGAGGGGTAAAGTAAAAAAGTAGTGTACATGGCAATGAGGACAGAGCAGGCATGGTGATTTAAATATCCTTCAGCTAAGATGATCATTGGACGATAGGAAAAGGTTCAGGAGAGATCATTTGATAATAAATGATTGGTGGAGCCCCACAGTGATGAAATAAAATTGTCTTCCTGCTTGAACTTGTGCTAAAAGCTTCATTGTGAAAACCCAAATAAAAATCCAGCCGTACAAAATAGCCTCGTTCAACAGTATGTTTGTTCCATTAACTCAGTTTTACAAGACAGGGATTAAAAAAAAAAAAAAGGCAATGCAGTATTGTTTTTTATTTAACATTTCTGTTTTAGTGGCCATTTTCCACAAGTCCAAGCTTGCCGTGGATTCAACTTTGTCAGCTTGACTACCTGTTTCTGACCTATTAACCATTATAGCATTCATATCTTCACTCAAGTCCTATTATAACTGGGAAATACACATTTTACATTCTTAATAATACAGAAAAAAGCAAACAAACATGGATGCCTAATGTCAACCAAAGTCTTGAAGGTAATTAAACCAATATTTTACAGATATAGTAATACATTATCAATACACAGTATTTTTTCTACCCTCGTATAGCCAATTCTGCAATCATACAACTGTTGTGAGTTGCCTAATGACATGAAGGCTTGTGAAAGTCATAAACAGGGGATTTGTTCCTATTTCTAACATCCTTTCCACACGGCATGCGGCAGGTCGTGTGGTGAGCTTTGAGAATGGACAATTAAACACTTTAGTTTAACTTAAAATCACAAAGGGTGCAAATTCTAATAGTAGGTGCTGTTGAAGACACTCATTTATCATAGAATAGGCTACAGATGGTAAAGCCAGGGAGCACATTTCATTTTTTGCATCCAGATTGCATTGAGTTACAAAAGTTGGTGGAACAGCGGATACCCTGGATGTGACGTCAGGAGCTCCGCTCTCCATGTGTGTCCACATGACAGTATAAAGCCCATAGTGAAACAGCAGAAAAACGCTCTTCAGCACATGCTTCACTGATCCTGAAGTTGACATCTTAGCTGCATATTTGAAATGTCCTTTGAGTTGAGATCCGCCTTTACCCACTTCTTCTCTCTCTCTCTCTTTCTGTGTTTCTCCTCTCTCTCTCTCTCTCTCTCTCTCTCTCTCTCTCTCTCTCTCTCTCTCTCTCTCTCTCTCTCTCTGTCTCTCTCTCCCTCTCTCTCTGGAAGTTAAAGGGCCAGTGGAGCCTGATTAGAATGCAGAGGAGGAAGGCTCTGCTGCAAATTGAAAACATATTGATTCTCCTCATGCTTGGAGGGAGAGGAGGAGCAAGAGAATAAGAAAGACAAGACAGGGAAAAAAAGAGAGAGAGAGAGAAAAGGAGGATAAAATCTGGTGTTGAAAAAGAGAAAGCAAGACAGTTGCCCAGTGCCAGGAGCAACTTGTGTGGATGTCTCGTCTCTGTCACACACACACACACACACATATGCATTGTTTCATATAGCCTACTAAGATAACATCCCATGGGTTGAAGGCTCCGTGGTCACTACTGCAATTGGGTCAGGGCAGCGTTTGCGCGTATTTGCGTGTGTGCACATCTTCTACATGTGAGCACATGCTGTCATGTCCAGCTGTGGTGGGGAGAGGCCACGGGATGCCGATGAGAGAGGACAGCGCATAACACGTACAGATGTGCTGACTGCACAGTTTCCATGGGAACAAGCCCCCCCCACCCCCTCTCTACCCCCTTCAGCACCACCACCACCACCACCACCACCACCACCATATCCCTCCTCCTTCCATCGCTCCTCATTGCTCTTGCAAAAGCTTGACAAGCTCTGCTAATACGTCTCGCTGCGTCTTTATGTGTGTCCATGCATTCCTGGTAGAGCTCTCACATCAGCTACAGCTCAATCTATCTTGTTCTGAGTGCACGTGTCACGGGCTCTAAGTGTGTATGTGTGTGTAGATATTAGTATGTGTGACATGCTTGTCTCATTCTTTAATCAAAGATGAGGGCGAAGAGAAGAAAGTGTGAGGGAGGTGGTGGATGTTATCAAACAGAGTGGCTCTCTGTCTTGTGCACAGAAATAACACAAACACACACAGGGCAGGCATCGTTTGTGTGCACACAGACAATCACAGACGTCGCTGGTACCCTGTTGACAGGAACTGATTTATTGCGTATGTGTGTGTGTGTGTGTGTATGTGTGTTATAACTACCAGAGCTGATCATAAAGCACATCCTTTTCTTATGTTATGCTGTACAAAAGCTGCCATCATATGGTTGTCCACTGCTACTGCATGTTTAATAACTCTAAAGTGTTGGTGGCTATGGCGGGATACCAGTATTTGTGCATATTACATGGATCAGATAGCATTTGCATATAACTTTGTTATCCTGTACACACATCTATTGCATGTCTGTCCATCCTGGGAGAGGGATCCCTCCTCTGTTGCTCTTCCTGAGGTTTCTTCCCCTTTTTCCCTGTTAAAGGTGTTCCTTTTGGGAGTTTTTCCTTATTCGAATCGAGGGTCTATGGATAGAGGATGTTGTATTGCTGTACAGATTGTAAAGCCCACTGAGGCAAATTTGTGATTTGTGATACTGGGCTATGCAAATAAAAACTGACTTGACTTGAATTATTTGTATTTGTCTCAGACTGTCAGACAGTCTTGCAGAAAATGTCAAAATAACAAGCAGTTAGGGTGGAAGTCACAGCATTTTTACATGAAGAAAACAACCACTTCATGATTTGTTTACACAAAAATAATGCTTGCCCCGTGTGTGTGTAGAGTTAAAAAATAAAGTTGCATTGGCCGGGAATCAAACATGGGCATTCCCTATGGCAGATGTCTCTCGTTTTTCTCTCTGTATTGAGTGTTTTGTTACAGTGATTGTTATTTGGGCTGCTTTAATTGTGCTTTAACTCCCTCATGCCTCTATGCCTCTTTCCCAGTTAAGGAGGCTGCAGTGAGAAAGTTTTGACAGCATTTTGGGTGCAAATTCAGGAGGCTTATCTCCGCTCGGTTAGTGCAGTTACTGTTAAATCAATCAAATCTAAACTGATATAGCAGCTTTTGAGTCGCATGTTTTACCTGCAAGACTCCTGTTTTAATGCTGTTGTTCATCGTTTGTGATGTGGAAACGCCAGAGAAATAAAAAACTTGTGTCCTGCTATTAGCTCAGTTATACAATCCAAACACACCGTGGAGCGTCTCTCCTGCCGGCAGCTGACAGCTCTGCCAGCTGGAGAGTTGATCACACTGGACGGTAGAGGAGGAGACGTAGAGACACTGGTACGCATCTGCTTAAATAGGAGTTTAACCGACAACAGAGCTGAGAGAAGGAAACACAATCGCTCTGCATCGCTGCTGTCCTCCGCTTCCATCATCTCGCGCTGATTCATTTTGAAAGAGTAACAGCCAATGGGGAAACTCCAACACGGCTGGCTGACCAATGGTGTAACTTCATCACTCACTCACTCAAGCACTCAGTCACTCACGGACAACCGTTGTTATAGGGCTGGCCCCGCTGTTGCGGTCCAGCCAAATATAATGCCTGTCTATAATGTATAAAAAGACTAAATTGTTTTCTTCATTACTGGTAAAATACACAAACTACTTTCCTTCTCTGAGAGAATTAGTGTTACTTTCATAAGAGACCACTTGGATTCCTGTGCCAGGATCCTACTGATGCAGCCAAACTGGTAAAAGACAACGCGTCTCTATAGGACGGGTCTGCACCTGTGAGGGAAGAGCTGGTCAGAAAAAATGCTCTCGCTGTGGTCCGTCAGAGAGGAGGGGATTCCTTAGACAAAACAGAGGTGTTTGGAGAGTACATCCCTCAATTTGAGAAATACAAGGGGAAGTCTTTCTGCTGGCTCCTTGAGAACATCAGGTAAACCATTTACCTACTCAAGAGTCATCAAAAGGACGATGCTGCAGGAGTCTTCATGGCAGAGGGGCACAGCAAGGACAGCCTACTGAGCTATGCCCTCAGCTTTGGAGAAATCCAGTCTCTTCTCAGCTGTGACTCCAAAAAGCCGGTTGCGACAGCAGCAGCAGCATCAGAGGATGACCAGCTGATTGGTTTTGGCTCTCGTGCCAGCAACACCTGGCGAGAGATTTAGGACAGCAGGGATGATGGCTATGCAGCCTTTATACTGAAGAAAGGCTGTGCTCCAGGGACAAAGATACACAAGCTACAACAATACCTGCAAAAGCAGCAGCAGCCAGCCTCAGACCCTCCTCTGATGACTCAAACCTCACATGCTCCTGTTTTTTTTTTCAGTCAAAAAGGTAAACATGCTGTCATGGTAACCAAAGTGTTTTAGTACACCAAAGGGGATAAAGTTAAATAATTTCTGTGGTGATTTTATTCATACTAGCCTAAATACAGTGTAGACATACTTTTAGGACATTGTAATTCTTGCCTGTTGGCTTCACAGTGATGGATTAAGATGAAGAGCTGGAGAGCCATTCAAAAACCATTTACACTTCAGCTTGATTGCTATTAAATGTATTTTCTATACAGTCTATATTTAGTGTGAATGCTTTCAGCTTCACTATTGTTATCCAAATCTTTATTTATTAATATGAATGCTGAAAGCATTCCTCAGGAAATGCATTTCTAGTTGAAATTTGCATTTCAACCTGTCACAAAACATCTACAGAACTGGGTGAAAACCCACTTCCCCACAGAATAGTGAAAGGATGAAAAGTTTGACAATATTGAGTTAGACAAATTAACTAGAAAATTAAAAGGCCAAAATATGGTGCATAACCACATCAGATGTATCATGTAGGAATACAGTCAACACTAATTTTATGGTACAGAAAGTAATTTTATTTTTATAAGTAATTTACAATACCAATACAGTATTTACAATGCAGTGGAATGATTTAGTCCGGGACTGTGCAATTTACTGTGCATGACATTTGAGAAAAGAAGAATACAAGAAATCAGTACCACATTGTTTTGCAGTATTTTTTTCAAAAATGAAATCATTATTTTTTGTTTTCTTAAGATGTTCCTGGAGCTGTCTCACCACCATCCACTCTTCCTTTTAATTGTGTCCAACTGTGAGTACTGTAGCTCCCTCAATTTGTCTTGTGCATTGCATTGTGAGATAATATTATCTATCAACAGCACACACAAAAATCAATCAAAAATCAATTTTGTCACTTTTCCATTATGAACACACTAAACCTGTTGTACTAGTATACTGAATGAGTGATCCAACTGATGAATGAGCAGAATATGCTGAATGAAACTTTGATATGATATATATTGTATACTATGGTCTGAATATACGTTCATATTTCTATCTGCAGTGGATTGGAAATGTGTTTTACTTCTTTAGGGGAGATGTCAATCAAAGACAGTCTATACAGGCCTACACATTCCTAAGTAGAGGTCTAATCAAGCAAAATAGGCAAAAACACCTCTGTGGGTCTATCATTAGGAGCCTTTAAACTGGGAGAAGCAGAAAATTTAAAAATATATTGTTACGACCCGGCCTAAGAGAAACTCTCGGGCAACATGTAAATGACACTCCCTCTCCTCAGCTACCAAGAAACAGCTTTTGCAGCCTTTAAATGTTTATTTCATAGTTGTAGTTTCAGGGTGAGTTAACAGCAAGACAACAAACAAAAGGGAATTAAAGCTAACCAACGTAAAATTACCTCTTTAAACATAAAGACACAAAAATGCAAATCATAACTCCTAACTTAACAGAAACAGGAGAAAAGATATTAAACAAAAATGCCACTGTACACAGAAACATGTTGGCTGGTTGAAGGTGGAGTGAGGAGAGCCTGCAGGAGCTGGAGAAAGCTGGCTTTGAAATCTCGAGCTCTGGAGCCCAAACATTGATGAAACATGATGCCCTTTAGCCTTTAGGAATTGATTATAATTTAATAATAATTTATAATTATGCTCTTACTGAGAGGTGCCGCACAAAATTTTATTTTCATGACCTACAATCAAATGAACACGCTGTCTTGCATTTTGAATTGCAGTAATGCAACAGTGTTTTATTGTATGATCTGATCATGTGCAGCTGGGTGACCATAACGCATGATGTCTATTTTGAAAATGAAAGCATTTTAGTAAGTTTTCTTCAGGATGTACTGTGTTAAGTCTCAATAATGAGAAAGATCAATGGCACAGAACCAACAGCTAGCACGTCAAAGTAGTTACAAAAATGACCAGCAGGTGTCGCACTGTGTGAACCTCCACATCAACAGGTTTATACACTTAATGTCTCAAAAATAAATTGAAATATGGATATGTTGACAGCTAGACAAAAAAAAAGTGAGCATCTTATGAAGCATCAACTATCGTGCAGTAAATCTGTTTGGGACACCTCATCCAGGTAGCATCAGTTAGAATTAAGCTCTCACTGGACTGTAGCCTCCATCAGCTGTGATCACATGGAGTCACTTGATAACTGGCAAAACACACTCAAAACACACTTCTGCAGACTGGTTAGAAATTCATCCCACCATGGTCTAGTTAAAAGAACCTTCTGGTTTTCATGTCTACTCAAGCAGACTGACGACGTTTGTACTTAGCCAAATCCCTGAGTAACAAAAAAAATATTATCATTTAGCACCATTATGTCTGTAGCTGCTATCCATCCATACCTTACCTGAAGTGATTTTGAAATTCAGTGAGGAAATAATATCTAGGTATGTGTATAAGATAAAACTAAATATCTGTAAATTTGCTTGTGTTTAAACTCATATTTAAATATACAATTGACACACATTCAAACAGTATTTTTAATGTATTCAAAAGTGACCATCAAACACAGAACACTGAGCATCAAACAGGTTTAAAAAAAAAAAAGACACGTAAATGGGAAATCTGATGAAAATTACTGTTTGAGACCAAACCAAACAGACCAAAGTGTAAAACTCAGAATGCATCATGTATGCTCATCTGGAGCTTCACAAATGTGGGATTTTTTTAGTGAGGGGAAATCAATAAGCTCAACAACATACATAATTTAGTATAGAACAAGTGTTACCCAAAGTCCAAAATCTTTCAGAAGTCTTACATCTGCAGCCGGTGCCATGGAAGCCCCCTCCGGGTGCAGAGAAACATCACCTGAGCTCTAGTACAACACAGAACATTAAATATAGAATTTGAACATGTTGAACACACTAAACTGGACTGCGGTCCTCGTTAGGGACCTTAAAACAGCCAGTGCTGCAGACAGTCCAGACATACATTTTTACTGTGGATTTGTCCCCAATGTTTTTTGCAGTTGGATAATGTTGGGAAGGGATTTATGGTTATTATGGAGAGAGGAGGAATAATTTTGTCCTCACCAACTACCGCTCACACTGGACCTGTGAAGGCTGGTGGGAGGGTCTTTGGGTTAGACCACAAGTGTTGGCCAGTCCCAATGAAGAAAGCCGTTGACAACCAATGCTGCTCTCATTCACAGCTCCTGTAGAGACCCAAACATGCTAAACCCAACCACCAAATTACACATTGCACAATATGTAAAGCACCTGGTCAAGCCGATGAATGCCAGCTCCTCTTTAAACACGAGCCCAGAAAAGCTCCAAGTGAGGCAGCCACTCTGGCACTCTCTGACAGTGGGGAGTGAAACTAGAAATATGCCAATTGTTACCATGCCTGTTGCAGTAGTAAACCCACCTCCACCTGCTGAGACCCTGGCCACACCTCTAACCTGAGTCTCCACTGAAAAAATTGTTAAAAGCATCATGGAGAGGCAGCAGACAAAAAGTCGAGCAATGACCATCCACTTTTTCTACCAGCATGGTCCCATCAGATACTTCTACCGCTCCGATAAGGTTTTTAAAATATATGGTGCAGAAGGTCTGACAAACCCAAAAATACCCTTCAAGGACTTTGAAAGAGACAGAGTTCTTTCAGCGGGAACTGAATGCCACAAAGAAGAAGATGGAGTAGGAAGTAGGACCCAAACGGTCCTCATGTTCACGCTGGCTTCCCTGGAGTGGTGGTGAAATACATTTAGTATGCCCAGGGAAAGTCTTTTCACTGTACAAAGATCAGGCCATAGGGAAGGTGGTGACCTGGAAAGAGTTCCAGGAGTCTCATTTTTATGAGATGGAAAGACAGAGATGGGAAGTTGAAAAGGGAAAATGAGAGACAGGGAGAAGGAGAGTGTTTTGTCATGTGTATAAATATATTTTGCTCATTTTGTTCTTATTCAAAAGTATTCAATTTTCTATTTAGTAGGCTATTTTAAACATAAATGATACAATTTCAAGTCTTTCTGTGTATAGAATGAATCTGGTTACCTTTGTTAGACCCTCTGGTGGCTCACTCATTTCAAACATTTGTGTTGGACTTTGTTCAAAGCCCCAGAAGTTAGTTTTCCTCTGTCAAAAGACCAGCAGATCAGACCAATCGCATCATAAAATGCGACTATTAAGTCTAATAAAAACATTGATGAGCCTGACAAAGAAGATAACATGGTTTTCTAAACAGTACTTTGCCTTAAAAATCATTACAATGTCTGGTAGGTTAGTTTTCCCTTTAGCTGTGCGCGCTCCCGCGAGGTGCATGCAGTTCTCGGCAGAACTCGGCAGAACACCGAAGCTGATTTACGACAGTTTCTCAAACATACTTCCGTCACACTTTACGGCAGTGTATGTTGCTTGCAGCCAGGCAGGTGTAAGACGGTAGGCTTCCCCAAAATCACCTTAAACAGTTCTAGCTTTATTCTGCTGGTATCGAACAATTTGTCAGGCGTTTGTAGTCAGTTTGTCTTGCAGTATAACCCTTTTTATAAACTCTGTAGTGCGTCTGCTAACAGCTAACATCAGCTAACGTGCTAACAAACACGCCCCTAAGTTGGCTTAACATGCATCCTGTAACTTAGTCACCATTAAACCAGAAAACTGTGGCTGTTTTTGCCTAACACTTGCATGTTAAAGTGCTATATGTTTTCTACAGTCTGTTTATATTTTGAGAAATGTGAAAGCATGTTAAAGAAAAAAAGACCCAGTGCATACACCGCTACTGTAGTGCAGCTCTGTTTACAGATATAACGGTGGTAAACACGAAAATCTGGTTTTTCTACGCAGCATATTTACTCTCTCTGTACACCTACTATGACACTTGGTGTGAAGGGGTAACCCTGCCATTCAGACAAAGTGAAAAGAAAAATAAATACCCCGGTTTTTGGTGTTTTAAGCAGTTCTAAAACATAAAACAGCGCAGTAATAACTTGTGACACAAATATAGTTTCATGTCTGTAATTCAGAGAGCAGGATTCAAGTCATGAGGGGTTCAGCTACTACGAAGCGAGATTAGTGGGTTAGTGAGGTATGTTTTAGCCTAAAGCCAGGGTTTCCAGTGTCACGAAGGTGGCTCTCTTTTAACCTGGCTAGATCACCATGGTAACCTATGCTGCACACTTAACCTGGTCAGGAGCAGGTTATGTTCCGAGTTTCACTTTAAATCGGCTATAAAAAGCATCGCCCTTTCACTGACTACCTGATTTACTGCCAAGTCCGTTTAACACTGCTGGTACTGCAGTTATTAGATCACCGGATTGATTGGTCTTTTATCAGACATACATGTCATATTGTAAATTTCTAATGGTGCAATCGATTAGGGTTACTTTTTGGATGGGATTTTGTGAAAATATATCAAACTGGATTTTAAATAGTAAAAGAAAAAAAAAACCTAATAAAAACTAAAAACTAATGAAAAAAAAGAAAATCGATTAGTCTATTGGTATTTATCACAGATAATATTCAATCTATAATATTAATTTCACTTTGATTTGGCCAAAAACTAAAGTGATTTCCACGTATCCTTCATTATGGGACAGAGTCAGACTTAAATGCACTTTTTGAGTATAATGTGTAAATCTGCTGCATCAAGTTTAATGATGCTTTTGCTGTGATAGTGTATTTATATTCTTCATAGCTCTCCGTTTTAATGACATGTCCCTCCTGACTGAGGGAGGCGACATGCGATTGCTTAATTTTGTGTGGAAGAAGAGTCAAATGACGCGCCAAATGCCCCCTTTTACGGGAGCGTGCACAGAGCCTGAAGCAGGAAGCCAACAGAAATTGATAACCACCATCGTGATACCACTTATCTCTGATTGTGAGTCTAGGGTTTGTTGAGCCAGCTCACACAAAGAAAGCCTGAGTATGTTGAACTTGCTTCGTAGTACACCCCTCTGTTTCTCTACACAGCATATTTACTCTGCTTGAACACCTGCTATGAAACTTAGTGTGGAGGTGTGGAGGTAATCCTTCCGTCAGACTAAGTCAAAGTATAAACAAAAATCCAGTTTTGAGTGTTTAACAGTTCTAAGACATGAAACATTGCAGTAATGACTGCGTGCACATGTTTTTTGTCAACTATATATATCATATTGACCTGTTCAGGCAATGCGCATTGGACTGCCCGGTGCAGAGACACTACAAGGTGGATCCTTAAAAGCTTGGATTTTGGTGAGTGTGCAGAGCATGAAGATGCTTCTAACACACCACACTCATTTCACTTCAGATTAGGGATGCAACTAACAATTATTTTCACTATCTATTAATCTAACTAGTCGATTATTTTCTTGATTAATCGATTAGTTGTTTGGTCCATAAAATGGCAGAAGACTGTGAAAAATGTCACTGTCACCCCTGAAATGTCCCAACCAACAGTCCACAACCCAAAGATAATCAGTTTACTATCATGAGAAGCAGGAATCACAGAATTTTTTTCTTAGAAATTACACCAAGCAATTAATCGATTATCAAAATAGTTGGCGATCAGTTTAATAGTTGGAAACTAATTGTTGCAACTTGATTTGAGATACTTTGTTGATGTTTGTTGATCTCATTGCTTTGCTTTAATGTATTTGGACACACTGCTGCCTTGTTGTTGTCTTGGTTTCATCCTCTTCCTCCTCTTCCTCCTCTTACTCCCAGACAGTCCTCCTGAGTGCGTTTATGTTCCAGCTGCTGAGGACTGTTGGACTGAGGGCGTTCTCCATGGCATCTGAGACCTACACGTCGGGCACACACTCCGCTGCCTTCGTCACCTGTCCTAACGACACGGTGGCTAAAGAGTTGGCCAGGTGAGACAATCAGCGATGCACATTTTAGAAAAACTATTATCTCTTTTATGCTTATTTTTATTCAATTATACGACAGAATAAAGTCAAGATTTTGTGAATCTATCATTGATATATCCTCCTTCTCTTTTACTGATTAATGTCATCTCCTGTGTAACTGGAAATCTTTTTGATGACACTGCATTAGGGCTGCAGTTAATGATGAACTAATTATTTTCATTATCTATAAATCTTCTGATTATTTCTTTCAATTAAGTGATTAATTCTGTAAGTCTGTAAAATATGAAGCGATGCATCACATTTTCCTAGAGCCCAAGGGGACATGATCAGATAATCTAAAATATTAAATTTACTAGAATGTCTTATGCAGCAATTCTCACATTTGAGAACCTGGAACCATCAAACATTTGCTTGAAAAATGATATGAAATTGATTGATTAGAAAAATAGTTGCAGATTAATTTTCTGTTGATTGACTAATAAATTAATCTGGAACACAAATATATAGTTTCAAGTCTAATTCAAACAGTATGATGCAATATTTTGTCAATGCTATCATGGGTAGTCGTTTGTGTCTGATGAATTGATATTTTCTATCTCTCAGGGGTATTGTGCAGAAGAAGCTGGCTGCCTGTGTCAACATCGTTCCAGCGATCACATCTGTGTAAGTTCTGAACGTTGGTCAGAGGCAGCTGCAGAGTTGTCTGTGTGATGCACGTTTGTGTTTTCTATATGTACAGCATGTTTTTAATTAAAGACAGAACATAAATGAAGAGTTTTGGGAGACAATAGATTACATAAATAATTTTGTCCTTTAAAAATTGGATGTATTAGATGATAAATTGTCTAAAATTGTGTCTTGTGTCTCCTCTCAGATATGAATGGCAGGGGAAGATTGAGGAGGACAGTGAGGTGCTGCTGGTGAGTGTTGACTACAGTTTGTAATATTTTAGGCTGTGTAAAAGTTTACCCTAAATGCAGCTAAACTCTATTTCTACAGCTCAAGGTAAATTACCATCACTGCACACTTTTAATACAAATAACGCATACATACTACAGCTGCAACTATTACTATATCTGCCTCTACTGCTATGTCTACAACGACTACAGCTACAATTTCAGCCACAGCTAGCAGTAGGAGGATTTTATCAGTCCAATTATTTATACAATACTTCTTATCGACAATGATAATTATCAATAACCTTATTGATATTTCTCTAACAACATCTGTATTTTTTGACAAAACACTGTGGCTTAAACTTTCAGTACAAGACTTAATTTACATATAATTTTACAGTTTTGGAAATTATATAAATATATAAAAATAGATATTAATTAATTACAAGTCTGAATGTTTTGGCTCTTCACTACATATGAATTTAACGTAAAGAAACAGGACTATAGTATAGAGCTATAGTTGTTGAGATTAGATCAGCAGTGCTGTCAGTGGAGAATCCAGCATCTCTCCGGCTTTATTTAATCTCTACTGTCACTGAGTGAGTCAACAAACCATTGTTTACCACCTGGAAATTATACAAAATTTGTGCCATCTGAAGTCAATATGACCGTGACTTTAAAATGTTTCTGCCAGTTAAACTTATCAAAGAGAACAATAAGTTTTTCCAAAAATTCAATAGTTCATTTTTTATTGTCTGAGATGTTGCTGGAGCTGTTACACCACCAACCACAGTTAGTTTGTTCAAACTCTGAATAGCTCTTCAGTTTTTCCCTTTTGCATTGCATTGTGGGAGAATAGTGTCAGCAGCAGACTCAAAATCAAAAAGTGTTTTTTTAAAATAAACTTACTGTTTTTAGTGTACATTGTTTAAAGTATACATAATGTGAACATGTTACCTACTCAGAGTCTTCCTATATTACTATGTAGTGTTGATTCGGGATACAGCGCTTATGTTGAACCCCAACCATCGTTATCTTGTATCATTTGCAGAATACAAGGCCCGAACAGCAGCAGGAGGGGCTGGAAACACACTTCCAGCAAAAAAAAGCCTTGATCCACACACATTTTTATGATGGCAGATATTGTGTAGTCTGTGCTTGCACACGCTTTAAAGACTCCTGTTGTTAGTCTTATGAAGTGTCTGATGAAGTCGGTCGAGCTGACTCAGTGTTTCTCTCTTATTTAGATGATTAAAACAAGAAGTTCCAAAGTGCCTGCTCTAGCTGAATATGTCCGGTAAGTTTATTTTTCAAACCAAATACATAAAATGCTGTCCTCCAACCTAACTCACAGGGGGAACACTGTGTCGATCATTTTCTCCCATTAAGGCCATGACTCATGCAGTCGGACTATGGCTTTAATTACTGCTGTTTGTGTGCCTGTCTGTGCACTCAGTCAACTTGTTCATAGTTTTTTCTCCTTTTCTAATGGAGTAAGGTATGTATTGGAGAGTCCCCTGATCAAGCCAAGTCATTTATGTGTATCAATTTGTATGTTTTACATATGTTTAAACAAATAAAAAATCAAAATCAAATTGTCTTCTCCAGTTCTAACCATCCTTACGAGGTAGCCGAGGTCATCAGCCTTCCCATCGACCAGGGGAACCCGCCTTACCTCAAGTGGATAGGAGAAGTTGTCCCTGAATAAAGATGGACTGATGGATGAGTGAATGAATTAATGGATGGATGGATGGATGGATATGCAAACCAATCTAAACAAATGTGAAATTACACATACTGTACCCTATTTTCGATGCTTGGACACACTCTGGCCACTACTATCCAAATTGGTAATGTTGTTACAAACTAAGGCTTACAAGACAAGACAGGGCTCATCATGTGAGTTTTTAAGTGACATATTGGGTGTTCTGAAGTGATTTAAACCGTTATGTTCTCTAAAATTTTCCATCATTTGAGGCTTGTAAGTGGGTGATATTTTCCCCTCTAGAGGGCAGCATTGTTCCTTTATATTCAAAGTTAACCAAGACTGTGCTACAACTTGTGAGTTGCTTGAATAAAGAACCATTTTGCAATAAAGCGGAGGATCATTTTTCATTTAAGTCTTTCTCGGTGAACATACAGTTAAGAGTTCAGCTGCACACATGTCATATACATATTACATACCACATACATATACATACTATGTACAGTAGTGCAAGTGACATGATTGCACACACCACTGGATGTTACATATGATGAACATATTTACATTACATTAGCATCTGTAAACATTTATTTAGCCCATTTTTAACAAGTTACACATGACTTTAGCACTTCACTAAAGCCCCGACAATAAGCAGATGTTTCAAATTATTTTGACTTTCCTAAAAAGCTACAAACTGCATGGACACTTGTGATCACAGGCAACAACAGGCCCTGTAACCTTTTGCCTTGGATTTCAATTTATGGGCCTTAAATAACATGTAAGACAAACTGAAAAGACTTCAGCACAAAATATTAAATGCACAGATGTTTTAAGCCAAGCCCTTACTTAGCGTGCTGATTGTTAGACCTTAGATAAGACATGAAATATAGAATTCACAATACACGACTATTACAATCATCATAACAATCCAATTACTTCACATCGATCGTATATACAGTTCAACATAGTGTGCAGCTATGAGCATAAAGCAAGGAATGCTTTTGAGAAATGTTTTTTGCTAAAAAAAAATCTTTAAGTGTGACAAAATGTAAAAGATCTTTTTTTTCTTCCTTCAGAAATACATATTGTGTTTTCTATCATCTTGAATGTTAAACTCAGGTTGTGAAAGAGTCAAAAAAAGAAATAATTCCATATTAATCAGAAGCGCATCTCTAATATTTTTTTTTGTGACTCAGAGTTGAACTGTCACTCATCCTGACTTCTTTATCTAAATGTTTGAATTAAGTAATATATAGTAAAATATAAGTAAAATATACAGACAGCCACCAGCTGTCTACACGGTGATCATCGGTCATCATGTTTTACATTTGATAGAAAATTTAAGAAAAACAGGAAATACTGAAACAAACAGAATCCCCCAAATCTAGTTAAGTATGGCTCTAAAAGACGTTGTTAGACTTGCTTCTCTTGACTTCTTGACCTCTGTAAACCCATTCAGAAGGTCACTGGTACTATTCTTATGTGTTGCTGCTATTGCACATCTCAGGTAGTGAGCTAAAGCTGTCAGTTATCCTTAAACGGAGAAAAGAAACCACTTTGTTACTTTGAAGAAATGCACTGACTAAGTTACCAGTCAGTTCATTAGTCAGTCATGTGCAGCTCAATGTGCTGTATGTATGTACACTCACACACACACAGTATGGATACTGTTACACTGAAGTTTCAACAAAAGCACTAAATAACAGACTGAGATGTCTTTGTGAAAACAATACAATTTACCTTCGAGAGCCTGTTTTTAAAAGTCAACGCAGTAAAAGTAAAGTGTAAACATAATTGACATTTTTCATTCATTCATTAGTCGTGTCGTTTCCCACCGGGACGTGATTCATACAGTGCATTAGCCATTTCTGAACAAGATGTTACTGATTAATTAAAAGAAGTGAGAGACAACATAACGGGAATAAATAAATATAGAGAAATGATGGTCTTTTGCGTAGGACTTCACTTAATTAAAGTGACTGAAGCCTCCACCCACCGAATGTAGGGTCACGTCAATCAATTTTTCATGACCATCTTAGTGTAAAATCTGGGTTTTTGTTAATTAAAAAGGACCAAACCAGTGTTTCTGCATGTTTTTGATTATATACTACAATTACTATTTGATACTATCCTTAATATTACTTGCACTTTATCCAAGGCGTAGTGTTAGTTCCATTGGTTTTAATCCCACATGGTTCATATCATGCCAACATTTATAGTTTTGTCAAAGTTTCATTATTTTTACATTTATAGAAAAAAACATTTGTATTGATATTGGCACCCTATTACATACTGCAAAAGTCCTCAATGATTTGTACATTGAAAAACAGTCACTCCAAATGATTCAACACTGAACCTGCAATCTGTAGCTGTTCTTAATATCTGATGATTAGAATAACTGTCAGAAATACATTAAATGGCGGGAAAGCTGATAACACCGGTTACAGATAGCTGATTTCAAGCACTGAGTTTTCATTCATGAATGCCTCAGGTTGTGACCTGTTGCTTCCACCATTACTGGCCAAAGAGGACACTGCCTCAGCAGGATCGAAGCCTTTCCTGGCCTGTTCTCCGTGTTTGGCACTCTGACCTGAGTTCTCCAGCTCAGGCTTCCCCCTGGTGCCTTCTGTCACTCCTCTGCTGTTTCCATTTTGTGAAATTCTGTGTACTTCACTCATCTGTATGCTTCCCTGTGTTCCATTGATTTCCTCCTCTTCTTCTTTTACACCGCAGTGTTTCCTATGCATAACGGTGGCTCCTTCGCTTCTTTGCGTTTGGTGCACGACGCCGCCCCACTCCTCCGTGGGTCGCTGCACCTCGGTGACGGCCTTGTCGTTGCTCTTCACCCTGCGTGAAGTGCGGCACAGGGCCTTCCTGAAGCCTCTCTTGAAGTTGTCGGACAGGAATCCGTACAGGATGGGGTTGGCGCAGCTGTTTGCGTATGAAAGCACAACTACAAAAAAGTAAAGCCCCCTAAAGTCTCCGGGCAGGACCACCAGGAGATTGACGATGTTGAGGACATAGAACGGTAACCAGCAGAGGACAAACACCGCCACCACGACAACCACCATCCTGGTGATTTTACGCTCCGACTTCCTGCGCCGAGAGGATGTGGCCTGCGCCCGTTTTCCAACACTACGTACCTTTGAAAGAACAGATATAGAACTTTTTACACACTTTAACAACTAGTAATAACACATTTTCTCATTTACACTGGAAAGACACTTTCCTGCTGAGTTTTTGTAATATTTCAATGCTTTGAGTAGTAAAAGTGTTTATATGACCTCCATTATATTTGGTGGCAACAGAGCAGGGATGTCAGAGATTAATGTCTCAAAAACAGAACCAGAGCTGGATATCTCTACTGGTAAGAGGAAAATATGCTTTTTTGTCATTTGGATTAAACTGATCCATTAAAGGAAGTACAAACATTTGTAGAGAAACCCTTTTATCTGACACATCATTGTTGATAGCATCACCTTTATATGACAAAATATTTGGAGTATATTTCTGCAAGTAATCAAATAGGTTTAGCCTGATATGCCTTATTTTTGTTGAGAATAATTTCTCTCTGATTTTTTAAATGATATTTTTTACAGTATTAACAGAGTCATAGGATATCCATTCTGGCACAGTGTGTTTTTCCATTATGTTTTGTGCAAAAATTGCTTCTGTACAAATGCCCTCCAACATCATTAGTGATATCAGAGAACAGTCCTATTATCAAGGATGTTAGTGTGCACCAGTTCTTGCAGTTCGTGATGAAAGCTGTTTTTGCATTAAAGCGCTTCTCTGAGTTAGAGCTTTATTTGGAGGGATTTCTTTGTGAATGAACACAAATTCAATATTTTTTTTGCAAACATAGCATTGGCATAAAATTGTATAATATAATCATAATATAAAAAACATATCTGTATTACTGTAAATGCTGTACCTTGATGACAATCAGCAGGTAGCACAAGCAGATGACCAGCAGGGGGAAGAAGAAGCCTACAGTGCACGTGTAGACGATGAAAGACGTCTTCCACACTTCCGCTGGCTCAGGCCACACGATGCTGCAGTTCCCAGCCTCTTTCAGTATGTCTGCAAACACCACCACCGGCAGCACCACCACGAACGACCCGGCCCAAACCGTGGCACTGATGGCCTTGGCCACTCGGGGGCGCCGCCACCAGGACGAACGGATGGGGTGAACCACGGCCAGGTAGCGGTCTACAGACATCACAGTCAGGCAGAATATGCTGGTAAACTGGTTGATGGCGTCCACTGTCAGGACCACGCGGCACATCAGAGAGCCGAAGGGCCAGGAGAACAGAGCGTTCTGCACCGCCAAGAATGGCAGGCTAAGCATAAACAGCTCATCTGCTATGGCTAAATTGAGGATGTAGATGTTGGTGACCGACTCATTCTTGGTGTAATTGACAATAACGTGGATGACCAGAGTGTTGCCCAGCAGGCCGACGACAAACACTAGCCCGTAGATAAGAGGGATGAAGATTCCAGCTAAACCAGGGAGGGATCCAGGTTCGGGTTTGCTGCAGTTCTGACAGGTGCTGTTAAAAAGGAAAGAGTTGTCGGTCTGGGTGAGGCTGAGAAGAGATTCAGAGGAAGTGGAGAGAAGCAGGAAGTGGGAGAGGGCAGGGACAGAGTTGTTGCTCCAGGTAGCTGTAGGCAGCAAGGAAACCTGGGAGGCCTGGATGAGCTCCATGGAGGCGTTAAAGACCATGAGGCAACGTAGGTCCCATCAGAGATAGATCAACATCCCTGCAAACAAAGGAAGGCAAGTTTATTTAGCACATTTCACATACAAGGTAAATTTGAAGGAACATTTTGGGAAATACGTTCGAGTTAGAAGAGAAGGAGGATTAGTTTAGTTTAGCATAAAGACTGGAAGTAGAAGGAAACAGCTGTCTGTCCAAGGTTCTGGGCAGACGAGTAAAATGTTGTTGATCGTTAAGAAATAATTACATTACGAAACATCCTCTAAAGCTTGGCTAAGGTAATCACCTCTCTCCTTGAAAATCACAATTTTTTATCATTCTGTTGTAGATTAAAGAGAGAACCAGACTAGCTGTGTCCTCCTGCTTTCAGTCTTTATGCTAAGCTGATTGCCTCCTGACTCCAGCTGCATACAAATGAGAATCTTCTCATCTCAGCAAGAAAGCAAATAATCATAGTTCCCAAATGTCAAACTCTTTTCTTTAAAGACTTGGAATAAGAAATACAGCATAAGATATACAACTTTCTTTTAACAGAAAGAGAGAAAACACATGAGAAATTAAGATGGAGAGACAAAGACACACCTTAACTGAGATATCAGGGATATAGGATGTGTACGGTCAAAACGGCTGCTGCGGGTGACAATGTGGTCGACGGTCAAAAGTTTTAAAAGTTTGGTCCGATCTCATCCCGGTGGCTTGTAGAATACTAAACTACTAATCAATTTAACAGCCTTTCTTCCGTCATAACAAAAACAAGCCTGCACTGGAACAAAAACATAGCGTATTGACTTCTATTAGTACAGGACTTGTTTATGAAGCCGTCCTGGCTTCTTAATAACCATGATGTTGCATGCAGGCACACCCTCATCCCTCACAGCGATGGCTAATAATTGGTGCTCTGTTAGGAGTAAAATGCACTGACCTATGGAGAAAAAAAATAACAGAGCTATATATGTCCTCCACAACCTTGACTTAACTACATTACTGTGAGGATAATGGAGAGAGAAAAGGGGGGAAAAGGAGATAAGTCAGATATATAGACTACACAGACAAACTGGCGAAATGTACGATAAAATACTGAAACAATGAGTTAAACAGTCAGTGTGTTTATGCTGTATATGAAATATTTCCACAAACAGAAATTGGGTTTGGAGAGGCATTTGACTTCAAACTAAAGGGCAGCAAAGACAAAATATCACTACCTCCCAGTTATCTTCTCTGTTCAAACACACACATATATATATATTGTGGCACATGAATCTTTTTCCTGTAGGAAAGAACCAGTGAGTATATTACAGTATATTATATCTTTCTAGGCTGCCAAATGTAAGAGCCAGAGGTCAGAGCTTCAATTAGTAAATATAAATGCCAGAGGATGGTACATGTTGTGTAGCTGTGAGATGCTTGTATATATATGTATATATATATGTACATATACATACGTATATATGTATGTGTGTTGCAGCTTTAGAGTTTTGGGGTGTTTATGAGCTCATAAAACCTGATGTGAATCCACGTGAAGTACAAAATATTATATTAGAAAATACAGAACGGCACAACATTCAGTAGCACCTAAAACTGAGACCTGAGCCTGACTGGTGCTTTTGCAAAGCTAATATACGACAAGGCAATTCATTCACAATTCATTGCACTGTCAATCAACAAGCCTGCAAAGTGTTGTGTATAATGTTCAGTTTATACACTGTAAATAAATAAAATAGCTCGGTATAATTTTGTACAGTAAATGTTTCTATGTTCAAAGGACATTTTTGCAAAACGGCTCATAACCTTGTCCTGTGATTATGCATTATGTATGATTCTTTGGAGGTTATTTTCTGTGTAAATATTATTCCAGTCCAGCCTTGTGACTAGAGCAATGATATGTGGGATGTAGCATGGCCTGTATTTCATGAAGCATGACTATCACCTGCTGAGGGTTGAAGAAAAGTATTAAAACTTAAGAGAATATGACTGATATATTCTAATAGAAAATACACATTTGATGTTGTCCCTTAGCTCTCAAAAAATATCCAAAGTATTACCACTACTACATACATAGATGTGTATTATGTCAGCTCTGTTATAGTTACAGCATAGTAAAGTTACTTCATAACACCTACATTCAGAGAAAATAAGTTAGATGGAAAACGATACATTAAAACAACGTCTGCTTGCTATTTCTCCAGCAGGGAAAATGAAGGAAAAACTCTAATTAAAACCTCACTTTGAACAGACGAAATATGCATAACATAAGTAACAAAAATGCACAAGATAAATCTAAAAATATATCACAACAATGCCACCACCAAAAGACCTGAATCCCTGGACCCACTGGTATAATCAAGAGGAGATAAATGACCACTTTGAATGGTTACAGAACATGAACTCGCAGATTGAGCTTTATTCTAAATCATATGTGATTACAGATCCATTGAAGGAAATTTTGAGACAAATATGTGTACTAGAAACGCATATATATCCACTAAATGTTCCTCTGAAGACACTGGCAGGCTCACACATTCGCATGCGCACACACTTCCCCTATGAGCTCCTGATTTCCAGGATGTGTGAGCTCAACACCCTCCCATCCTAATCTCTGACACACACAATAAGAGCAGACCGACAATCTTTCTTCCCAGAAGACATCACCTCTTTTGTCTGCCATTCTGTTGCCGGCTCTAAGAAAAACTTCCTGGGAGATGTTGCTATGGCGATGGAGGGTCAAGACAAGGCCCAAAAGGCCCTGCACAGAGCAAAGAGAAGAGATAAACAAGAGAAACTAAATGAATGCTGATTGAAGAGCTGGTGCCATTTACATTCATTCAATACAAAGGCAACAATGACTTATATTGAGCGTTGTGTGCATATGCGTGTGTGTGTTTGTGTGTGTTTTTGTGTGTGTGTGTATGCAAACTCTCTGCGCATCTGTTTTTTGCAGATACCGTAGATTTAGAGACCTCAATGAAACTTTGATGTAGCTTCATATTATTTAAAGGTTAAAACAACCAGTTGAAACCAGTGTATTTCTGTTTTTCTAAATATATTGTAATACTTCTTTTATTGAATCCAGGAATTCAGGAAGCTGTTTTTATTCCTGAATAAAATGACACTACAGAGTACAGTTTGTACAGAATGAACCATTTTTGAAGGTGAAGGAGGGAAAATCTAATATCCAATTCAGTGGATGCCTCAGAAAGGTCTTGTTATTTCAGGTCTTATAAGATTTAGATGAGATAAATTTTTTCTGCCAAGCAAGATTATATGCCCTTAAAGCTTCACTAATCAATATTTTTATATATTAACAGTGAGTCAAATTGCTATTTGTAATGTGAAAGGAGTCACTGATAGTGACAAACCAACCCAACTCTACAGCTCCCTTCAGCTGTGCGAAGCATTTTACCGTCTTTCAGCTCATTGTTTTGGTTTTCCAGCCTGAAACTTTACTGTTTTGGTTCGCTCTCACGGCTCTCATCATTTCCCGCCGCTGCAGACAGCTGTTTTCAATGCAAAAAGCTCTGATAAACAAACTGTGCGCTACCCTGAGAAAGTAGACAGATTTAGTGAGTAGCTGGTGAACATAGTGTAGCATTAAGCTGCTGAAACAGCTAGATATGTCATTCAAAACCAAGCTAAACTGAGAATGAATATTGGATTTACAAGTGAACACAAACACGACTCCAAATGAATGCAAAAAAAGTTTCCCACAACAACTTTGTAAGGCCATTATATGTCACGGTTCTGTTTTCAGCTTTTTGTACTGCACCTTGTGGACAAAAAAATCTATTTGTGTATGTCTGAAGGCTTGCAAACAGTGGAGAGACTCAAAGGGATCGTAAAGTCATGCTTTTTAAATGGCACTTACTAAAGTTTGGTGTTCCTGCAATTTTGTCCAACTCATCATTTACTTCTTCCTTCACAATGCAGGAAATCTCACAAAATCCAATGACAGTTTTTTTTCTTCCCATCATAGCAATGCAAAAATCTAGGTAAAGTAGGACAAGGTAATCACAAGGGGTCAAAGTACTGATGCAGAGACACTGGTGATCATCTCTCACCCTGTCCCCTCACAATCACAATACAAAGAGAGACAGAGAGATGTTGTTAGTTGCTTGTTGGTGACCAGCAGGTTGTTTGCATGCAGTAACAATACAGTATCTGTCCAACTCCTGCAGTGATTTTCTTTGAATCTAAGTTTTCTGCTCAGCAGAGACTGATGATCTAGGCTATACTGCTGATACCTCTTTGGCCAGTTTGTCAAATCGTTGTACCGCTCACACTGTGAGAAAAACAACAGAAACATCATTATTGAGACATTATTCCAGACCGGATTGAGGGAATGGGACAACAATTCAGCAGTTTTGTGAACCTTTCACTCTGTTCAAGCCACAACACACCCTAATGTTTATCTTCCAGTGACCTTTTAAAGATGCAATATTTGGTATTAGAGAAAAAAATGCAGATAAAGAGACAAGAATGCTGAAAACTGGTGCAGTCTGTGTGTTGCTTTCAGTCCATTTTTCTCAGTGTCCCCAAGTCAGACCCATGGGGGGAGGAGGTGGGGGAGGTAAGGAGGTAGCGATGTGCACTGATGTCTGCCAGAGTGTGTTTTTAATGCATCACTGAAGGGCTCAACAGTCAGGAGTGTTTCAGATTTTACACATGAGACAATTTAAAATTTGTCTAAAACAAATAAAGGTAGATGGGTTTAGTTTAAGAGGTAGAGATAGAGAGAGAAGTCAACACTTCAGCTGAGATTGGGCTGACATTGTGTGGCTTTAATTGGCAGAGGTGCACACACACACAGAGCTCTGCACAATCACAAACCAACTTTCATGTATTTTGCTTCTTTTACTTCTCTGGTATTACAGCTACAGCTGTTAATGTGATTCAGGCAGGTTTGAAACGTGTTAGATTGTCCGAATTTTACATTCATGTCATTCAGGTGTTACTGAATGTAATTCAAGATGTCATAGAAACATCAAAACTCCATACCTAATTGGTCACGGAAAGTATGAAAAGACCTTAACACACACACACACACACACACACACACACATACACACTTTTTGGCCCCCGCACTTCTGAAACGAATCCGGCGCCCCTGGCTACAGGACTAACGACAAGTAGACAATTACACAGTGTTTTCCCAAATGCACTATTGTCATTACCCTCTATTAATGCCCTTGCCGTCACTGCAGCCAATTTCACGTGTCAGAGCTCGATTTGATTGAACTTTATGTGAAGTGAACCAGGCGGCGTCAATTTGCGACTGCCAGCAAATGTGTCTCACCCTGGTCCCCATGCAAATGAATGGGTAGTGAAATCTGGTCTTAACTTTTAATCTTTTAAAAAGCGAAAGCCCTAGTAAGAGAAGAAAGACACTAAAGAACTATTTATGCTCGGACGCTCGACACCTCGACAAGGTCTTTTGACAAAACAATCTGTACTCACAGTGAACTCATTTATGCTATGATACAAAAAGCCGTGACTGCAATCCCTGCAGCATTCACTTATTCGTTGAACTGTATGTTTAGTATTTTCCAAACATACACACAACACACTACGATTCAATACCTTTTATATTATTGCCTCCTCATAACGCTAAAGCTCCACTGGAAGTAGAGATTTACTGGTGAAGTGGCAATTGTCTGGAACATAATGGTGGAGAAGTGAATTATGCTGTGGCTACATCTTTTCAGAGTCACCTTTCAACCCTGTAAGCAGTCAGTGTTGAATACTCATAACATACAGTATATTCTTAGTGTCAATTAAAGGATATGGCTGTTCTATATTTTTCTCACTGCCAACAAATCTATAGTTTAAAGTGCTTCACTTGTATATTGATTTTAGATGTAACAGAGATGCAGCCAAAGAGTGTATGATAGATAATGAAAGTGTGGAAATGGTTAAATTGTACAAATATTTAGGTACTATTTTCGATGATCACCTTAAAGTTGATGTGAACACAGATGCTATTGTGAGAATTCACCTTCTCTACAAACTAAGTTCCTCCTCTATCAATCCCATCATCCTCTGCTGTTTTTTCAGTCTTTTATTGAGGGTCCTCTGAGCTTTTCTTTTATCTGCTGGTTTCACAGCCTTACAGTAAAAGACAGAAAACGCCTGAACAGCATTATTAAAATCTGATCACCAGAGTGAAACAAAGAGATTTCAATTCTTTTTTTTTTTGCAACCAACAAATCCTCCAGAAAGCCACAAGTATCTTGGTTTCTTCTAGACTTGTTCTTGCAAGTGAATTTTCTTTGTCGCCATCGGTGTGTCCTTATAAAACCAACTGCTACTCTAAATTGTTCATTCCCTCTGCAATTTGACTACAAAATGCTCTGTAGGTCTTAGCATTGCCATTGTTAGCGAATGCTTTCTCTGATCCTTTTATTGTGTTTATCAAGCTGATTTATTGATCGTTTTGTCGATTTTTATGCCACATACAGCTCCCTGGTGTTTTTTTACTCCTTTTGTGTGCTGTATTATTTTTTTTGTATGTGTGTTGTGTATGCAACAAGCTGCTCCAAACAAAGTTCCTCTAGTAGAATTAATAAAGTTGTTTGTATTGTATTGTTTCGCTACATATCACGACTTCTTGACTTCGTATTGAAGTTCTTGGAGAAATATACAATGTACAATGTAGTACACAGTCAAGAGGTTGTTTCTTGGAACCAAGTTCACACTGAACTGCTCTCCAGAGACTAAAAACATGATCGCTGTTATTAATCTTTGAAGCCTTTTCTAAACAAATTACTGTATCCAAACTCTTCATGACTCTTTCTGTGTTTTTAATAGTTTTTTGGAAAACTGTGGTGATCTACGGCACAGAGGAACAAGCTATATAAAGCTTTGGATACAAACACAATACTTAACAGTATCAGTATCAGTCAATCAATTCATTGTCAGTTTGGCTCTGCACATGATTTGCCATGTCCTTTAAAGTTAAAAGTGATACGTCTGGTACAGTTAAAACACATTTACTCTTCTATACAGATAAATATGTGAGCCCAAATATAAACATCGCAAACACATACATGTACACACAAACACATACAAATGCATATTTGACAACCAACCATGCAGCCTTTGAATACATTTCCACAGCTTTCTAAAAGCAGCCAGTAGTGCTACACTGTCAGTATTGTTGACTCTGTGTATGAGAGGCCTCCTCATGATTACATGGTTGATACTGAGGGTGAAGAGCCGCTTCCTCCTCACTGAAAACACTATTGATGCCTGTGTAATTACCTCATAATTGCTGAAGCCACAGCTTAGTACAAACAACCTACTGTTACCATTAAAACAAATGCCTGTCTGGTAAATATTTAGTTAGTGAAATTAATTTATGCTGATTGCTCAAATGGCCATTACCTTCAATAAGTGCATTTTAGGGCATTTCCATTGTTTCTTTTACACTGTGTCTGGTTTCTAATCCTTTTGGAGACCTGTTTTGGACAATGAGAATGCATTTGCGTGGTATTTTAGCACAACATTTTGTACCAGTTAAGTGCTTCGCCTCCCCACCTTTTTTTTTTTTTTTTTTTTACTGAGCTGCCATTAATACTGAGCTTGGAGGAGTTATTTTACATGAATAGAAACCTCTCTACCCTCTCTTCACACGCTTTGCACAGTAATGACTCTATACACACATACACCTAATCAACCACATCTGGTGTTACAGGACATAAACCAGCACCTCCTTATGTGGCCGCAATGCTACCCTCCACAGTGTACACATATAGGCATGCAAACACAGAAGGCTGACACACACTCCTGTGAATATGCACTGTGTGGAGTTCAAATACTGTAGGTGTCTGCCCCTATGAAGCAATGTAGCATCCAAAACATGATGTACAAGAAATTAATAATATATAAAGTATGCTTTCAACCTCTGAAAATGACTGTAACAAAATAAAAATCTGTTGGAAATACTATCTTGAAACTTTGGCAGTTTGGTGTCTTGTAAAGCTAGACTGATAAATTGGCAAGACTTTGCTAATCTGTAGCCCCTCAGCCTTCTTAGCTTATCATGAATATCGTATCTGTGTACAGCATATAGCAGCCAATTGCCAAACAGCCAAACAAGAAATTGCAGTAATGTTAAAGATATGTTATAGGACATTTAGAAACAGTGTCTCCATTACATCGTTTGTCCAAAAGATAGCAATAACAAATGATATGTTATTATAATGTCACTTAACCAAAGTTAGGATTAGGGGTTAGGTTAAAGCACCCTTCCACTCAAAAACGTGTTTTTCTTCTTGTTTCTACAGTTGGATGTTTGAGCTTCATTGTGCAGAATGATGTATGTGCAGAGATGAAACACTTGAAGGCTGTTTTAACATTCATCTGCTGAAAGTGGAAAGTTTCTCCGCACCCATTGAAAATCCAATTTCAAGTGGTCGGCTTCTGAGCATGAGTTGTGACATCACCAATTCTGGTCCAATAATCAACTTACACAAGTGTGATGTGGAAACTTGAAGCCTCCAGCGCACATACACTGAGTCTGAGACTGCACTTTACAGTTAAGTAGGAAATTAAATGAAATACATTTGCATATTTATAGATTCTGGGGAGAAGGAGTGTAGTTTTAAGGATTTTAACAAGATAATTGACCTTTTTTGTGTGTGGAAAACCATATCAGACACAAATTCAAAGTAATTTATACACATCTTAAAACATGTCTGGAGGGGATCTTTCAGTTATCTTTAGCAAAAATGTTTCTTTAAAAAGAAAACAATATCCTCATTGGACATTTTAAACCCTTGGCCTTTGTATCAGCCTCAAAAACTCAGCATTGGTCAGGCTCTACTTTATTGATTTAGTTTAATAGTGTTTGATGTGTTTTAGCTAAAGCTGTTGGATATCCTTCCCACCTTAAACAAGGACCACAGAGAAAAATTGGTTGAAATATTAAAGATATGCACAATTGTTCACCTGGGAGCCTCTGCAAGTTTCACTTACACAGAAACACAATGGCTTATGATTTTGGGTACCACTTTCTAATAAGGCACCCGTTTTACAAGTTTTACCGTTTATAAGTTGTAACTAATTGGTCTTTTTTTGCAGTGGACATTTTAACTTGTCAAAGGAAAAGCACCGGTGTTATTAACAAAATTCTATTCAAGTGTCCCGGTAAGACACGACAGTGTGACAGTGAGCCAGCATGTACAATACCACGACCCTGAAACTGTAGCGGCGAAATGGAATTAAGCCATCATTCATTTTATTAATCACACCTGTGCTTTTCCAACTATGTTTTGTGAGAAAGACTGTTATGTGGTATAAGTGGTTTGCAAATAATTTATTAATGCTTTACACGTCAGCTATTAGTCATTAATGTGAACATGTTTTGGGTTGTCAGGTTGTGGCTGATGATTGTTTCTTGACCTCTGACCTTCTGGAAAATAGCTGCAGAGCATCTGGACCAAAATAAACTTATTAAACTTATTAACATCTACAAACCTGTTGGCTTATTAGCCAGTCAGAACTCTCAGACCTTTATTAATGACTCTATTAACATTCGTAACCAAAGAATCGATGACTTATTATCATCAGTAAGTTGGACACATTAATCCTTATTTCAAAGGACAAATACGAAACAACAGTAAGAGTTTTTTCACAACCTGACAACCCAAAAGTTGTTCTTATTAACGGCTTATTAATCACTTGCAAATCCCCTTTTATTAGAACCTATTGGAAAGTGGTATCCTTTTTTTGTATAAGTGAATGTATCAACAGTTGCTTTACAAAAAGAGACAAAATAGTCTAAACATAACATACAGAAAAATGATCATTAACAGAAGATGTAAAGGTAGTAGAGTAGAATATTACAGTGTATATTACAAAATATTACTATTATATTACTATTTTTTAAAGTACAGTACTTAAGTACAGTTTTGAGGTACTTTCACTTTATACTTCTACTGTGAGTCTTTGAGAAACAGAAAGTATCTACATGTTTTTGGTCTCTGCACCTGTACATGAAAGATGTGTGTGTTCTTCACACTGATTGTTTTATATTTCTACTCTATTACAGTATAAAGGGAAATATGGCACTTTTTACTCCAATATATTTATCTGACAGCTACAGTAACTATTTACAAAACATGAGATGAGCATTGCTTACACATTAATGTATCAGCAGTAATAATCTAGTAATATATAATAGTATAACACTCAAAGGTGCCGTTTGGTTAATTATTTTCTTTCATACCTAAAGTAACATTTTCAATGCTGTCCTTTTACTTGTAGTGGAGCTTTTTAATAATGTCTTTATTCTGCGATAATGAGGTTTTGAGACATGCTGTTTAAAAGTGGAAACGCTCCATCAAATACAGTATATTCACTGAAACACAAAGCCTTAAGGGACAGATCATAATTTTTCAAGTCTGCCTTAAAACAATAGTTAGGTACCCAAATGAATATTTTAAACAGGTTTTTCTTGCTGTGATGATTCCTCCTGTTCATACTGACCATTAGAAGATCCCTTCATAATGCACTTACAATGTAAGTGATGGGAGACAAAATCCACAGTCCTTCTGTGCAAAAATGTATTTAAAAGTTTATCTGAGGCTGATATGAAGCTTCAGATAAACTTCAGCGTCCAAATGAGTCAAATCAAGTAGATATCTTTCAACGTTACAGTCTTTTTAGTGCCAAAGTTGCTCTTTTTGTTACTATGCTGCCACTGCAGCTCAACAGGGAAACACAAAGAGGGAATTTTAATGCTCAAAAGACTATAAATGTGTCAGATATCTACTTGATATGACTAACTCAGACTGCTGAGGCTGAATATAAGCTTCAGATAAACTTTGAAATGTAATTTTTGCACAAAATGACTGTGTGGCTCCTGTCACTTCCATTAAGAGCACATTTGAAGGGGATCTTTTAATAGCCAGTATGAACAGGAGGAATGATTACAGCGAGGAAAACCGACTGTTATTGTAAGACAGACCTGAAAAACTGTCAACCTGTCCTTCAACGCCTTTACAAAGACACACAAGTGGAACCACAGTCACGACACACACAAAGTGATCATTCTTGAGTAGAACTCACAGTACGCTGCTATTATCAGGTAGTCAACTGTGCTATAAATAAAGACGTGTGTTTCTCCCTCATAGAAGCAGAGTACGGGTTTCATGCACAACTTCACCTACTTCCAAGATGCATAGAGAAGGGTCAAAGGTCAAAACTCCAGCAACACTTGTAGTATATAGAATGACTTAATTGTTAGAACAATGCATTTCAGGTTGTGGCTGTCAGGCTCATCATGAAACACATTACAATAGGGTATGAAGCAGAGGAGTTTCTCCCTCAATAAGTGTATCCATTGGTTATTTAGCTGACAGATGATTAACAAGAGTGCCCCCCCGACGCCATCTCCCATAATGATTCCACTTGAGAACAAGAAAATATAAGTGAAAGAGAGATACACCATCAGCTAATTGGCGATCCATCAGTCTTATTCCCCAAGGGGAGTCTACTTCCTCCGCTGCTGCTCAATTAACGGATTTGCAGGTCTGGATCCAGCCTACGTCTCCACAACATCGCCGCCTCCGCACTTTTCATTACAAAGACTGACAAGAGCTCACAGATTAGCCAGAGGGTCTGATCAATACTCCTGAAAAAACATGTGCAGACACGCAAACACACATGCACTCACGTTACGTTTTTTTTTTAACGTGGGTTGCCTTTTTCCCCAAACCACACATACACACTAAGATAATCATGCAGAGGTGTGCTAGCGTTCACACACATATTCAAATGAGCCACTTTGCCCTGAGTGAGGGATTAAAAGGTTAAAAAGACGCCCACAGAGAATAAAGAATGGATTTTTCAGAAGGTTAAAAAAAAAGTGTTTTTACATGTTTGAGTGTATTTATGTTGTGGTGACATGCGATGCCACAGTTCTTCCAAAAAACAATACAATCAAGTATTAGCTGCAATAACAGTGTGCAGAACACATGTATAGTCTATACAAATGCATGTAATTACAGGCCAAATTGGTCAGATGAACAGAATAGAATAAAAAGCCTGCTACATTAGAGTGGATGTTGTGCAATTAAATAAAAAGCTCCCGACTTTCCAGTGACAGACAGAAAGAAAGAGAGAGAGAGAGAGAAAGAAGGGTCATGCAAGGCTAGATTTAATTGTTTTTTTTTTTTCTATTTGACTGTTATTCATTAGTTTAAGCAGCAAGACTTCACTAACAGGTGCAAACTGATTAAAATAAATCAGGAGAGAGCGGAGAGGTTTTACTTTAGTCATCATTCAAATTTTCTTTTCATCATCTTGCAATTATGATTATGCTCCCTCTCTTTCTCTCTCTCTCTCCTTTCCTTCCTTTCTTTCCTCTTCTCTCCTATTTCCTCTCATATCTTATATCCTCTCCCATCTCTTCTTGACTCCTCTGTCTTCCTCTCTTCATATCTAATCTGGCTTCTTCTTCAGACTTATCTCCTCTCTATGACTCAATAGTTTCCCCTCGATTCATCTCATCTTGTTTACTCATCTAGTCTCACCTCACTTCTCTCTATTTCCTAATTTCCTCTCTCTCCTCCTCTTTTTTTTTCCAGGGGTATAGTAGCCGATCATTTCTCATAACCCGACAGAGTCTTACCTGATGCTGTTTGTGATTTGATAACCTGTATGCCTGTATTTGCACTGGCACCTGAGATGATGCATTGTGCATGAGTGTACAAGAAACAAACAAACAAACAAACAAAAACATTTGAGACAATTTACCAGCAGAACCAGACACACAGTGTATACTACAGCGTTTGTGAAAAGGAACCTGCAGAATATTTGATAAACTTTGAAAATATTAACTCCACGCTACAATGTAATGTCAGAAAACACCCTCATGTATAAAATCTCCATTACAAACAAGTGGATCATGCAAATGCAGCTCCATTGATAAGATCCTGTGCGTTAATGTACATTGATGCATATACATTTAATCTATGTGCACTGCATGCTTTTAAAACAGCACTTTTTTAAATACAAATATAACTACTCACACTTGTAGCTATATGACACGCATTAGAGCGCATGTGCTGTTATGTTTGCCTAAGTTTCGCCTATTACTATACAGTAGCATCGTAGAGAAGAGCAGATAGAAGAGATATATATATTTAATGACATGATAAGGAAAGTGTGAATTATAATATAGGGTGAATTAATTAGATAACCGACAAACTTTGCCTGAACACACCTGAGCTCATCTGCTTTGATAAGCCAACGACTAGAGGAAACATTTTATTACCATTCACATTTAGTCAGTATAGCCTCGTGTTTAAACCTTTATATGCTTATCAATGGACATTAAAATTCATGCACTCAAGGCAGACAAAATACAACTAAGACAGCAATTGAAATATATAAAAAAAATAAAATAAAACTCACCTCTGTCTACAGTCGTTGGTGTTTTTGCCTCATAGAAACTGGATTTGACTCCACATGAGATTAGATTAAATATGGCTTGTGAACTGTCGCGTTACAGAGCTCCGTCTGCGCTCAGAGAGCTGTAGCCTCCACCCCCAGATCCTCTGCTCTCACACACACACACCAGACATACACACACATACAATTTGGATGCTAATGAGGTATCGACCAGGTGCCATCTCCGTTTCCCTTCCTCAGTTAAACAAGTTAAGTCAATTATTGGTACCAATTTCTGATATTTTATTCGGGTCCAATAATCAGGAATCTGCACATACGCTTCCTCTGCTGTCTGCAGGATCCATATCTCTGTATCTCTGTAGGATGTAATATAGCAGGTTGATATCATCTGTATTTCATTCCCTTCTGCAAGACTTTTTTTTATCCCGTGCAATATAACTTCGATGTAGTGACGCACTGTCTTTTTGTGACCCACAGCTTTAATTCATAGAAGATTAAATGGGAGAAAATAAAGATAGCAAAGTGCATTCAGTCTCATTAATTTAGCGTCTAAGACAAATGAACGTTGTGATTATCTATATTTAACATTGTTATTTATTTTATTCATTTATACAAAGTAACAACTAGTCTACCTTCAGTAGTCACGTACCGTTCAAAATGCCATAAAGAAAGGACGCTTTAAATAGTATATATACTAAGATGTCACCTTGGCAAAGAAAAAAGAAATAAATACATTTTCCAGTAGGCTTTCTTCTCAAGCTCAAGTCAGCACATTTCAAGATATATTGATGAAAAAAACTGTCATTCATATGTTGGTGTCTTTTTTTAGTGTGATTATATCAAATACTCTCCAATATATATATAATACTTGTGAACTGTCGCATTAGCTCTCCATCTGCGCTCTGAACAGCTATAGGTACAGCCTCCACCCCCCAAACCACACACACACACACACACACACACACACACACACACACACACACACAGTTTGGATGCTAACCATGTAAGTACCGACCAATTTCTGATATTTCATTCGGTTCCAATAATTTGGAAACTGCATCTTCAAACTCTCTCCAACAACTACATTAAGGACTAAGTACATTTACTCAAGATCTGGTCTTACGTACAAATTTGAGGTACTTGTACTTACTTTATACTTTCACACCACTACATTTCAGAGGGAAATACTGTACTTTCATTACCATTACATTTATTTGGCTTCAGTTACTTTTCAGAGCTTTTAAAAATACAACACATTGTTAAAGTTTATTCCAGTGGTTTCCAACCTGTTTGGCTTTTGACTTCTTACAAAAAGCAGTGTGTAGTAGAAAACAAACTAGCTCCACCTCCAGCAGCTACAACAGTAACATGCTGCTCTAACACTGATGCTTCACTATTAATAATCTAATGATGTCACATATAGTAATATATCAGTCAGAGTAACAAACGTACTTTTACTTTAGTATTTTAAGTACATTTTGCTGCTATTTACTTACTTTTACCTAAGTAAAGTATCTGAATATTTCCTCCACCACTGCTCAACAATTGCAACGTGCACAGATAGTGGTGCTCAAATATCTGACCCTTTGGCCTCTGACTAGATAAGTGCACTTTTTTGTAAGACATTTTTTCTATTTATTTCTCTAATTTTACATTTTAGTTTTTTTAATTTGGCCCATGGCATCAATTCTCAATTAGAAGCGTGTTGTAAAGCCTGACTACTGCATTTGACGTCTAACTCTGCAAGACCGTATGAGCCCCTGCCCCTCCTTCTTGGACTTGTCACAGCCACCACAGTTAACGCACGCAAATCAAGTGTCCTGCATGATCCACGTCTCCTCGATAGTGTTTCCCCTAAGGCCCGATATTGTTTGTCACTGTTGTGGAATTAAATCACCATTGAAACATATCAATACAGCCAGCCTAATTTACAGAAGGTGATAGCCCACCATTATTAAGCATTGTCAATGAAAAGGAGTGAACTCAGGTAGGCTAGTTATTTACTATGTCTGGCAACTGACACAAATAAATGTGCATTACATGGTTAATAGTCTATGCAATCATATTTGGATATCTCTCCCCTCCTTTCCTCTCTCCAATCCCCTCTTCTCCTCTCATCCCCTCATCCTCTCCTCTCCTCCTGTGTCAGCAGTTCTTCTGTTAGCAGTAGTATTCAGGAAACAAAGGTTGTGGGAGGCTTTAAGATGTCACCTTGGCAAAGAAAAAGAAATAAATAAATCTTCCAGTAGGCTTTCTTCTCAAGCTCAACTCAGCACATTTCAAGATATATTGAAAAAAATTGACCATCTTTTTTAAATAAAGCATACAAAAAAACTTGATTTAAGAATGCTGTTGCATCTTTGCATGCACACTGGTAAGGTAATATGTCATTCGTATGTTGGTGTCTTTTTTAGTGTGATTAAGTTCTTTTTCTAATAAAAAAAACACAACACTTTTTTCTATTTTACCCCAGAGCCTGGTATATCAAATACTCTCCAACATGTAGATATCAAGTTGTCGACTGTCAGAGGCTCAGACATACAGCACTGGTTCTGTGGCCAAACATGGATTGGATGCATGTCCAGTGAGTTGGCACGGTTTATAACCGTATATCTTTCCTACAGTCGTTACACGGTTTATCACTTTAATCAATAATCAATAAATGATGCAAAAGTCTAACAATACATATTGTATGTCTCTTTCACAGGGGGACTCTGGTGGAGGAGGGGTGTTGCGGCACATGATTTATGGTGTCGTTTCTTTTACTGGTGTTCCTGCCAATGCCTGTTCTGAAGCAGCTGGATTCATGGACATCTGTGAATATATACAATGGATAAAAAAAAATACTATTACATGGACAAATAAGTGTAATGTGTGCATGGTTAACTGTTAAATATTCTGTCATATAACAGACATTTCACATTCATTAAGAAAACTGTTTAATTGCTCTTAATTTACGATTGATATATTTACAATTAAATTAACTGTAAATTCAACAAAGGTTGCTTTTGTGCTGTGTCTCTCTATCTCAGGTATTTGTTTTTACTTTGATAATTGAATTTTGTTTTGCTTTTTTATGCCAAAAATGTAGATGCACTGTGATTCAGTGTTTTCCAAAAACTTTAAAAAGTCTAAGTGGGGTGAAGACTATAGTTACTCTGCAATATATTCCATAGTAGGCTCAATCGTCTAATATCAGTTTGTATGCATGCAGTCCAAGGAGTCCCAGTGTGCTTTTGTGTCAGGTTGGGGAAGCAGGAGTGGACCCAAACACAGAGGCCAGAATGCAGATTTGATGAAAAATTCTCCTTTAATCGTGGATGGTCATGAACAGGCAAACAGAGCTGAAAAGAACTAGACGAAACAAAACAAATGATCCAACAAAGACTCAACTCAAAAACAGACCTTGAATACAGACTAAACTAATGAGGGAATGGGGAACAGGTGACAAGACACAAGGGCAGGCTGGGAGTGATTGGCTGAGGGAAACACAGGAAGCAGGGCAGGGCTGACGAGACTGATACAGGGCAGGTGTGGGGAAGACACAGAGCAGAGCAGGGCTGACGAGACTGATACAGGGCAGGTGAGGAGGAGTACATGAACACACAAGGGAAACACAGTAACAAAACTAAAACCCAGAAAACACAATACTCTAAATACAACCCACACCAACCTGTCCAAGAACCATCATGAACCTAAACTAAAGTATACAACACACCAGGCTAAACAACAAAAGGCAGTCCAAACCCACCACCCAAATATAACAAGAAAACCCATATGAACCGAAGGACTAAACAGAAGTGCAAACCAGGAGACCCCAAAGAACACAAGAACATAAAAAGACCAAAAAAACACACAAAGTCCAGGCAGGGTGTGACATTTTGACTTGTAAATGACATGCAAACTAAAAATTAAAAAGTCACAAAGGTCAGAACAGGATCGTTTGGACTTTGAAGATGCTTTTAGAGAAATACTAGTGGTAGGAATAGGTTTGTGGTGTGTGATACAGCATAAAATAGACTCGCTCACTAAGAAATGGTCAAGGTTCTTGACTGTTTCGTTGCTTCTGCTTTAATTCCAGTCATTCTCATTTGATAAGGATAAAAAAACGTGAAATTTGTAGCCAATGGGGTTGCGCTGATAAACTCTGAGGTGATTGTTGGCTCAAATGCAAACAGAACAGTGTAACCACACTCAGTCATTGGAGGGTGACAGTTATGGCTCTTCTGACGCCTCTTCTACTTTCGCTGTGGGTCTGTGAGTACTCAAAAACTTTCTCATAATTCCTTTTTCTTTGAGTTACAATTATATTTTTGTAAACAACACACTTTTGAGATGATGTCATTTTATGGTTCATTGCTCCATCGGATACACTGTTGCATCGTCTGCATGTTACTTCACATTCAAGTTGCATCAAACCTTACAAATACATTTTTACAAGTTGGGCCGAACTGTCTCCTTACATTTATCTATGTTTGTTCATTATTCATCAATGAATTGTTGAAAATGATATACTGCATATGGACTAAAACCTACGTCAGCTGCACAAATCTGCAATTTTGTCTGTTTTCTGTTCTACTAATGGCCACCAGTGTTGTGTAGTAAAGAATTACAGTAAGGTGTTACTGTAAACTGTTTCAGTAAACAGTAATACATGGGATTACAATTTGAAATTCACATATTAGTTTGGCATATGGAGATGGGGGAGGGCAGTTGGCTTCAAGAAATGAGGAAATACCGGCATGCTCTCTGGTTATATGTTATGGTGGCTTCCTGAGTGCTGTCTGCAGTCACCAGGGCTAAACTAGTTGTTGATTGTCAGTAAAAAATCAGTCGAACCCGTAGCCTGGCTTCTTGTTAAACCACTCGTTCTATAGGTGGTAAAAACTGGTAATGTGATGTGCGGGGTCTTTAGAGTTGTTAGTAGACACCTTTGACAGAGCATGGCTAAGTAATGAAAGTAATTAAATTCATAATGTTATGACAACATTCTATATTGAGAAATTAAAGCAATGTAATTACTTTTTTAATGAGTAATAATTATAGACTGTATAAAAATGTACGTAGCCACCGTGACATCACACATTGGTTTGCATTTCGACCGTCACCATCTTGGTTTTTTGGAACCAGGAGTGATGAGAATTGACCATATTTGGACAAGAGCATGGAGCTAGGGAGGAGCTCCCCAGGGTCCAACAGCAGTACCTCACTCCCTAAAGCATATCTTACTATTTTACTCTAAATCGGGCCATAATTTTCAAAATGAACATCACGCTATATTGAAGAAATCCTGAAAATAGCAACTGAGAGCATAAAATCATTAGAAGAGTGTTTACTGAGGTAATAAATCAAGTGAGAAGTAGGGTCATTTCCCCCTAGACTTCTATACAAACAGACTTCTTTTTGCAGCCAGTGGAGTCGCCCCCTGCTGGCCATTTGAGAGAATGCAGGTTTAAGGCACTTCCACATTGGCTTCACTTTTCACACCCAGAGCTGCCCATGTGGTAATAATGAGTAATTAATTACATTTTTGAAGTTACTTCCCCCACACTGATGGACGCTGCTGTTTTTGTCTACTAAGAGCAAATATGTCACTTTCTTAAAAATACAAACAAACACTGTTCTAACTCACAATTACCTGGTGGTGGACTTTCTCTTTCAGGTGTCACAGTGAGCACAGTGGTGGATCTACAGAAGAGAATCATCGGAGGTAAAGAGTGTGATTCAAATGAGCGTCTGTACCATGTCCAACTGATAATTAATACCAGTACTGTTCTTACACTACAGTTCTTTTGTGGTGGCTCTCTGATCAGTGATCAGTGGATTCTTACTGCAGCTCACTGCTGGGAGCCAGGATGGTGAGAAAAACGTATATACTGTATTTCTTGCACATAACATCTAATTGAATCTATTGGAGCTTCAGTGCCCTAATAAAGATGTCATTGCTTTGCATTTTGCAAGACTTGTAATATTAAAACCTGATGTACAGTATAATTGAGTGATTTTTCTCTTTAACTCCTACTTGCAGTACTATAAATGCAGTTTTAGGTGTACATCATGGTAAAGCAGATTCTGTGGGAATTAAAGCACAACCTGAGATCTTCACAGACTATGACAAAAAGAACAACAAGAGGTCCCATGACATCATGTTACTGAAGTTACCCTGAAGTTACTGAAGTTTGTTAGTAGTGTGAAGTTATCCCACTCGGATTCGACCTGTACCTCTTCCCAGCTGTCAAAAAGGTCCTAAAATGTGAGTATATTTCTCTCATAAGTAAAACAGTCTTCATTAAAAGTTTTTTTTTATACTTACTTACATTTTGCTATGTGACACAAAACAGCCCAAAGTCAAACTGAAATTTGATATCGCTTTAATTTTTGTTTAAGGAGATACATTTTATAATGATATTACAGCGATAGGTACAGTAGGACAAAGCCATTGTTGTGCTTGTCTTGGCAATAAAGATCCAAGTCACATCTCAAGTCAAGCCTCAAATCAAGACAAGTAATGCCTAAATCAAATCCAATTTGTAAAAAAATGTTTCAAGTCCAGAACTAGTCATTATGCACTCTTTCAGGATATTTAGTGGGATTTCACATTTTTAAACAGAGGAAAAATTAGTACAGTAATATTTACATCAGATGGTGTATTTTTGTAACCACAACTGTTTCTCCTTTTTTTCCAGAAGTGAAAAAGTTCAGATCGTGGGTCACGCTGCCACTACTGGAGGCCCGAATAATACAAGAAGTGAGATTTTTTTTTTTTTTGAACTTGACAAATGTAATCTCTTTTCATAAAGTTCATTGTATTGGTTTTAGTCTGTAATAATTACATATTCAAAAAAAAAACTATATTTCTTTTATGCAGCTCAGCACCTGAAATTGAAAAACAGTTAACAATATTTTGAAATAAAGCAGATCATCACATGTTATGTTGATATGTATGTGATTTTTGAAAATCTTCAAACATGTTCAGAAGAATTCTATATCATGTAAATGATCAAAGCCCATTGGTTGGCTTTGTTTATTTATCATAACTTACAGTCTCCAATCTCCCTCTTTTTCTCTAGCACCCGGTAAATCACTTACTCTCCAATGTGCAGACATTGAAGTTGTCAGCTGTAAGGGGCTCAAAAAAACTTTGAAGAAGGAGAATCCCTATTTCTACCAAAAAATGTTGTATCTTCATTTGTTCTGTGGCAAAAGTCCAAGAGTGGATGCGTGTGATGTGAGTTCACATGGCTTCTACTTATCACCCGTAGACTCCTTATAGTTTGGGTCATCAAGATAAATCATGATTTTATTACATGAAGCAAAATGACTGGGACAGTCACTAGGGATTCCTAATGGTTTTGGCTTGTGACCATTTAAAATGAAGCAATACTACTACTACACAATCTACTTGTGATCTGTTGTACATATAAGATATTGTATGTATGTCCCTTGTTTTACCTGAATACTTTTAGATGACTGAAGAGGTAAAATCCTTCAGTAATTCACAACAAAGGTTAGGAGAATGTCAGGAAAAATAAATATAATTTTTGCATAGCATAAATGTTTCTTTCTGCTGTCCTCTCTGCTGTTAATCGTCTTTTGACCCCTGAGTTTTATCTTGCAACCCTTTCGGGGAGGGGTTGGGGACGAGTCAGGCTGGGAACCATTGTATTCTGTATAATTATTATGACTACAATTATTGTTGTTGTTGATAATAATAAACATAATAATTTTTGCACCAGTGTGATAAAGTACCTTTATTTGTCAGGCATTTAATTCACTGGATTTTTACAAAAAAAATTAAAAAAAAACATCTGATCCTTTGTCCAGTAAATTCACAATAAATATTGAGCACAATTGTTAAGAGGCTGGCTGTGGTTAAACAACTAAAACACTTGGTTAATATTCCTCGATTTTGGCTCCCGATCAAACGTTATCTCCTCTGAGGGCGTTAGTGGTATCGGCTTCAAACTTTAATAGATGACTTATGACACTGTGATGAAAAAAAGTTGTTAAAAACTTTGTAATAACTCGAACGGTTTGGATTTTATAAGCCCTGAAAGTTTCAGTGCCACATTACATCAAATGCACCCCTTACAATGTAAAACAATGGGGGAGGCATGGACTTTGTGTCAAACAGAGGCTTCTGACGTCTTAACTATAGGTCTGACCACTTCCAAACCTGTATCAATGGATTTGCCGGAATATCCTACTAAAATATGATTTTTAATGTAAGATTTGGCCAAAGTAATGGGATTTATGAGGTACTCTAAAATCCTCCTTTCCAACTGCTCCTCGTTATGTCACTCCCTCAGTGCTGTGACATATTTTGCAATACACACTCATTATACAATCACAGGAGGAGCAAGAAAATACTTTAAAACTCACACTCTGATATCTCAAAAACAGTAAAAGATAGAAAAACCATGTAAATTCAAGATTTGTAGGTCAAAGTCTCGTGACTCATTTAAAGTTCAAATGAAGTTTGTATCTAAAACTATGTGGAAGCAGTAAATGTTCAAAAAGGTGTGGGTTCGCTCACACTCTCCATTCAAATGTATGAGTATTTTTCTGTGTCCAGCTGCAGTTACTTATTGTCTCTACACACTTGACAGTATACATTTCAATCAAACTTTGACAAGGTCATGTGGGTTAAAAGTCTTTACGTTTCTAAAAAGGGCCCGTTCAAAGCTGCTTGCAGCTTTAATTAGATTTCTGTCTGTTTTTAGTTCTGTTCCTGTGTCACTGGCATATATCCATCTCCAGAGGGCTCCACTGACCTGGACGTTGACATTTGAGCAATCCTCCCCAGCATGTGACATGGTTGCTGAGCTGGACTCAAACCTGGCCCAGAGAAGCTGAAAGGCAGTGGTGCAAGAAAGGGCAGGGAGCAGGGTAAAGCACTAGAGAGTGAAGGAGGAAACAGGAAGCTTGTAGATTCAGTGGACTTGTCAATGTCCTCCGAGCTCTCCTCTTGACTCACCTGCTCCTCACCCCCGCTGCTAACGCCTGAATCCAGGCTAAGAAGCTCATTGCTGTCAGTCTGCAGCTTCTGGACTCGTTCATAATCGGAACAAATCTGGATGGACCCTTTGCTAAAAATACCTCCACCGCTGATGTTACCAAATAACTTCCGAAAATCTACATCTTTTCCATTCTCTTTTTCCCTCTCCTCCTTGCCTTGTGGCTCCTCATCATGACTATCAGTCACATTGATGCTATCTGCCTCCAGGCTCTCTTGACTGACCTCTTCCCTGCTGCACACACCTGAATCTAGACTCTGGAGCTTGCCGTGTTCAACCTGGAGCTTCTCAACCTTATTATAGTCTAAAATGACTTGCATCATCTCCCTGTTGCTGCTGCCTTTGGAAAGCAACTGCAGGATCTCCATTTCTTTCCCTCTTCCTTCTACATTCCTATCCTGTTCTGTGGTTTTAGCTTCACCTTGACTACCAACAGGCCCATAAGGTGTATCAGCAGGGCAGGGCTCCAGATTCCCTGCAGTGAGTGAGGTGATGGGAGGAGGAGGATCCACGTCGGTGTAACTGGGGTTGGAGAAGCTGGGATTGGTTGAATCGTGGCTGCTTTTGCTTTTCATCTTCTCTTGCAGTGCCATCTCTGGTCCGTAGGGTGCAACACCATCCACATTGCAGGTTAACTCAACTGAGACGAATTCCACTGGTTTCAAGAAGGACTGAAATTCGTTGGTGAAGTGAGGGCTCAGCCAGCTCTGGAGGATAGAGGGTCAAAGGTTGAGGAGTGAGAGGAGGAATTGGAAAGGTTGAAAATACAGAATAAATGAAATCTGCACTAGACTATGAGTTGATCTTCCATTCTGTAAATAGGCATATACGGAGTGTTTATGGTGTTTTTGTTTTCATCCATCACTCCTACAATGACACAGTTGAAACCTTTTGGATCAAGTAATATGTCAGCAGAAAAGTAATATGTCTGTCACTTGACTGATGAGTAATTTTTTCTGTCTGGTTTCAGAGCCTATGTGGGCTGTAAACTTGCTGTTTCATGTCATGTTGTTGTGCTTTCTTTCTGTGAAGCTGCACTAATCAATATTATTATATTGACAATGGATCAAATGAGTATAGGTTATATGAAAGGGGTTGCTGACAAAGCCACAGAAAATGATGATACAACTCTGCAGTTCCTCTCAGCTTTTTCAGCATCTTTCAGCTCATTGTTGTGGTTGGTGGGCCGGCAAATTTAGGGTAGTGAGCAACTGTTCTCATTTAAAAAAAAAAAAAAGCTTTGATTAACCCACTGTAAGCTACCTTCCCAGCACCAAACAGCTGACAGACAAAGTTTGCAACTAGCTGGTGAACAAAGGTAAACATCCAGTATTTAAAGAGACAGATATTTTTTCTGAGCTTGGTGGACACCAAAATAGAGCAAAAAGAAAAGTGAATATTGGACTTAAATGCGTATGGTGGCCAGAAACACTACCCCATATACAGAGACTGTCCTTCTAAGAAAAACAACATAATAGGTCGTAATGTCAGTCGCCAAAAATGACCTATAGTTATGTTTTACTGACAGATGCCATCTAGCAGCCACAGTAAATATGACCGTGAGAAGAGACGCAGTTCAGGTGATGTCTGTATAAGGTGACAAATTTCTATATTTTATAGAAATTATATTTTCTATATTTTATTTCTACATTTGGATGGCTGGTTAGATCCTAACTTGCAAAGAGTGGACTTTTTTGCAGGAGACCGCTGTTCACTTCCTGCTTCCTAACACAAGTGTCCCATTTCCAATCGCTAGTCGGGACAGTTTTTTAAAAAACATAACTACGATTGTCATGGTGTTTACTGTTGCCATAATAATGAAGGTTTCCTAACTTTAAGTAAGTAGTAACTTTAATACACACCACATTTCAATTGATCATTTTAACCCAAACCATGATCTTTCCCTAAACCTAACCAAGTGGTTTTTGTGCCTAAACCTCACCAAACCTTAATCACAGAATTGTCACATCATAAAACATCATTATATTTTAACAGTGATTTGTAACAGTTTTGAAAAGCACAGACAAATGATGTTGTCCTGGCGATTACTGCTGATAGGGGCACCAGATTAGAAAACGTTCCTATTCTGGAGTGCATGGTCCAACAACCTATGTGGTCGTTTAATTTGGAGGACTTGTTGCATATACATGCCAAACATGTAGATAGACAATTATCTGCTAACACATTCACCATAAAAATAACATCAATGCTGTGTTTAGAGCTTGTTCTGCTGCCCCAAGTGGCAAAAAGTATTTAGTGCAGCTTTAATATGTTGTGCAATCTTGTAACACTTTTTATGGTGCACAATAAACAATTTTAGAGGGAAGCAAATACAGTGGAAACAAAGTGATCACAGTTACGGTGATCAACTGCTTATATTGATCGAAAAGCTCAGGACAGAATCATTCCAATACAAACGCTGTTTAAATAATTTGCATATGGTAATCAAGTAGTCTGCTTACAGTGTTCATTTTTGGTCTGTTCATACATGAAAACATAAGGAAAAAATGTGGGTGTCTCACGACCACTGCTTATCTCTCTCTCTCTATCTCTTTCTCTTGTCTTTTTTAAAATGAGTCAGGAAGACGACATCAAAACCTAACTTTACTTTTAACATTAACAAACGAAATGTCATCCTCTCTTCTTAGTAATGTTTTTGTCCTCCCTCACGGCAGGTTTGCAGCCCTAATCAGTCTGATCACCAGCTGTGGTTGGCCACCACAGCATCACGAGTTGCGTTTCTCCACCCCCACCCCTGCAGCCTAAATGCACAACTCGTCTGCTTCCAGCTGGCTACCTGAGGCTGGTGCTGCGTGTGCAGTGAAATCATGATGGGAAAAGAAAGTCTCTCAATGAAAAACGTAGTTTCATTGAAGCTTATGACAAACTGCCAAAAACGATCCTACGAGATGCAGCAGCAAAACAACAAGCCTTTGAAACAGCTGTGCTGTATTCTGAAACAGTCAATAAAATTCAGTAAATACCGAAGCTGCCCATTTCATCACTTTATATTCATGTAATAAATATACAAATGTCAATTAGATAGTAATCTGCATAAAAAATAAAGAAAAACAAAAAAATTCAGTTATAATAATCATCCACTTATAGTGATCAATTTGACCCAGACAGACATGATCACTATAAGCAGTTTCCACATATTGCAAAACTTTAAACAACTGAAAAAAGTCCCCACTGTAAAAAAGAAAGTAAAGTAAATTCTCTGTCCTTAACAAGATGCAACAAACCCTAAGAACAAAAAAGATTTCAACTTACCTGGAAATTTACATCCTGCAGGAAGGATTTTGCTGGGTTCGGTACGGGTGGACCTCTGATCCTCTTTACCATGTAAATCCTAAAAGACAAAACAATATCATGTTAAAACAGAGTTGTCAATATACTGCTCTTGAACACAGAAAGGTAGAATTGAACACAGTTTAGCATCAAAACTGAATATCTTGGAAAACGACTTTGTGGTTTCTTACCAGGTGGTTCTGTCAGTCTTAAAAAGTACGATGGCCAGAAACAAGGTGAATGCTGCTGCACCTATGACAGTCATACCCAAGCCATTCCAGAAAACATCTGACAAAGACAAGTTAGAGCATGTCATGTTAGCCAAGGGGTAAGCATACTGAATTTATCCCAGTGTGAAGAACAAATATGTTTTCATGCAATTCTCCCAATTCTCTCTTTTTCACATTTGATATTTTGAGCATTTAGTCATCCGTATATAGACGTATATAATGTGCTAAATCTGAAGGGTCATAAGATGGTTAAAGGGATAAGATAGAAAAACATTTACTTCTTTTCTACAAAATTTTCACTTATTTTGGGCCTTAAAATATCATTCAAATGAAACAATCTGAGAAGGAAAAATCACTCTCATTAAACTGCCCACCAATCATGTCCACACCAAGGTAATAACCTGTGATTATGAGTCATAGGGAAAACATTGCATCATTGTAGGGGGTCACAAGCCAACAAGGTTGTGAACCTCTGATCTAAAGTAATGATGGGCACAGCCTCTCTAAGGGAACAACCCTACTGGCAGACAAGAATGTCAATATTGGATGATTCTGTAAAACCTTGGATTATGTTCAACGAATAATATCTGCAACATTGCAACTACAATGTATGGGTAAGGTTAGGGATTTGCCATTGGCTATGGCAAATAAGTTATGGTCATTGTTAGGCAACTAAAACACAGGTAAGGTTACAGTAAATAAAAAGCAAAGGCTAATTGCAGGTCTGTCACAAGACATAAACTCTGATATCTTTCTTGTAAGTCTGGCATACAACAAACCCAACAGCTCCTGACCTCCACACCTTTACTTTCCACCTTATTACATTGAGCACAAGGGGCAAAAATTAAAAATATGCACCATTTCTCTTTGCAGGGTTACAGTTGAACATAGCAGCTGTTGCTTGTCTCTGACTACATTTTTTTTTAAACTAAACCAATTAGCTTTGTGTAAATGTGGTAACCTTTACCTGGTGGTTGTGGTTTGGTTTTGCCTGTGGGTGAAACCCATGATGCAGTGGGGCTCCAGTCACTCCAGGTTGATTTAAAGCGTTTGTCAGCGGGATGCACTCTAACACGTGCCTCATACGTCTCCCCTTCGATCAGCTCGTCTTCGTCTAGCTCAGCCTTGCATTCCTTATTACATTGCTGATCCATTTCGATAGCATCCTGATAGGGTGAAAACAAATACATGGATGTTAAACAGGCTGGTTTTCATGTCTGTTCATTCACACTGATCTCATGGATCATTTGTACAAATCATTCCACATTCACTCTCAAAATAATCTCTCCAACACTCATCTCTGACAAATAACATTTATGCATTCACATACCGACACAAACACAAAATATATACACACACTCCATGGCTGATCCTCTCGTTTCCACTGCAGTTGGGAAGTGAAAGATTCAAAAAATGTATTCCTGGTAACTATGGGTATCCAGGAAATGGTGGTAAAGTTGATTTCTGGTTTTTCTGGAGGATTCAGCTTTACTGCAATATCACAAACACACAGAGAATATTTCTGGTCATCATGAATAGCTCACAAGGTAAGGTCACAAAGAGGCAATATACTGTATTATCCATTGTACTCACTGTGACAAGATGGCTTGTAGTCCATGTTCAAACCTGGCCCCGCAGGGTTACAGCTCAGATTAAAGGACAACACATGGAAGGACTGAAACTGAGAGCATTTTGAAAAAAAAAATATTGCTCTTAGAACACATTGATAAGACAACAATACAAAACAAAATAAGATTGAAATTAGTGTTTTACATTCAATAGTAAAGGTGATAATCTGCTGGACAGTTGCACTCAAGATGCTCTGATTAAGATCCCCAGCTAATAGCCATATATGTAAATGCTGTTGTGCTAGATGAGAAGATTGATATCACTGTTGTGTCTGCATGGTAAATATTGCCTAAGGCTACAGTCAGCTAGCTTAGCATAAAGACTGGAAACTGGGGGAAACCGCTAGCCTCGTTCTGACCAAATATGGAGAAAAATACAAACTTCTATTGACTACAAACACTTCTATAGGTCACCAATTAACAGGTTATATTTCATTTGTTTAATCTGTACAAAAACCTAAGTGTGAAAATTTAACAGGGGGGTTATGTTAGACTATTTCTTGGTCAGAGTCTTGTCATGACCAAGAGAAAAATAACCAGCACATAAGTTTTTTTTATAAAGATTAAACAAACAAGATATAATGTGTTACACTTTAAAGAGATGGATTTTGTTACCTTTGGACAGACCCAGGCTAGCTGTTTTCTCCTGTTTTCAGTCTTTATGCTAAGCTAAGCTAACTGTTTGCTGGCTGTAGTTCCATATTTAACGGACATGTATGAGACTGGAAAAGAAAGCCAATAAGCAAATTTCCTAAAATGTCGAACTATTCCTTCAATATCCAGCGATTCATTCTTCTCTAAATTGATATGCACAGATATTAAAAATATTTTTAGGAAGGGGGCTACAGTAGTAATAATAATGTTTGGTTACTGAGTTTCTCACTCTGCGATCTCTATTGAAGACCAGGGAGCATTTCTTCAGTGCTGGTGTGGAGACGTCAATGGGCTCCAGGTCACAGGAACTGCTGTATTTTCTTCTTAGAGAGAATACATCTAATTTAATTTTGCTGCACTTAAGATCTTAATCTTATTTGGTTACATATATTTGCTTCTACTGTAAGTACATGACTATCCACTTTTTGCTTTGTAACCGCTGTCCTTACCTCTCTCCATTAAACACCATTTCGGCGTGTATTGTGCACATGGTGCCTGCGAGGTCAGACACATCTGTGCTGTTCCACACACAAGTGATGGTACGATTGAAGTCATTGTAGCAGGTGAGATCTGTGAGAAATAACGCAAACGAGAAGCCAAGAGTGTCGTCTGAGAACTGTGACAGTATGTGACTTTATCATTTTCAAGAAATGTTTTTTGTTGTTGTTATTTTGTGTTCAATCTTGTGTAACAAAATATTGTGAAATTAAAGACAATTACAATAATAAATCAAGTTATCAAAACGTTACTAACTGTCATGTTGGCGGGGACAGCCCTCCGTTCTGAAGGCACAGACCAGATGCAGAGTGAGCAGCAGAGTTTGAGGCAGAAGGGTTTTCTTATTTCTCTCCATTTAGTGGGTCATTAGGGTTCTCAAAGCTGTCAGACTGGGAGATGTGATGTGATACTTGCTTCAAGGTGTAACTCACTGTTTCCCCCTTCTTCTCATCCTGCACAGATGGAAAGATGCAGCTGCTGACAAGTGGCAGAGGCCTATGGCACATATGATGCTCTACTTTGTGGTATTTGGCAGTTTATTTGTGCATGGGATCACACACACGCACACACAAAAAAAAACCTGACCACAAACACACGAAGAAACAGTTGTGATATCAACAGGTGATCGAAAAACAGAAATAGAAATGTTTCAGATTCTATTCTGGTTCCACTTACACAGTTTGGACAAAACACCTGTTTGACCAGGTTTTTTTTTGCAAAATGTAAAAAATACCCAACCAGCAATAATTTGGTACTTTGTAATGAAATTCCCTGTTAACTCAGGTTTTAAAGGTCATGAACAGCCCCACATTTAATTTTATCTCTTCAATTTTTGTATTTTATCTAATTTATCTTTGTTTTATAAATGTGAAATAAAGAAAACAAACTGATTGATTGAATGATTTAAATTATCCCAATGGGATTTAGCGTCCTGCTCAACAACCGGCCCAGTATCAGTAGCAGTTACCTCCATATTGGATGATTCTGCACATCATTATTTATGTCAAATGCCAACATTCAACACCAACTGAGGAAGTAGTGTGCCCTTTATGCAGCAAGGCAGAAAGTAAGGGTGTATTGGCATGTACAAGTAAAAGTCAGACACATGGTCTGACTTTTATGCAGGACACTGGAGTTTGTGTCCCATCACAGACCTGCTATCAACAATCAAATCTTTATTAACTGTAACTATAATTCTTTCCTAACCTTAACCAAGAGTTTTAGTCATCTAATCTTAAACATTTTGCCAAAACAATTATCTTTCCCTGCTTTAGCTGCCATGCACAGATATTGTAAGAAGCGAGAATTTTAAAAATGTGGTCAGTGAATGTAATTTGGTGGTTTTGCAGAATTGTCCAATATCTACATTCTTGTCTGGTGATAGGATTACTCTTCCATCTAGATTTTGACACAGGATGCCTTCACAAGACAGGGCCACAGGAGGACCCAGTTTAGTTCATTCATTATATTATTATTTAGGGGTAACTTAAACCTTAATTAAAGATGTAGTGAAACTGGAGCTTCTTGGACCCCTAATTATTTGGGGCAGTTGTAAAGACCACAAGATATGGCTGAAAGGTCTGAAAGCCAGTTTGTCAACTTTTAAGATTATTTTGCTACTGAATATTTACATTTTTTATGTAATTACAAGATTTTTGGCATACGTTGATGATGGCATAATGTTTTTAGGGGGTTATACCATCGCCGGAGGGACATAAAGCTGTGTCACCAGCTCTTAGTTCCTTTAAAATGAACATGAATTGTCAAGTTTTGAGGCGAATCTTTCCCCGTTGACATTCTAAGTCCTGCGAAAGCTGAACTTCATTTAAATTTTTCTTCGGAACTTCATTAAAATGTTTTCTTCTGAACCACGTCTCACTGTTATGTCACAGTGACATTCAGTATTTAAGTTCTCATGCCCAGCTACTGCAGTGTTGTTGACTCATGCTCGCCGATGTTTTAATCCAACATGGATACTTGTTCCTTTAGGGTCTGTGGTGCCAGGAATCAGAATAGTGATAGTGTAAGAGGGATTGTATTGATGATGCAGTATTTATTAGTAGTATGCTATCTTTCATCAAGTGTTGGACTTTATTGTGACATCTTGACATCTTTGTAGCTGTTGGTGACTTAATGTCCTATTTCTCAAATAATTCTAGTCAAATAGTAGTCAAATAAACTACTACTAAAAAAGCATTACTGACAGCAGTACTGCCAGTTGGTACATGAATAGTCCCACTGTTAATAAACCACCAACAACCTGATTCATTAGATGTGGGTGTTGACCAAATGACTTATGGTGAAACTGAACAACCTTCAGTAAAACATCTTTGATAACACTTTATAATACAGCCCGCGTTTTACGGTGTAACCCTGTAACCCTGCGATGTAGAACATAAGAACAAAGTACCTGAAAATTATTCTTTTTTGTTGTTGTTGTAAAGGTAGTTTCCTGTTTTGTTCTTGTTTTTTTTTTTTTTACTAAAATTAATTATTTTATAACTACATTTTGATAGATTAGTTATGATAGATAGATTAGTTAAGAGTTATTTTGCTGTTTAAGTTTTATATATAATTTTATATATAGTTTTTGTTAAGTTTTATATAGTACAATTTATATAGAATATTATTGTATTATATAATAGTAGTTTATATAGTTAAGAAGTTATAAATGAAACATATTCTATTTAATCATATTCAATAATGTTTTCTCATTGTCTGTTCAAAATGTTGGTCTGGTGTGTTGTTAATGACACGTTGCATGTTGTTAGATTGTGACATGAAAGGTAACAGAACCAAACAGCTAAGTAAGGATGGGAGAACATAATACAGCCCGCTCCCCGTTGTTACCATGTACTTATAGGGTAACTAGTCTGTATTTACAGAGTAAGGACTGGGGAACAGTGTGAACTTAATAAGACAGCCCGCTCCCTGTTGTTACCATGTACTTATAGGGTAACTAGTCTGTATTTACAGAGTAAGGACTGGGGAACAGTGTGAACTTAATAATACAGCCTGCTCCCTGTTGTTACCATGTACTTATAGGGTAACTAGTCTGTTCCTACAGAGTAAGACTGGGAGAACAGCACATACAATGTGGTTTAGTTTTCCTGTTGTGAGCTGCTGCAGTGCTGGACCAACATGGCTGCTAGGAGCTAATTTTCAAAAGTATAGACCCATTTCTCGACTTGTTCTATTCAAATTCATACAATGAAGTGGAAGACATAAGCATAATAAATCTCTTGAGTGTGGGTGAAACTTGCCTGTCAAACACACACATAAAAAATGATTGTCATAACTGCCACGAGCAAAAACATTTGTACACATATACACATATACCGTACTGATTCATACGAAGAAGTTACACCATAAGTTTCAGGAAGTTACATGGTAAATGTTGGGAGCTTACACTTTAAAACCCCAATTGTTACTCTCTTGTTTCTCGTTGTTTTGTTTTCTTCTGCTGTACCTACATTTAAGTATCAGTAACAACTGTTAAGTATTTTATATGTACCGATTCATACGAGGAAGTTACACCGTAAGTTCCAGGAAATTACATGGTAAGTGATAGGAAGTTACACTGTAAAATGCGGGCTGTATTATAAAATATTACCACATCTTTGATAATCTGGCTTATATATAGTACATTCAGTCATTTTACTAGCTTTTCATAATACCCCCACATTTAAGCAGAGCAGCTGTTTGCCTGTCAGGTATGACATCCTCTTTTAACCACCTAATGACACTTAGTGATATGTATTCCACTTCTTACAAGTTAGACATCAACAGACCTAATATAGGAAATAAACATAAAAAATATGAGCTTAATATAGGCTTATCTTTAGTGTCTTACCTGTTGGTGAAGCTGAACAGGGTCTGCTTCAAAGCGTTGGTTTCAGTCAGACATAAAGTGTTTCCTCTCAGGAAATGAGAAACCCGTCACCCTGTAAAAAGAGACGATTGTAGATAATGTTCGCTTCCTATAAAGGTCACTACTGAGAAACTTAATCACGAGTCAAGATCAGTTTTTCATGTATTCTCGGTTTTAATCCGCTCCAACTCCTAACCACCACTTACACTCTGCAAGGTGTGAAAACTGAAGTCATTTTCACCTCTTTTTTTTTTTTGTGGCTTAACACTTCAGAGCAGTTTCTTCCTCTGTCTTCCTTTGACTAAAAACTAAAAAACTGCTCACTCTAATAGCAATACTTGTGGTGCACTACTAAAGCAAAAAATACACAACACTGTCCTAATGTATGTGGATACTGGTTAACTCACCTTGATGCTACAGTTTTTATCCCCCATACAGGTTAATTGTTTATCTTCATTTACCTCCCCACAGCCTGTCATTTTATATCATAAATTTGATATGTCTCTTCTCTTTTTTTTGCGCATTTGCCCTTTTGTGGCAAACAACAGTGCAATGTCCTATATTCTTTTTCACACTGTTAGACTTTTTTAAACATTTTATATTCATAAAAAATGTCTGTTTAAGCAAGCTTCCCTTTTTGCGGTATGTGCAGTATGAACATAACATTTCAAAATATATTATGTGTTTTTCCATTACCATGAATAGGGGAAGGAACAGGTTCTTGCTGACTCACCGGTCAAATGTTTGCGTGGTTTGATAAAGGTCAGGGTGTTTTTTCTAAGAACCAAATGTTCCATTATTCTGATAGGTAGGCTTCCTGTCAACCACACTTCCTGTTCGTAAAACAACATTAATCAGATTTTAGTTCATGACCTCAGAAAGGATGATCATTTTTACTCATCTTAACCATAAAAGACGTAAACAGCTGTAGTGGACATTCCCACATCTGTGCGTTATAAGAAACAGTTAATGATAGCAGTAATCAGGAAGAACACATACAGTGCTGCTTGAAAGTTTGTGAATATGACCCACATATCCTAAAACTAGATAAAGGGAACGCAATTAAGCAATAACTTCAACAGATGTTTCCAGTAACTGTTTTATCAGCCCTGCACATTGGCTTGGAGGAATTTTAGCCCATTCCTTATTACAGAACAGTCTCAACTCGGGGATGTTGGTGGGCTTCTTTGCATGAAATGCCCACTTCAGGTCCTCCGACAGCATGTGCACTTTGACTCTACCATTTCAAAACATTAACTTTCTTCTGCTCTAACCATTCTTTGGTAGAGTGATCGGTTTGTTTAGGGTTGTTGTCTTGCTGCATGACCCACTTTCTATTGAGCTTCAGTTAACAGATGGATTGACATTTTCCTGTAGAATTTGCTGGTACAACTCAGAACTTGTAGCTCCATCAATGACTGCAAGCTGTCCTTGCATAATTTTGATGACACAGGTGTGAGCAAGACAGACATGTCTCACCCTGCAGAAAATTCTTATCCTCACACCGTTGAGATTTGATGTCGCCATGACAGAGGAAGATGCTATAACTTTATTGTAAATGCTCCTGTCTGCACCAAACTTTACATGTTTGATAAGAGTCCCGGCCTGAACACGTTTACATTACAATATTCCATCAGTGATGCAAATTGGCTGAATAGTGTCCCCTACAAAATTTCAGCGAGGCAGCCCCAGCAGCAGGCAAAATAGTGGACAAAGGAAGTGGTGTTTATATCCTTCTTGCACTATCTGAAAACAGCCTGGGTCTGACGACATCTACATGCCCGTGACAGAAGCCCTTCAATTGCACTGCAGCCCAACGTGTGTGGAGGTGCAAGGGCCTGTTCAACGCTGCTTGCAGCTTTAATTGAGTTTTGGTTTGATCTCTCTACGACATTCTTACAGGCCGTGGCAGCCATTTTAGTTACATAGGTGGAGCTAGAGAGCACATTTCGGCAATTTGGGGGTTAATTTTTACATTTTATCAAATATTTTACCAGACCTGATGTGTGTGCCAAATTTGGTGAGTTTTTGAGCATGTTTAGGGGGTCAAATTTAGGTGTGAAGTGGCGGAGTAATAAAGAAAGAAAGAAACAAACACACGAAATACAAGAGGACCTTTGCCCTTTGGGCTCGGGCCCTAATTATAACTATATTGACATTCAGAGTGATTATCTATGTGTACTGATTCATCTGTATCAATAGTCTCTTTTATGTAATTTGTAATATGGTAAGTTTTTGATCCTGGTCAAGGTTGGACAGTTGGACATGTAATTTGTTATTTAGTGGTCATTAAGCTTCGTCACAGAAATCATTTATTACTATTGTAAGTTTCCTTTGATTATGATTTTATTTATATTAAATAGTTTTACTGAGACCGTGCTTGTATCCCCCAGATCCCGAAGTGCTTGTAAGCAATAAACAGTCATCATTGAGTCGACATCGGAGTTGTCTGGGTGTCTTTGTTGGAGTCAACTGACGTTAGTCCACCATCATCATCACAAAACAATGCAGAGACTGTAGGCTGTAACTTATATCAGCAATATAAAAGAAACTTAATGGGGGCATTATAAACTGTGAGGCTAATATAGTCCCCCGTTACACTTGCAGAAATCATGTAATTTACTGTAAATAAACTAAATCTGCATGTTCAGATTCACAAACATCCAAAATTACAATAAAAGTAAGCAACATTCATATTCCAATACCAGACATTTTACTGTTGTCCCTGCTATTTTCTTTCTGTAAAAATCCTGACATACTATTGTTTTCAGGGTTTTTTGGTGGATACATGAAGAAAAAGTATATTTAACATGGAAGTATAGTAATAAAGAGGGACTTTGGCAATAAAAAAACTAACTTTGAAAGATATCTACTTTATTTCATAAGCCTCATATTAGCTTCAGATAAACTTTTAAATATATTTTTGCACAGAGGGAGGCTTTAAATGGCCAGTATGAACAGGAGGAATGATTATGGTAAGAAAAACCTTCAATGTTCAGGGCATAGGTGAGATAGGCGGTCACATAGGTCGAAGAAATATTTTGTGATTAATTTCAAACGCCTTATTTACAGTTAAAAGTCTCATTAACATCCAATGCACCTCTTACATAAAAACACCTGCACACTCTGTAGACTGAGACTTCATTGGAAGTTGACAGTCACATGGTCATATGTTTAACCTGCAGGCTGCTGCTTATTTTGTGGTTTATTTGCTCTCACCACTGTGTAAGAATAACATTCAGGTAAGTACTGTTCCTTGTAAATATTATATGATCCACAGTAGGATAATTCATAACCATATCATATCCAGAATGTATATTTCCATTTTATATGTTTGCATGAAATTTTGCATGCATGAAATGTATCTGTTTGGATTTTTGTTTGGTTTATATTTAAATCTTCTTAAATCATCTGTACTGTTTTTACTATTATGTCACAGCTTTACAACATGTTTTCCCGGCTGCTCAGTTGGATAAAAAAACGGCAGTTGATATTAAAAAACGTTGAGATGAATGTCAGAGATGTTAAAGATTTAATCAAGCATCTGAAAGAGAAACTGAACCCTCACATACGCAGGGGACTGCTGGACCGTTTTCTGATTCAGAAGCAGAAAGAGGAAGTATGACAACAACTTTGGTGTTTTTCCAGCCAAGAAAAGGTGCAACAAACCTTTATAGGTCTATTTTAATAATATACAGTATGACATTCTTTCTCTTAGGACTCACACATTATAGACACTCACTACCATGAGAAGAACTTCATATTTACAGTGCTCAATCTGTTTGCTGCTGGTACTGACACCACAGCAACTACACTGAGATGGGGTTTGCTGCTTATGGCCAAATATTCTCAAATACAAGGTAAGGACAGAGATGAAGCTTGTGAATCTTTCCTCATAGGTGTGCATTTATGTTTTCACCAGTGAATGGCCTGAAATACTTAACAAACAGAAGGACAAAGGGATATGTATGCTTCTCATATACTCATGGAATACATGCATGTTTTTGGAGTCAATAGAAAAATGCAGGCAAAGAACATTATTAGCTAGTGTCTCCAGACCAGGTCCAGGACGAGTTGAGCAGGGTGGTTAGAAGCCACCAGATCTGAGTAGATGACCGAAAAAACCTGCCATACACTGACGCCGTCATTCATGAGACACAGAGACATCACCTTCCAGGGTTACTTTATCAAAAGGGTCAGCTGCTCTTAGCTGTTTCACTACTTACCAACATCAGTTTGTGGATATATTCATCCACCTCTGAAAACATTTAAAACAGAGCGTTGGTTCTAAGACTTTACAGAGTCTAATAGACCTGTTCTCTTTTGCATACAGGGGACCACTGTGTTTCCTCTGCTTACTTCAGTCCTGCATGATGAGAGTGAATGGGAGAGCCCACACACTTTCAACCCCTCCCACTTCCTGGATAAGGAGAGATGCATTCATGCCCTTTTCTGCAGGTAAAACAACTTTGCAGAGTTTCTATTCTCAAAGAATTGAGGTCGCAGGCAGGTCGCAGAGTTTGTCTCGGAGAGAGTCTGGCCAAGATGGAGCTCTTCCTCTTCTTCACCACCCTCCTCCAGCGTTTTCGTTTCACTCCTCCACCTGCAGTGACAGAGCATGACCTGGATCTGACTCCAGCTGTGACCTCCATCCTCAGTCCTTCGCCTCATGAGCTGTGTGCCGTCAGTCGACAATGAGGCGGTTTTATCACTGCCTTGATTATTGTCTTTCTCACCCTCACACAGGCGGTAACTTTTTTACCTGCTTACCTGTTCACCACCTTGTTTTACATTTGTAAACAATAGTCCAAATAGCTTTTTGGAATTTGGGTGTATATGCACTTTTTTAGTATAGTGTAATATATATAATATGTTTTATATTTATATCGCAGCAAGACCCACCTGTTCAGATTCATGAACATCCCAATATACAATAAAAGTAAGGTACATTTATAGTCCAATACCAGCCATTTTACCGTTGTCCCTGTCGTTTTCTTTCTCTTCGGCCTACTATTGTTTTCACCTGATTTGTTTTTTTTGGTGGATACATAAAGAAAAAGTATATTTGTGAACGTCTCTGATCAGTGACCAGTGGATTCTGACTGCAGCTCACTGTTTGAAGCCAAGAAGGGTGAAAAATGACACTATTACTCAAAAACACTGTAACATATTTAGACTATTATAGAGTATACGGACTATTATATGTGTTTTTGGTATGCTTGAGAGGAAGAAATAAATGTGGAACAGAGTAGCAGCATTAAAACTGATTGTGTTTAATTGTGTAATGTTACTCTTTAAACTCCACCTCCATGTAGGACTATATTTGCATATTTAAGTGTGCATCCAAAGGGTCAAGCACAAGAAATACAAATCACAGCACAACCTACAATCTTTGCAGACAAAGACGACAACAACAAAGCTATTGCAGCTACCAAACTCCACTGACATTCAACCTGTAGCTCTACCTGACTGTCAAGGTTGACTTAAAATGTGAGTTGTGATTTTTCTTGCTCATCAGTTGTTCATTTTGACAGACGCTGTAACAAATTGAGCAATGCTGTTTCAATCAGCATTATGGTGATGTTTGAACATGTTTGTTTTGTTATGTTGTAAAGGGTGCTTAACATGATTTAAGGACAGCAAACATAACGATGGGTGTTTCATTTAATTTACTGTAAAAGTAAAACTTCTTCAGGCAAGTCTCTGGCCCCATTTACACTCGCACTTATGTTTAGTCTTAGCCAAATATATGATTCTCTGTTGGCCAGATCACAAATCTTCAAGTCTTGGTTTACCTGGGCTACATGCAAATCAGGGTCGACCTCCAGTCCAGAGAGTGGTGGTAGTGTTCCTGAAACTGGTGTTGCTAACTAGCAAAAAAACCAGAAAAATAATAACTTGTACAAATAAATACACATTAAGTTAAGATTAGTGTTAAAATAGCAACATCCAAAAAAATAAAAAAAGACACATCAGAGAATTCATTATTACACACCAGATTCCACCTGAATCTCTGGATGAACTGCAGTAAATAGAAAATAAATTTAGTACCAGTTAACTTCGATTTCAAATGTAAAGAAACGAATGGGATATTTCTCTCCACCCTCTTGCTTTCTCCTCTTTCTGTTATTTCCTTTCTAATGACCACAGTAGATTCCTTTGTGTGTGCACAACGCCCTCTGTTGAACATTGAAGAAAACTAAAAGAATATGTTACCTAAATTACTAAAGTGAATCAATCACTTATTAGGGTGATTCCCATGGGGGCTTTGCACAGAAGGGTGTACTATCACAAGTGCAACAAATATTATCAATCACTGCATTACCTTGTAATAACTACTGGAACGAAGCCATCATTCATGTCATTAGTTCCACCAGTGCTTTTTTACAATGGAGAGTCCAAATTTCGGCCATGACAAAGGTCTATGAATTTGAAAAAGATAAAGAAACAAGAGTGCTCTGATGCTAGCAAGGCTAAGATACAGGTTAGCAAGATTTATTCAGACATGTAAAGTAAAAGACAGACAGACTTTTTATATGAAAGCAAAGAAATATTACTGAAAGCTCACCAAGCAAACATGTCCGTCAAATTGAAAATGTGATGAAGACTCTTGCTCTTAAAATTCACTGTCAATACAGCAGGAGAGCTTTGTGTTTATTATATCTAAAGTCAAGCAGTTTGGGAAAGGTTCAATTTTTCTCATTTGCACAACAGAAATTATAGAAGAATTTGTTGTTTATCTTAATGATATTGTTAGTTTTATAGAATTAAACTTGGCTCCTTTGTTGCTAGTTTCCCAGTTTTGTTACTGGTTGATAAAAAGGCAATCAATGTTGGGTTCTTGGCTTCAAAATGGGGGGATGACAGAAAAGGTTTAGGAGCTGCTTTGTTGATGAAACCTAAAGTACATCAGTGCCAGGCAGCCACAAAACATCTTTTCTTTTCATCTGACTTTTTTTTTATTGTAGTGAGTCAGCCTGACTGCACATTTTAAGGGAGGTCTGCCATGGTTGAACTCATTAACACCTTGTGAAGTTAAGAGTGCCCTCATTGATCCTAATCTGAGCTGTCAACACCAAATTCTCTATAATCATCAAGTCAAAGATAATACGGTTTGAAAAGGCTGAATACCTGAAGCCATTTTACTGGCTTATGTTTGACAAATCACTAAACCTTTAGAGGATTTAGGGTGGAAGGGTGGAGAAATTGATTTCAGAGGGGCATGCTTCTCAGATGAAAAAAAAAGCTAATCCATTCACACCTACTGTATGGCATGTAGCTTTGTCCATAAACTGATGGTGTGTTGCCTGTGACAGATGCAGTTGGTTTTGGTTTGGTGTTCAGTTTGCCAGTAACACCCCCTACTGGCAGTTTTATAGCAGTTGCTGCTAAATGCTAAATGGTTGAAACGTCCAGTTTCTGCCACTCCAAGTAAAATCAACAATTGCACATCATTGCATCTTGTATTAAAAAAAAGTATTTTGATAATTTCCCCTTTTACATAATTAACATTGTTATTTAACATCCAGTTTAACATCCATTCAAAAGAATACATTTGGAGCATGACCGCTGGTGTAAGCTCAACTGATAGGGTTTGTGGGCACCCATCAGATAACAAAGGTTGGAAACCACTGGGTAAAGCAGTGGTTTTGTGCAAATCTTAAAGGATATGGCTGGTGATTTTCTATATTTTTCTTACTGTCAACAAATCTCATGTGCAGAGCCAAACCAGAAATGAACTGATCCTACATACAAGTATCGTGTGTGTAGCCAAATCCTTTACAATGTAGTACAAAGTCAAAAGGTTTTCATGTAGCACAATAAGCTAATAAAGCAATGTAAACAGAACCCTGTTCCCACACAATGTGCCATGGCATCTGCCTTACACGGAACTATTCTCTGGAGACTGAAAACCTGATTGCTGTTATTAATCTTCAAAGTCTTTTCTAATCAAACTAATGTGACCCTACTCTTTGTTGGCGAAGGAACATGCCGTTATTTTTGGGGGTATTTTTGCCTTTAATGGACAGTCAATACTGAAGTAACAAGCAGGAAATAAGGAGAGAGAGATGAGTATGACATGCAATAAAGGAACCAGGGACATTGCGGTTACATGTGCGCAGTAACCATTGGCTACCAGTTGCTCCCACTGATGTGCTTTTAATAGCTTTTGACAACAACGGCGGTGTACTGCACAGAGGAATGAGACATATCAGGCTTTGGATACACACAATACTTGTAAGATAGGAGCAATTCATTGTTGGTTTGACTCTGCACATGAGATTTGTCGACAACAAGAAAAATATAGAAAATTGCCAGCCATGTCCTATCAGGTGAAAATTAACTGCAGCCATATAAAGAAAAGGGGTTCTGTGACTTTTAAAATGAAAACTATATCATTTCTTAGTTTATCAGTCAGAATTTGAATATATGCCTTGCCTATTGGTGCCTCATAAACTAAAGACATAGGACTTATAAGGGAAGATTAACCTTTTGGTGTTTACACATGATAGGGAGAATTAGCTAATAAAGTGCAATAACCATTTAGCATTGTATTGTGTTCTTAACCCTGGTATAGTATAGTCCTTGTGCCATGTGTTTAATTTTGAAATTATGCAAGATAATTTGTTCTCTTACCAACACACACACACACTTCAACAAATAATGAGCGATCTCTCCCACCTGTGAGGAGATGACCAGAACCTCTCTCCTATTAACACCATTAATCAGTTAACCACTGTTAATCAGCACAAACTAATAAGTCAGATTGATATCATTGTCTTGTTGTATGACCGTCTAGGAAAGCAAAGTGAGATAAACGATGCATGTAACAGATGGTAGAAATGCAACCAGATAGATCAATGTCACCGTGGACGGACCTACATACTCTGCTCATTCATTTCACTTCGGGGATCATGTAGATGATGCTGTATTGTTTGTAGGAAGCTGTTAGAGACAAAGGAATAACCACAGGTTTAATCCTCAGAGCAACCAAAGCGGAAACTGTCTCCTCAGCTCTGAAAAAACAAAAACAAAAAAAACTTTTTCTCTGCAGATATTTTACGTGATCACATGTCTTTTATTTTAATATCACATGAAACAATATATTTGCTTGCCCGTCATTCAAAAATGACAAGGTTGTCTTCTTATACAATACTATACTCCACATAATCGTATATGTATGTATGTATGTATAATCATTGTTCATCACTCTCAGTTGTAAAACAAGTAATATGACATTATGACATATCAATATGAATCGTATGGCTAGTCTATGATGTCATCAATAACATCATTTCCATACAGTGTTAAACATTGTTGAGTTTTTGGTCCATTGCATAATGCCAGCATGCTGCTCCTGGTCTTAAATCTGAGCAAACAGGATGAATCTATAGTACAGTGTGTTAAGTTGGGAAGTCTCATACCTCCGCATTTACTTATATACTAATTTTTACAGAAACATCTTGCTTGGTGCAGCATCAGTTAAATACACAAAAATCTGTCTCAGAGGCTGTTATGCACAAAGGTTTGCTACAGTTTTTTTATAACTGGAAAACAACTTTTTTATGGTTAATCCAGTTGCAGTTTTCATATAAAAACATTACAGAATTTTAAAATCTTCTTTGAGCTGTGGGGTCAGCAGTCTGTCTGTCTTTTTTGGTCTCTCTCTTCTCTCTGGTCCGGTGGGAATCTAAAACATTAAAAACACCACACACATGTTGAAATGACAATACATGCAGGATGCCAAAGAGAATTCATTTCTATGTCAACTTAAGAACAAAAACAATTCTGTTTCTCTGCAAGGAATGGGCCCATTATTCTACATGCAGCTTTGTAAAATAAAATCTTCCTCCTCTTTCCTCTTCTTCCTCTTTACTTTGGCATATTGAAATGCCAGCGGGATGCATTCAGTTCTGCAATTATTATGGTGATTTCTGAAAAGAAAATTAGCTGTATTTTTTTCTATGGACTCTGTGTTTTTCAGTTGCTTATGTATCTCCTGCGGAGAAAAGGCTCAGATCATCGTCTGTCAAATTATTGCCGTACTTTCTAGCTCACTACATTACGTGTCTGTCCTCCTACTGGCAGATTGGAAATCTGCCCTGAAGCCTTGGAACTAATTACCAAATGCTGTGATAGGAACTTTTATTTCACATATCATATGTGACGTTAATGAAATCATTTTACAGGAACCCGCCTTTATCCTCAGTGTAATATAATAGAGCCGGCTCCATCTGCTTCTTGTTCTCTCTGTCAGTGTCATTATGTGACTGTTTTCTCTGCTACTGTTTTTGACCTTTCTTGTTCTCCGGCTCACTTTTAATCTCTTTCTCCCACTGTAGGGGAACTTTTCTATTGTGACACATTTTAAGATGAATTTTAAGAGAACATGTAGTGTTAGCTTCAGTAATATTAGAGCTGCAACAATTAATCTATTATTAGCCAACTATTTTGATTCATTTTTTAAAAAAGAAAGTTGTGAATATTTTCTGGTTTTTTGAGTCCTCTATGATAATAAACTAAATATCTTTCGGTTGTGGATAAAACAAGACATTTGAGGACGTCATCTTGGGCTTTGGTAAACAGTTATCGACATTTTCCCCCATTTTCTGACATTTCATAGACCAAAAAACTAATCAATTAATGGAAAAAATAATCAAGTGATTAATTGATAATGTGTTTTACAGGAGTTATTTTGTTACAAAGAATTAAAATTTAATTTTTTCGTGAATCGAGTTTTTCTTATCCTGCTTTTTGAGAATGAACTTCTTTTCTAAATCATTTTTAGTATTTTTTTTTCACTACTGACGAAAATTGGATATTACTTGTTAGTATGTATTAAGCTGAGAAAAAAAAACTTTCTCCTCACTGTGGATGTCTCATGGTGAGGCTGTTGAAAGACAAAGTGAGGGATTAAGACCAAAATTTTCAGCATTTTCAGCATAAAACTCAGATAGTTGAATATTTTAAGTCCATCCAGACCTTGCTGGGAAAATTTTCATCACAATTGGGTCGAGAGGAGCGAAACGCAGTAGTGATGGCAGCTTTATTTTTGTAGCATTTAAGTGATTAAATTATTCCATAAAAAATGTACCCTCCAGTTTCCATTTTTAGCATATTTTATGTACTAAAAGAAGAAGCTGTTGCCATCAGTGATCAGCCAATTCTTGCTGCATAGTATGTGATAAATATTCCCCCAAAGTTGTGTGGGATGTGTTCAGATTTATGATCTGGGAAAACCAAATGAATAACAGCATCACCGTGACCTCTCCTTCCCTCTCTCCCTTATTCATTTCATTTTTCAGTTGTTCCTTTATTCTCTCCCTTTCTTTGATTCTCTTCCTCCTCTTCCTCTGTGTTAACCTCAGACTTACTATTTACAGCAGTGAGCAGCCCTTCTTCTTGACCTTGGTGGGCTGAGGGCAGAGCACGGCCCGGATGGCCTCGTCAAACACAGTTTTCAGGCCACGCTGAGTCAAAGCTGAGCATTCCAGGTACTTCACTGAGTCTATACATACAGACACACACACACACACAATGGTCAACAAACACCAATACAAATACACATACTGTAGAATCATAGAAACTATAAGTACAGTATGGAAAGGAGGTCGGAGTAAAAAATCTCCCAATACTGCAATGGTATTTCATTTTATTACTTATAAATTACATATAAATTACTTTTATACAACTTTTGACAGGACATGTATCGGCAGGATATAGAACCTGAAGAAACAAGGAGGTCTAAAAACTTTCATATATTAACCAAGTGTATCCAAGTGTTAATATACAACAGTAATTATCAGCTGCTCCAACATAAGAGGCTGGTTAGTTAGTTAGCAAGTTGAAGTTTGAAGAAAAAAAAACAAAAGAAATGTAATGCAAAATCCTCAAACTTCTGCATCACAAAATCTTAATTTGATGGACTTCATCTACATGAAATCTTTCATGCTACATCTTAAACATAGTCTTGGCATAGGTTTTCTGGCTGCATTATTATTACATTATTCATTCCATCTGATTACAGTGGAAGAAATCATGGATTGTAACTGTTTTTTGATGATCTTAAAGTGATATTTATTGATTTTTTGGGCAGTAGAACAAGCTGTAAACAAAAGACTGACATATAAACACCTTATAAAGATAGCAAACATTGCCTATTTGCACATCCAGAAGACACAATGCAACATTAGCATTAATTTAAGTCGTCTTTCTGTCCACCTGACCAACATAATCCCCAATATTCTATCTTCTTTTAGCTCCACCAACACCTGAGAAAAATATCTGGCTCTTTAGCTGCTATATCTTCACTTTGTTCACCAGCTATTGCAAACTTTGTTTTGGTCTTGGGCTGGTAGCACTCAGTGTATTTAATAGAGCTTTTTGAAGGACTGTTTTTCTGGAAATAGCTAAAGCTGGAAACAAGGTTAATGAGAGTTAAGTTTTTATTATTTTGGAGTTAACCAAAACAGTAAAAACCAAAACAATGAACATGAAAGATGATAAAAATGCTCCATGGAGCTGAATGGAACCGCAGAGTTGATATAAAAGTATTGATTAGTGCAGTATTAAAGTCTGAAAACTAATTACAAACCGGGGACAAATTAACAACTACACGTTCAAATTCATCCTTTGGAAGTTGGTCGCAAGGGTTAATGCTTTCTTTTCTCTCAAAGTTGATGTCATGAAAAATTTATCAGGAATGTTTCTCGACTGAATAACAAACCATAAACTACCTTCATCTGTCAGAAACAATGATTGTTTCTCTCAGTGAACTCAATATACTAACACAGTAAATGCAGTAAAACACAAACCAGCTGTGTTTTAAGCCCTCAAACTTCCATACAACATCTGAGAGGACCCCATGAGTGCAACTGACCTATTTCCTTGGCCAGTGCTAGGCCTTGAGGATAGGTGATTGGTGCCAGTTTCTTCTCCTTCAGCTTCTCGATGGTATCCTTCTCGTCCCTCAGATCCAGCTTGGTGCCCACCAAGATGATTGGGGTTGAGGGGCAGTGGTGGCGAACCTCTGGGTACCACTGACAGAGGACACAGTAAAGACAAACAAAATGAGCAGAGAGACACAAAGACAGGAAAATGAACGCGTGTGAGAGAGATGAAGAAAACGACAGGGGGTGAAAGGAGGTGAGAGGAGAAAGTTTGAAGCTAGAAGGTAAGAAACGGTGAGAGGAGCAGAGGAACCAGGCAGTCTGGTTTGTTTAAATTTCATGATAGAAGTCTTAGAATGCAAATTACATACTATAGGTACAGTATGGGAAATGAGAAGGATATACGGTTAGGTGTAGGCTCTGTATTTGCTCAAGCAATCCAGGTTTCATCCCCAACTTGAAGACAGTTTCATAACCTGATTGAAGTTTTCATTTTCAGAGCTGTCCTCCACTCTCTGGCTCCTTCTTCTTTTACAATTTCTCTTAAAACTCTCTCTCTCTCACACTCAGGCACGTACGCTCTCCTCTCCCTCTGATCTCTCATTTGCTCGTGCCTTCTCACCTCATATCTTCTTGAACCTCTTCAAACATCCCCCTCTTGCTCTATCGCTCAAACTCATTTCACTCTTTGCCTCTTTTATGCTCTTTCTATCCATTTTCCTTAGCGAGGAAATGAGAGATGCTATCTGCTATAAGAATTAAGTACATTCTGTTAGAAAGCCTGCAGGCCAGTGATAGTTCTTGTTTTTGACTGGCAAATCCAACCTGCTTAGTGAAGAGTTCTGATTAAAAGCCTGCCATTTGACATTTTGGGATTATGGGTGTTACCTGATGAATCATGCTACCGCTTCTTTGGGTGAATTCTTTTTTGAATCTCTTACCATGTATGGCTAAAAAAAGCCACTGTGTAATACAAATGAATGGATTCCTTTAGTCTCCCTCTCCCTCTCCAAACTTTATCTGTGCCTCTGAAGTTTTATTAAAATTAATTTCATTTTGACATGCTATCTCGGTCACAGCCAAGAGGGAGGTTCTCTGGTGGAAGTTTCTAAACTCGACCTATCAACTGAATATTTCCTGAATTTGGTATGTTCTTTTCAGCAGCTTCACTACAGAGCTGTAGACCTGAGAGTTAAGTCATTTTCACAAAAATGAGGACTTGAGTCATGACTTCCTGAAGATTTCATTTGACCTGAGACCAATAAGATCAAGTTTTGATCTTCTCAGAACAATAAAAAATGACATACAGTCTCAGGCAAGCCTTGAATAGCACCACAATTTGAATAATTAATTACAGTATTAGCCTTTGCATTTAAAGTACTCCGTCTTCACTATGTAATAACACTGTTGACACAGATGTTTTGTCATTTTAATGACCAGCTGTCAGGGTTTTTAAAGACCTACATTTTGACTTCCAATTGCTTACAAAGACTTAGAGATTTGACTTAGACTTGAACTAATACTTGCATTGAAAGATTGAAGATTTAGTTTGGACTTGAGATTTACACTTGGACTTGTCAGTTGACTTGAAACTTGATGCTTGTCTCAAATGACTTGAGACATGACTTGGACTTACTTTCTATAACTTAAGAGTTGCTCAGAAAGATTTGACTTGGAGTTGTCTCAGTTTACCTAAGACTTGACTTCACCTTGTCCCAAATGACTTGAGACTTAACTTGGACTTGTCTCGAAAGAGTTGGATTTGTTTCAAAAGACTTAAGACTTGACTTGGACTTGTCTTAACTGACTTTAAACTTGAATAGACTCTAAAAGACAAGATTCAACTTAGACTTGCTGCAAAGTATTTGAAATTTGACTCAGACTTGATCTTCATTGACTTGAGACATGACTCGGACATGTCTTCAGTGACTTGAGAGTTGCACAGAAAGACGTCAGATTTGCCTTGGAGTTGTCTTAATTTACTTAAGACTTGAATTTATTTTCATTACTTTAAATTGGATTTTCTGGATTGACTTGAGACTTGACATGAGACCTTCTCTGAAACACTTCAGATTTGACTTTGACGTGAGACTTGAGCTAAACCTGACTTCAAATAATCTTGAATGACTTCAGATATGACTTGGACTAGATAATCACATTAAACCCATGTGCAATAATCCACTGTTAGTAGTCAGTGCTGATCACATGGTAGGCCGGTGTTGTAGCCAATGATAAAAGCCAGGCAGAGTCCTTTGTGTAATTCTTTGACGTCTTTAGTGTTTATCGTGTTTTTTATGTCATCCAACAGTGTCACAATCACAAAACCAAAGATCTCATTTCCTTTTAATTGCATGAAACAATTGTTAACCCCACACTAATCTTTCAGCGTTGATTGTGAGTCTTGTAATGGTGCACAGAGTGAACACTATGTGATCGGTGATGGACGGAGACTGTGTGAACAGGATGCTGGTAAATCAATACTCCACTCTGTCATTATGGTTTGATTTGCTTGACATTTAGCTGCTCTAGTGCCTTGTCAATGGTTGTTAACCTGTAGACACAAAAATTGAGCTTTCTGAGACTGATGATGGGTGGAGTGAGAGAAACAGGTTTCTTGGGTGCCAGCTGTGTAAAGAGTCTTAAAACAGAGGTCTAGAATCATGAAGAAGTTTGCTATGGCAAAAAATTACAATTACCATCCAGACAAGTTTTAAGAATTCTCTAAAAATATACTCTGCTTTGAATAATAGTTTGTGTCTGACATGGTATTTCCTAAAAAAATGTTCAGTTAGCTAATCGAAAATTCTTAAAAAATACGTCTCCTCCTTCTCTCTCATTGAAAAATACAGAATCTATGAATATGAAAATTCAATTCAATTCAATTTTTAGTTTTATTTGTATAGCGCCAAATCATAACAAAAGTTATCTCAGGACACTTTTCACATAAAGCAGGTCTAGTCTACTCTTCTAATATTGTTCATTTCAAAAGTTTAACTGCTGGAAACAAGATATCGCCTCCTTTCCTGAAAGGTCCATTCTCTGTGCAAGTTTCCACATCGCACTTGTGTAAGCTGCATACTTGGCTACGAATGGCTCCAAACTAGTTGTGACGTCACAAAACATGCTTGTAGGTGCCCGTCTTTACACTGAGAGTTAAAGGGGTGATGTGGAGTTTTGTTATAAATAAAGTTTGTTTTTTTTTTAAATTCAGTGTTACTCACCAAAATGCAATGAGCTCTAACAAATGTGTTGAATGCATTTCCTTCCTCATAAAACATTTGCAAAGCAGATCTTTTAATATTTTTAAATCCTGCTTTGTTTGCAGACTGTAAGTTTACTAGCTAACAGTCTTAGCTTACAGTTGTCTTCTTCTCTGCCTTTGTTGGTGCATTGCTGCATTCCTTGTTGCATTATAGCCACCTGTAGATCACTGGAATAGTGTCAAACCTTTCGTGTCACCCACAAGACATTAGTGGAAAATCACTGTCCAGTGAAATTTGGTGATTTTGAGTTTTTCTTTACAGGTTGAGAAAGTTATCCTACTTCTAATGCTAAAAAACATTTAAACTCCTGTTGGATTATCTGAAAAATGTATCGCCCAAAAACCAAAAAGACACGTTTTTAGCACATGAATGTTGCCGAGATGGTTTTCACAGGACAGCTAGTGTGGTTATTATTTGTATTTTATTTGTGATGTTTAACCAAATACAGCTTTGTTTTCTAGGTATGAAATTATCACTTTTACTGTACTTTCTTCTATTGAAATTTCACTTCATAGAATTTATATTTTCACCTCGTCATCACCTGATTGTCCTTTTTAATTTCCCTCCATACCAACTAATCACCACGTTTATTGTACTGCTCCATTCCCTTATAACTATGATGACTTACATGGCATTCAAACAAGAACAAAGCAGAGGTCAATCATACTAAAATTAATCTAATCAATATTCTTGAGGTTACTTCATTTGTTATATGGGCGTTCTTACAGGTACTGGATATTTTTAAGGTTGAAGAGCAGTGAGTGCTTTTGAGAGAGGTCACACTCTAAAAGCTCTTTCAGAGGTTCTGCTTATGTTTCGGTACTCCTCCTTGCGTCATTTTAGCACAGGAGATGGAGAAAAAATGAAACTAATATAACATAGAGAGCACTTCAGTTTTATCTCTCAATAGTCTTCATACAATCTGGCATTCTTTTGATTGAAAGACGGAATGATTTAACCCCCAAGACCCTGAATAAAAGTAATGGATAGTAGGAAAATCAAAATAAATCATGGAATTAAAATGCATTTCATATGCTGCACTTACTTACTGGATATTTGCATTTTGGTATTTGTCTCCACTTTGGAATGTATTACAAGTCTGTGCAGAGCCCTACTGATTGCAGAGACATAATGTACTATATTAGTTCTCTACTTATTGTGCATCCATGGATTTAGACCATACTTTGGTCCTTGGGTTAGGGCAATGGTCCCTACCTTTTTGGCTTGTGAGCCCTTTAAAATAAAGCAAAGTCTGCTTGCAACTCATTGCCACTGGTTGTCAATGTGCTGTGAGCAGTTTTCTTAGTTTTACTCAGATCATTTTTGGAGGCATGACCAGGTTAAATTAGACTACAGAAAACTCCAAATAATAATAAGTCCAAACTTTTAAGCTCAAACTTTAAAATAAATTTGGTGTAGCAGAAAAACGGTTTATTGAAAGATTTATCTTTGTGGAGGTCCCGACCCCCCGGTTGGGAACTACTGTGTAAGGATAAGTGTGGTTAGGCTGCACCTGTAGTTATTAAGTATCAATCATATTTCAATAAACCAGCAAACATAACATTCTTATCCACCACAAGATATAAAAGGCAAACCTTTCCTTAGAACTGACAACTGCGATTTTGTATGTGACTTCAAATTCTCCAAGTCTAATCAAATTATGCATTTGAATACAGCAACTCAACTATAAGTTATTATTTGGAAGTGGATTGTTAAATTGTCTTGGGAGTTTGTGTAAAGTAAACCAGATTCAGCAGTTGAAGCAGCAGCAGTCAAATGCACCAAATGGAAAAGCCTTTTTAAAACAGTCATAGCTCTCAACAGCACTGTTGTGCAACAGTAACAAGACTGTCAACTTTTCATTTCTCACTTTGAATGATCTATCACAGCTCTCTTCAAATTGATGAGGCTCTGTGGACAGTGACATGGGGGAAATGTAAAAAGTGATCATTTGACATTTCAATTGAGACACAGACAATTAGATTCTGGGCTCTAAAAGATAATTGAAATCATCTTTTCTAACAGGGAACTCTATCAAAAATCGTTGGTGAAGACTTTTATGTGCCATTAGAAATCCATCAAAAGTTTCAGTTTGCATTAAAAGTATCTATAATATATACATATAGCCCACAAGAACTAAAATAGAATATATGAAATTGTACATCTCTAAATGGACAGTTTGCTCAATCTAAAGTGAATCACAGTGTGGTGATGGTGACACATTGTTTCCTCCCCCTCGTTCTTCACCACTCAGACTAAAGATAGACAGTGATGAGGAAGATCACAGAAGACACATAATCGATCTCAAGCATGTGGTCCATTTTACACAGGAACAATTCTCCTGTCTCTGACTATTTCTTGCTCTTTCTCCTCTCTTTTTTTTCTTACATACAGATGCAAACCTTCCCCTCATCTGTTTGATTCAGCCAAGTGTAGCAGAGGAGGCAGCAATTAAATCATTTGATTTGTTTCTATTGATAAGATAAGATACGTTTTAGTGTTATGTCTACTTGATTTAATATGAGAAAATATATATAAGTGGAAGGCTATTTATTCAGGTAACCTAAAGGATATAAAGGTCCAGATAATAAGATACCATTTATGAGACTCACCTTAGCTCTGACGTTCTCGTACGATGCCGGACTCACCAGGGAGAAACAGATCAGAAAAACATCCTGGATGGACAAAGGGGAGAAAAGATGTGTGAGAAAGTTAAGACTACCAGAAATACAGGAGTAGAGAGATTAGATGGCACATTAGACCACACAAAGCCATGTTTTACAAGTGTATGTATTTTAATATACAGTATGCATGTTATATTATACTTGCAATGGGATGATCATGCATACACCTAACTTCTTGACTTATTTTATCACTAAAGGCATTATAACCTTTGCCTATTGTGGAGAAACATGGTTTTCTTAACCCTTACATACTGTTGAGGTCAAATTTGACCCATTGTTACATTTGAGAGCAGTAAAAAACACAACCCAAACACCATTATTTTAGCCTGAAGTTATCCAGAATAAACAAAAATGGAAATGTTTGTTGCTTGTTTTTTATTTTAGTGTAGCTGATGCACATTTTTGTACATAGAGGGTGATCCAGGTTAAATTTTACCTGTAAATCACTATTCAAAAATGTTGCATTCTTATATCTCACATAGCCTTAATACAGTGCGATTGTGGTTGTTTTCTTCATAAACAAACAGCGTAATACCTAAAGAATTGACTCTCTCTGCTCTCTGAAAACTTAATGAAAGATTAATCACATATTTATTAAGGACTGATAAGGTATATGAATGAAAAATAGATTTGTGCTTCAGAAGTTTGGTGTAGAGACTAACTATGAGAGGATACTGTGAAAGTTCAGCATAGGAACAGCATAATGCATTAGCTTTTTTTGGCCACTTGGGGGCAGCAGGAACTAGCAAAACTATAGATGAAACGTTAGCAAACAGTTGCTTACAGTGTTTACACATCCAGCTGACATGGAACAATGTTAGCATTCATATGAAGTCATGTTGAGGTCCACCTGGCAAATTTAAGTCAAAAAGTCACTCTGCTTTTAGCTCTGTTTTGGTCTCAACTCCTGAGGGAAATATGTGTCTCTTTAGCCACTAAATGCTCCACTAGCTAGTTGCTAACTTTATCTGAATGCAGTTTGGTGCTGAGCAGGTAGTTTACAGTTTTTTACAGCTGAAAACAGCTGCCTGCTGTGGCTGAAAACCAGGTTTGTCACCTCGAGCAATCCCTTTCACATCACGCATAGCAATTTGGTTCATTTTTTATATAAAACTATGTATTATAGCTGCTGGAGGCAGTGCATTAAGCCTATATTATTGAGGCAGGTAGTAATTATTCATTTCACAAGGCATCAACATGTTAAGCCCTGTATTTATCTGTTTGTATTTCTCAATTACATAATAGCTTAAACACATTCCACGTGTGTTTTGAACCAACCAAACATTATGTTGTATTACATTCATTTGTTTTACTACATTAGCTTTTTGCTTTAATTCTGTTTTCGAGATTAAGAGAGAAACAGAGAAACTTCTCCTGACAATATTGAATAATACAATAATTATATGCAAATAACTGAATAGTAGACTGGAGATGTTTTGCTCTTTTGTCTGACTGATATTTGTGCTTAACAACAAAAGTGTAATATGAAGCTTTCATCTAGACATTATGATAATTTTCCCTGTCTGATGTTTGTCAGGTGTTGCTGGTTCCAGATTGTTTGTAAAAGTGAAGGAAAGTGTAACAAAGTCTGGTAGTCTTCACACATTTGACAGCTTCCTTAATAACCAGTCCATGTCTTTCTCTTTTATTTTCCTGTTTTTTAATTTAATGGGATGTAGCTCATTCAGACAGCAGTGATGTATATGGATCTAGCAGTTGCAATCTCAACTCTCCCGGGTTTCACAGCAGGAGATAAAGTGGATTTTTATCTTTTTTAATGAACTGTGTGAGTGTGTGTGTGATTGTATACCGTCTGTGGGTACGACAGTGGGCGGAGCCTGTCGTAGTCTTCCTGTCCAGCTGTATCCCAGAGGCCCAGGTTGACTGGCTTGCTGTCCACCATCACATTAGCTGAGTAGTTGTCAAATCTGCGAGGAGCGCAGAAGGTCAGCGATCAATCAGTCAGTCACTGAGTCAGTCTTTAATTTAACTGATTATTTAAGCAATCAATCATTTGATTTGTAAATGCCATAGAAATGCCGTCACACCAAGGTAGGGTTGTGAAACATGAGTCATCTACTGGCGTGTGATGTGAAGACAGTGTTTAATATACATATATCTGAAGGGAGGCTCTTTTTTTAGAGAAGCCATGGAAAATAAGCTTATTAGAGAATTATAAATTATGATAATGATAAAATGTATTTACTTATATACATTTATTTATATACTATTTTTCAAAACAGATACATGGTGCTTTGCAGTCAGACAAATATAATGTTTAATATAGTAAGTAGCTCTATTTTTTGCCCATTTAATGAGACAATTACACTGTACAGACACTTTTAATTTCTTTGTTGTGTTTGTTTGCCAAAAAATGTACAGAATTTTTGGCCTCTGTTGGTCAAACACATGTGTGTTTGAGGAAATAGGTGTTAAATAAGTCTGAACAGTAGAGATCATTATATTGATATATTGATTGAAGCAGCACTGCCCCCCTGTGGTCTGTCTGAAACATGATGGCCTCATTTAGCAGCTTTTAGTGTTACTTTCCTAAACTTTTCTCTGGATCTACATTTTGTACATTTTGCCTCTACACATAAGACAACAATTGACAGATAACTTCAGCTAAAGAGCACACAGTGCATTTCATTCAGTTCAATTCAAAATACTTGAATTGTTCTTCAAGGGAAAATATATAAATACATTTTTAAAAAAATCTCATATATAAAAACCTAAATACAATATTTACAAAATATAAAAATACAAAATCTAAAACCTTGAGTGTCTGTAAAGTCAGAGGTGCGGATTGTACCAACTTTTGTCATCTTGTAGAAGATTTCAGTTTTCTCTTATGTAACGTTGATGAAGACACTCTGTTTAAGCAACATCCTGCTTCACTGTCATGCTATTCGAGGCTTTTAACAAATTCACATAGATGTTATCATATCCGTGTTCTGGCCTTTAGAGTTGATTTTTAGCTTTTACTGTTTACATTTAAAGCATTTTCTGGGTTAATGACTAGTTACATTTCTGGCTCCCCACAGGCCAGAGTGCAGAGTGTTTTATTTGTCTATTTAATTCTCATTTGTCTTATCATATAGTATTATTTTTAATTTTATTAAAAACTATATTTTTTATGTATTTATTTTTGCACTTTTATTGCCTGATTCCATTGTTACCACTTGTAGTCCTGAAATGTTTTAATCATTCATGTGTAAAGCATCTTGTAACTTTCTTAAAGTTTATTATTTTCATTGTTAATATCTAACATAAGATTAGTGCCTTGCTCATGGGTGCTGTAACATTAAGAGTTAGGGGAAAGAAGTGTGTTTATCATTTCCTTCTTTTCTATTTACGTGCAAGGTTTTAATCAGGTGAGCTTTTAGGAAGAAGGATTTTCCTAACCTGTAGGCTGCTGCCAGCCCAAACGTGTTGGTGTTAACACCATCAGATATCTGCAGACATACTGCTGTGTGTTTGTCATCGTTACTGTGTGCAGCTGAGTGTCTAACATGTGTCCATGCATGTGCACAGTTGCATATTGCAATCAATGCAATATGCAATATATGCAGCAACATGTTTCTTTACCTCTTCCATGCAATTTATGTTTTTCATGTACCTTTAGAAAGAGAGAGAGAGCGAGAGAGCATGTGTGTCTGTGTGCGTCATACTCACACAGTAGGAATGTACTCCCCGGGGAAGGCATTGGTTGTGTAGCTGATGAGAAGACATGTTTTCCCCACAGCTCTAAATCACACAAGTAAAAACACATACAGCAAGGAATTATGAAAAGGCAACAATGTGTTAGGCTATAAGACTAGAAGAAGTGAGAGAAAGACTGAGGATGGGTGGGACTGTCGGGAGAGAAAGAGTGGTATGAGCTAAATCCAAATTACATAATAACAGAATGCAGTACATTTTCAAAGTGTACTGAGTTTGGAGTTAGTGTACAAGAAATTATAATACTTTATGTTTCGTACCAACAGGAAACAGGATGAGACAAGCGCCGGCAGATATCAATCAGGCGGGGACTTAAGCATCCATCTAGCAGTTAAACTTTACAAAGAAAGATAATCGTTTTTCACCATTTTACACAATTTATTTTCCAGCTGTGAGCAGCTCGTCCATTTTCCTTGCACATTGCATAGATGAGCAATACTGCACATCAGCGCGCTCAAATATCAATAGGTTGTTTTGTAGAATGACATCTTTGAGTCACTCTTCCTGTGCAAACCCACTACATTCTCAAAGCCTGCTCATCTATCAAGCAAACTTTACTTCTATAGCACCTTTCATAAAGGTTAATGCAGTTCAGAAAGGTTTACAGAGGACTGACAAGCCGCTAATAAAATCAGACAAACTGTTTAAAACTAATGCACACAAGAAAATAAAAAAATATGAAAATGTAGAACACCAATAACAATAGATTTAAAATAAGAACTAGATAGAACAGATAAAAGAACATGACAAATAGTTAGGAGGGGAAAAAAACATTTTAAAACCTTAATACAATAACATAAATGATGTCCATAAAATATTCAAATCAAAAGCCAGGCTACAGAGGTAAGTTTAAAGATATCACACAGTTCCAGCAGCTCGGAGCCTAAAAAATAAAAGCTGCCTCACCAAAGATCCTTGCCCTGAACAACTAAAAGACTCGTGCCAGAGGACCTGAGGGGTTGTACTGTTTAATATTGCAAGCATGGAAGACAAGTAGGTTGGTGAAAGACCATGAAGTGCTTTTAAAATAAGTACATTTTAAAATCAACATAAGGACTTTAAAGATACAGTGTGAAGAATAGACTTGGGACACAACTGTTAAAAAGAGAGTTGAAAGACTGATCATACATATATAAAATCACAAAATACTGTTAAATATTTGAGAAAACCTTAGATGCAATAACATGTTCATTACAGGAGCACAGCGAGCAGCTCAACTTCCTCGGTGGTGAAACGGCACTGTCTCGGCACTGTCTCTTGCGTGCAGGAGATGATCAAACATGTATCGACTAGCCCGGCTCTTATGTTGTTCCAGAGCTTAGCTGTCAGCGTTTCAACAACAACGCCAAGACTCGTGCCCTGTCTTCTTAATAAGACGGGCAGATAACGCAGATAATGTCGTAGGTTTGATTGGGAACATGTTGTCAGTGGGTTGCTTCAGCCTTGTTGCTTTAATCAAACAAAAGTAGATTGAGAAATAACATCCTGACTGAAAGGTGATGTGCGGCTACCGTAAGGCTTCAAAACACCACTTGTGGTTTTTGAGGTCTTTGAGGACAGTGTGCAGGTGCAGGTTCTACTTTACATCGTATAGTATGAAGCCTTCATTTATTGTGTACCTCATATGTACATTTTACTCTTCTGCTCACATAATGGTTGTAAGGCAAGCCCTAGCAAATCCAAAGAAAATCCAAGCTAAACATGTACAATCACTGCTTCAACTCAGTACAAACTTATCTTAAAAGTCCTAAAATCCTATCTTCTCAATCCGCTTCTTACAATAAGCAATTCTGTCTTCTATCTGCCATCTCCTACTGGTTCAAAGTTGGTTTAGTCTTGATGGAAAAAGGTGATGTCAAATTTCCACTCATCAACATTCAACAGTAGGGGAAGGATGGGAAAACGTGTTGTTCACTTGTGTTGCCAAGGAGACACCATTGACAATCAAATCTGATTAAACCGCACCCATTTAAACTCATATTAGTAACTACGGATGTTTTATTTTTAACTTTAACTTTGATCGTCTCTCCCTTAGTCACAAACATTTGGTTTTAAAGACAATACTACAAAAGAATACTACTCTCTAGAGCTGTCATCTCGCAGTCTTTTCAGATGTTTGTTTAGTTGTCATAGAGTGTGGGGTGTCAACATGCAGTAGTTTGAGGAGTATTTTTTTTGTTGCCAAAGCTCAGAGTTTTTAGGCAAATAAAATATCTGCCACTTACAGTTTTTGCTGTTCTTTGTGGTGCTTACAACATTCAAAAAAACTACACTTGAAAAACAAGTCTAAAAAAAGTCTATTAAAACTAAAATAACAGTGTTTTTGATCCACATTTTTCAAATTTTTAAAGTAAAAGACAGTTGAGTAATGATATTTTCAGATGCTTGGATGTGTCCAAAATCACTCCCTGTTTGCCACATTTAAGTGTCTGAATTCTCAGTGTCTAATGTATCATGTATGAACATTATACTGAACACAATTAGTATCCGTAGCACGTTTCAATCCTTCGTCTTTGATTTTAGATGTGAAAATTACAGTTATGTGGCTCTACAATTTTCATTGATGCCACAAAATAATGGTGATTCATCAGTGTCACAAATCTTAACATACTCCTTATTATATAGTGAACTATTGAATGTTAAGGGAATGATATCAGACACAGCATATGAGCACAAAAAAAAAAAAAAGTATTTCAGTAGCAGCTAGCTCTGTTCACTGCAAACTATGTGCTGATAAAACTAAACCTTCTGCATTGCTAGATACCACTAGAGATAAAAACCACTGGAGAAACTTTCTCATCATTCTCATCAATCATTCTCTGAGTGGACTTACTGAAGAGATGTAAAAAAAAAAATCTATTGGAAAATCTAAATAGTCTTTTTTTTTATTTTTCCAAACTACACTGAAAACTGATTCAGGGTCTAAGAAGGCTCTGATCATAGAAGACGGCATGTTAAGATGGCCGGCACAGGAACGAGGTAACTCAATAGATTAGCAGCCCAGCTGTCAAGTAAGAAAAGCCACAAGTGTGTGCGTGCTGCGGTTGCAAAGTCAAAAGGGAACTGATCTGTTTCAGAGGCATCGCTCAGTGTTGAAAACAGGAACCAGCCAAACTGAGCGATCAAGAAAAAAAAAATTCTACCTCTGAACTCACTCTGTCTCTTTGTTCTTAATCTGCTTTTCCATCAACTTTTCTGTCCCCTGCTGACACCATCCTACATAATCTCATTTCAGCTTGGCAAACTCTTCAAAGAAGATTCATTCTCGCTCTGTCTCTGTTTCTGTCCCTTCACTCTTGATCCCCGTTCTCCATCTCCTGTTCTGTATCTCACTCTTCTTTCCTCAACTGAGACTTTCTGTCTTTTCTCCCTGTCTCACTCTTTTTTTTGTGTTGGCCTGTTAGTTTTGTCCATGTATCTGTCACAACAGCATACTTCTTCTCTAATTTCTTCCATCTTTGTTCGAGACACCCCTGTCTCCTTTCAGTTGGTCCAGTCCAAAAAGCAGAAGCCACAGTAAATGTTAAAATAGCCTCCGCTATATAGGTCAAAAAGGTCTCAATCCAAACTCAGACAGATACCAAATTGAAATATGTACATCATATTTACATCTATTCATCTACAACTTGTTTGTTTTAAAAGCAGATGATCTGTGAGGATGAAATATGTTTTCTTCTTCATTAAATTTTTTTATTGTGTTTTAAATGTAATATTTTCCCTGTATGTACATTTAAAAGACCAGTGTGTCGGATCTAGTTGCTTCAGTGAGGTTGCAGCTTGCAACCACATGAATACACCTCCCCTCCCCCTCTCTTGCAAGCATGTAGCAGAATGTTCAGTAGCCGTGAAACTTGTGAAAAACACGAAAAGCCCTCTCTAGAGTCAGTATTTGATTTGTTCATTCTGGGCTACTGTAGAAACATGGTGGTGCAACATGGTGTGGACCTGCTCCCTATGTAGATATAAAGGGCTCATTCTAAGGTAACAAAAACACAACAATTCCTATTTTCAGGTGATTAAACACCAATTAAAACATACTTATAAACTCCATTTCTGCCAAATCCGTTCTGCTAGATGCCACTAAGTTCTACACACTGCACCTTTAAGTAGCTTTTTGAATCTGTGAATCAGAAACTTTGAAAATGTGGACAAGTTTAAAAGACCCGCCCTGTGTAGTTATCATTTATTTATGTTTTCTCATCTATCTTTCTCTTTCTCTTTCTTTCTTTTGGTGACCATAACCGACTTGGGGGGTGGGGATGTGTGGCGTCTGGTTTGTTGTACTACAGACAGAAGAAGACCCATCTCTGTAGACTTGCTCTACTTTATGTCTTTCTTTTGTATTATATTGTTAAGCATGTAGATATGTCTGATATAGAAAGGTGCTGTAACACTTTTAAAAATAATCTCATTCTAATGTGTCTAAAAGTAGCACATACGTATATATATTCTGTATCAGCTTGTTCCGGCAGTGAACAAGCAATGTAATGCACCGTTTCATCAAATGGAAATATTTTATGCATATTTGGAAACTTGGGGTCACCACTAGACTTTGAAATAGAGTTTTGTTGGCTGTACAGCTTGAGTTTGTAATGACTGAAACACAGGTGGACCTCTGCTTTTAAAGTTATGTATTTTTTTGTAATTTCCAATGAACCAAACTGTTATTGAAACAATCCATCGATCCATCCAACAGGCCAAACGCTACAACCATAACAGGGCCATAAATCTACAGCATGTTAACTTATACACAGCAGATAGATTCTAAAATATGACTTCCCCACAACTTTAGACCAACTTCCTCTTCTCTTTCTCTGTTAATAGAGGCTATATGTCTTTTTTGACATTTGGTTTAGTCACATGCATAGACAAAGAGACACGTGTTCACATGTCACACAGACAGTGCAGCTGTTGAGAGTCTTTTTAAAGACTATCTCAACAAGGTCCACCTGCGTAGATTTCACCTTCTGTGAAACTGGTGGAGCCCCAAAATCAACAGTGGAAAGGCCAAGAGGCTTCTACATACAGCAAAGAATGTTTGCATGAGTTGCAGCACAATGCCAGGTTAGCTTCAACCAGAGCTGATCAAAAACTGAAAAAAAATCATGGTAGAAATTACTCATAGCGCTACCAGCTTCAACTGACAGCTTCTCAGTTCTCATGAGGCCAATGTAGTCTGTCAGAGGTGCTAAAAAGTTCTTGTCAGTGTTTCTAAACCAGGCAAATCAATGCTTTTCAGAGCGAGTGTCCAGGGGAAAACAGGTGTGAAACTGGGCAGAACTCTTAAGCTCTCCCCGAATTCTTTTCTCTACATTCCTCACAATATTTCCTCCTTTTCTGTGTTTGTTTTCAGAGAAAAAATGAGAGGAATATGATTGAAATCTGGGTCAAGTACTGGACAACAGCCATGTAAGATCTCATACTGTGATAAAATAGAACTCATGTTTTTGACATAAGAAGTCAAGCATGCAACATGCTCGGCATTCAAGTGGTTGAACTTATGAGAAAACATTTGCTAGCCAGCTGAAAACAACTAGTGCTGTCGCCTCACTTTTAAAAAAATGGTATAGGATTGTGCAGTTTTCACATTCCAACGATATGTCACGATTTGATTGTTGCACTACTTTTTTGTTGTTTGCGGTATTTCGTATGCATTTCCAGTCCTTTCTTACTTTAATTAAAAAAATGTTTTAAAAAACTTGTACCACGGCTCTTTTGAATCACTGTCCCCTAATGCTTGATTGTCTTGCCTCCTTTGTAAGTTGCTTTGAATAGAAGCATCTGTCAAATGAAAAAATGTAAATGTCAAAATACATTTATTTAAAAATGATGAAAAACATCAGGATATGTCACAACTTGTGAACTTTACAGGATACAGCGCAGTCTATACTTTTTTGGACATTGACAGGTTTTCTCTTGTTTTGGTTCTGTAGTCCAACGTCTTTGATTTCCAATGAAAAACTGAAAGTGCTAACTTTGAGCTTTAGGAGTTTGTAGTCAGCACTTTCCACTCATAGTCGCTGTTTAATTTCAAATCCAATGTGTTGGAGCACAACGACAAAAGATGAACAATGTCTCACCGTCCAAATACAGAGTCTACCTTAACCTCTCCTCAACTTTTATAAATCACAGCACACAACTCAACACACACAAGGAAACTCCACCAACCAACCTGCAAACCTGTAAATGTTTAATTTTCTGTTTACTGATCTCTAACAGACATGGCTACTTCCGCTTCAGTTTTCCTCATTATGACAACCAGACTCTTGCCCTACCTTCAAGGATGAGAAGTACGTGCAACTTATTCCTACTGATGTGGGAGACAACACATTGTCCAAACTTGTTCTGAGGTAGTTTATTTCAGCCTTTAGACCCAACAAAGCCACCAGGATTTCTGGTACTAAAGAGTACAGTAATAGTCAAATGCAAGAAAAGTGTATCTTCCTGTTTTTTTTTCTCCTTTTTTTTGTTCTAAGAAACTCTTTTTTAGCACATCTTCTATTTTAAACCACAGTAAGGAGTCTGTGCTCTGAAGCTTGTGGCGTTGTAGCATTTTCCTGCATGTTGTGGCCTGTGTCATACAGCACACTCACCCTGAATCAGCGCTGTCAAACACACACCTAAAGATGTACACGTAACACTGAAATAACTACCTTTCAACAAGTTTACGAGTACAGCAGCCTTAATGTTTTTTCGACTAAAATCGTATCACACTTCACTGCGGAAGTTGATCAAACAGTTACTCAAGACCGGCACCGCCATATGAAAATTTGTGATACTCATCAAATAACCTTAAATTCTGAGCCTGTAAGGTCAAATATCACCCGAACGCATCAGCTTAGTTAACACTTCATGATTTAATAAGAAGGCAGCTTAAGTTTTAACAAGGTAGGTAAAGTAAAATAATCCGTACCCATCTCCAACGACCACACATTTGATTGCCTGCATCTTGTTCCTCTCAGCCTCGTCTGTGCTCTTCAGCCTCACAGAAAGACTACAGGAAATTGTTACACACCTCCCTCAACCCCCCCCTCCTCCCTTAGCTGCCTGGTTTTCTTTTCTCTTCTCTCATTTTTTGCTTCTTCCTGTTTTTGCTGTTTAGTCTTTTCTTCTACACAACAGAACTTGTGCAAGAAAGTAAAAATGTTTTTTTAAAAAAAAAAATAATATAAATGAGTTGAATACTGTGGAAAAAGACTTTTGCAATACGTAATAGCTGTGAAATGGCTGTTTTGAAAGAGGGAAAGTGTTGCAGTAATAATAACTGAGCTTTATTTAAACTTCCCCCTTTGCAACCTTTGCAATCATGCATGCATATGCACCACACATGCACAACACACACACACACCCATACACCCACACACACACACACACCCACACACACACACACACACACACACACAGAAACACACATAGAGAAAGAGAGAAAGAGATCTGTTGTTTAGTTTAATTCTAGTTTTTAAGTAGTTTAATGAGTCTGTAGAGGGATTAGAAAATGAAAAGTAACAGAAAATAACATTTTTAAATACTAATACAAAAACACATCTACACATTTTTATACAATAGTAATGACAATAATTGTGATATTTCTTCATAACCACTAGATGGCCTTTCTGCATCATTTTTGTGATTATCATGTCCAGACCGCTTAGTGAGAATCGCTGTACATCCAACATTAGATGACTTTAACACTGTTACGGTTTTGTCTTTTGTCACATAATAATGCTCCAATAATGACTTGCTTATAAATTGTATTTTCAATGTACTTGATAAGCAGATGCTAAAAATGATTTTCAGTGACATCATGATGAGAAGAAGGTTGTTATCAGTTACAGTTCAGGATGCTGTGTGCAGTTCTGCACACAGCAGAAGTGACTTGGCTGACTTGACAGTTTCACCTGTCAAGTCAGCCCGAATTACTCCACAACAATAAGACAAGAGGAAAAGTGATGATGTTTTCAAAATATGTGTCGAATTTGACGTTCAATAAAGTGGAAATGTGTTTGATTATTCTCAGATAACACCAAATGATAGGATGCAGGATGAGTGTCAGGGATTTAATGAACACCTCACCGTCTGATGATATTCCCGGCTTTCAAAACTCACACAATGACCCGTCTTTTGCAACCTAATGTTGATGTCAAACTAAATTTCAAAACACTCTTCATCATCGTCACTAAGAGTTTCATCCACAGAAAGAGGATGTTACTGTCGCTCTAGCAACAGTAAAATAAGGCTACATTCAAGCCAAACAAAAATGTCGGCTGTGTTTAATAGAAGTCACCGTTGGAGCACTTGTTCAGTTACATCCTAAGACTTAAAAAAAAGTTTGACCCTCTTTGACTGCCTCACTGCATTTGTCAATATTAATCCAATCGATAAGGTTTAACTCTGACGGGGGACCTTGTCATTCGTGGTGGCTCTGTGCTGACATTGTGATGGATGAGGAAGAGGTGTGGTTAATAGAATACATCGACTTCATTCATCTCTTACCGCACTATGTGCTGAGGTAGCCTGCATATCTGGACGTATCCACTGTATAAACATTACTGTTTTTTGTTGTTGTTGTTTTTTTTTTTTTTCTGTTTCTTGGATATCAATGACTGATTGCCAAATGGGTAAGAATTATTTTCCTCCCTCTCTTCCTTTTGTTTATTGCTATTTTAGGAGTAACTCTAAAACATTCTTTGGCATGTTATGTTTAGTTGAAGAGCTAAGTTGCAGGAGTAGGCATTATGGGATGACATTTCCACCTGAGGTGTGCTATTTACCTGCATGAATTGAATTTTAATTCATTTTTTACAAATAATGAGGTAATTTACTATCCTGTCATTGTTAATGTACTGGGTGTTTCTTGTGCTGCAGCCTTAATTAGTAACTCATCACATCAATTCCTCTACCTCTAAGTGGTTATGACCGAAAGCTAACACAATTCTCACATTGCTATATTTCTACAGCTATGATAAAACAAACACATAAAAAAATATTAAATAATTCTATCACCTAACCTATCAGTGCACCCTCAGAACAGCTGGTTAGTGAATATTTGGTGTACCGCTTATCATATGGATGCTGTGTGGTGAGACAATACACAGAATGCTCACTGCAAGCTGAAATAGGGAAGAGTCAGTCACACTCTGTTTGATAAGAATCACAAGGCCACGCTTCACCGAGGATAATATAGAAAACGGAAGTTGCTATTTCTGGTTCGACGTCTAAACATTCCACCTTTAAATTCGTGGTATCAAGTTTGCTTCGCTCCACGGATATTTTGTAGATTTAGACCAGGATCCACGTTATGTGAAGGGGGGTGTTCGATGACATGCCTGTCAGCTCGTTGCACAAGACGTTTAAAGGAAGGGTGGAGAAGTGGAAGTCCTGATTAGATCATTAACACCAAGCAACCAAGAGATCTCGCAGGGGAGTGTTGACAGTTGTTATTTTCTAACTTTAATATCCTACAGTGGTGGATTTTTGGTTTTCACTCACTAACCGAGTGAAACACAAGCTGCTCTCCTTCACGCTCCAAAGCACACACTTTCATGTCTATTTTAACCGGTAGAAAAAAACATTCTGCTGCTTATCATGCAGTCAGCTATGCTGATGAGAAATTCATTTATATTCCTTCTGCTTTTTCTCTCTCTCTGCTGGCTGAAGTTCAAATTGGTCTCCTAAATTTGCTTAAAACTCTTCTCCCATGCACAAGTATTGAAGCTGATTATTCCTGTAAGACACATCTGACTCACCTTGCAAAAAATGTTCTCAAATCAGTATGCAGCAGCCAAATAAAACAACCAAAAGTTTAATATATTCTGGCAGTTTGATGTTTTTTAAGCCAATCAAAAGAGTCTCAGAAGGTAAATGACTCTGAATACCTTCTTAGTATGTGGATGTCATTTGTACAAGCTGTCTAGTAGCACATAAACACATCAGACCTGCAATATTTTCAAATTAACAGCGATAAATGGTGAGTTGAACCACAAGATACAGTTTAAGTGCAAATTCAATCGCACAGGTATCACTATGCTGACGTACCACTTATCCTATTGAACAGATATACTGACCATTGCGGCAGTTAACAAAAAGTAGTGCCACTTGCCTTATCTAAATATTGAAATAATATGTTCTGTTTCCAAGTACAGAAGAGCTTTGCATTGCAGAGTTTGCCAGCTTTCCAGAGAGTACTGTCTACAACTGGGAACACATTTTTCAGCCTAGGAGCTGTGTCCATGATTTTTTAAAGCTACCTTAAATACAAACAATTTTTCATTTAGAAAATCGGAAAGGGAGGTCAGACTTCTGTGTGTAAAACGTGAATTTTAAAGGGGAAAAGGGTCAAAATTCAGAGGAAAAACTGATAGAAACAACAGAATTTTCAGTCTGATTATGTCGATTTCTGCATTTTTCACAAACTTTCTGTTGATACTTTTATATTAATCTGAAATCTCCTTCTTCACAGGGTTCATACTTTACTACTGTAAAATGACTATTTTACCAGAATCACTGAGCCCATTAATGTAATGGGTTGCATGTGTGAAAGTGACACACTCTGGCTATGACTAATATCAAACTGAGGAATCTCTGGTTGACCGAGATAATAATCTGAAAGACACCTAGAACCTCAAAGCTCAAGCACGCATGGTTGTTGAAGACCACCTTATCTGTTATCTAGAAACCTACAAACACAGTTTCTTAATCCTGATGCTATGATTTAAGCCTTTCCTTACTATGACTGTACAGTTTTTATGATTCATACATCCCCTTCTGTGAGTCTACAAACTTCTCTTATGTGGGTGTGACTGGGGATGATGGTTGACTGAGTGGAAATATCCTGTAAAAGTCCTCCACTGAGCTTCGATGTCTCTGTTTGAATATGCATCTACACATATGCATGCTCATGTCTGTGCTATATTCATGTTTTTCAAGAAATGTATTTATGGTAATATTTTGTGGTCATCTTTCATGAGAAAACCACAACACTTGCCTTACAGAGAAACGTCTCTTCCCTGTGTTATTTTTAATTATATAGTACAATAATGTGTGGATTTATTCAAATTGTACACTGTAAGAACAAATCTATCTGTGGATAGATAAGATACCATGCTGAAATCACCAACTGGGGCTGTAAAACATAAAAAAATTGCACATTCTTTTGGTTTACAAAATGTAACATTTCAAATCTAAAGAAACATGGTCATTCAAAATCCGCCTCCTTACTCAAATGATGCGTTTCCACATTAAGTTTGTGCTGTCAAGTGAGGAAATTTGAACGACAGACTCTTAGTCGAAGTTGGAACGTGAATTCCTGAGAATTGCTTGTTCCCATTTCTGCAGTTTCCCCGGATTTCACAGCGGATGAGAAGATGGAGATTGAGAGCATTAAGATGTACAAGAAAGACCTTCTGGATGATATCCAGGTACGCCCAAAAAGTGTTTGTGTATCCGATATAGAGTATTTTGCATTAATCTACGTCTCAAATGTATCATTGCTATTTAATTCCAATAAATTTAGACTGACACATACATGTTGTCCTACATTTAGTATTCCACATACAAGTATTAACAAGCTTTCTCTCTTTCTATCCCATCCAGAAGCTAAAGATGGAGATAGACAATGTCATGGCAGGAATACTCAGCTTTGAGTCTGCAGAGGAAAGGTGAGTGTCAGTCTGGAAAAACCTTACAAATCAATTTTCCTTTTTTTTAAAACTCTGTTTTTAGAACTCTCACTAAATCCTCCCACTGTACTTTTCAGTATCACTCATTCATGTTTCAGTTTTACTGTATCGTTCCAACAATTTGCAACTATGTCTAGGCTTCTGTTTCACATATGTTTGGTTCCTAAATTCTCTTCTGAGGCAAGATTTCGTCATGTTGGTTAAAATAACATGGTGCTCATGTGTTACTGTCCACTACAGTGGTAAAGACAACTTAACTTTACACCTTGGTATGGTGTTTCAGCTTTTTATAAAAACTGATAAGAGAAACTAGTAGAAGCGAGGCTTCTCTCTCTCTCTGTTTGTGCTCTATCTTTGCTTCTGAACATCTGCCTGATAGAATTTCGGTATTAAAATCGTTTTAATACTGACACTTTTTGCTTAATGTTGCTTTTCTTGCAGCAAATCCACAGAGAAGACTAAACAGTTCTCCAGTGGGAAGAAGAAATTCAACATGGACCCCAAAAAGGTGAGCTCAGCAGTGTGTGGGACGCAATGAACATGTTTTAGCTACAATATCTTCATCAGCACAGTGCTTGATATGAAATGACGTCTTGCTATTCTTGAAGGGTTTAAAAAAAAACCTTTTACAGCTTTAGCGTGTGACTTTCTCAGCAGAGCACGCTCAGTAAACAGCTCTTGCTCGCTTTTTATGTGGACTTCCTCTCTTAACTTAACCACAGTGGAGCTGCTCTGCTCTGACACTGACGCAGGCCTGCGGTTTTCATTAACAGGTCAAACTGGTCACTGTTGTCAGAGCAACAAATGCAAAGTATAAGCATAACCTTTTATTTATTTATTTTTCTCGCTTACTGGAAGAAGTCTACTCCGAACTGTGGTTGGTATTACAAGCAACCTGAACTTTCGACAGTTTAAAGGTTAACTGCAGGCCTTTTGTCTGTTTAGTTTGTTTTCTTGAGATGGTTGCAAGACTAGAATACATTTAAATTCAGACATTCAGACTTCATTAATATGCCTTTAAATCAATATGAAAGCCCTGACATGTCAGCCCATTCGATAATGTAAAAGAGCTGCAGGAGGGAAGTGGTAGAATTCAGTGTTTCATTAGGTTTTTTTCATTTTCATTGCAAATGTATTTTAAATCCTTTTCCTCCCAGCATTGTGATGGAGAAGAAAGAGGAATAGAAACTGGTTTTAAGGAATTAGGATTACAGAAGCTCGGTATTACAAATGGGAGATGAGATCATTGTGAAACTAAACACATCTACCCACTGCACATTGGGCAATGTGTATGTGTGTTAGTGCATGTGTGTGAACATAAGCTCATGGTTTCACCTGCCAAGTATCATATCATCATCTGAAAACGCTACTTACCTGCGTCTGTTAGGCTGTAGGTGTGATAAAAACAAACCCTGAACGGAAATAGAAAATAATGCAGAAATACAAATATATAATTCCGATACATGATCTATTTTGTGTGTTTGTGTGCAGGGTATCAATTACCTAGTGGAGAATAAGCTGCTGGATGGAGGTGCCCAGTCCATCGCTGAGTTCCTCTACAAGGAGGAAGGACTCAATAAGACAGCCATCGGAGAATTCCTCGGGGAAAGGTGAGAAAGCGGAGAGAGGTGGACAGACTGGAGGAAAAAGAGAATGAGGATGGAGGACGAGGAGGTTAAGAGGCACAGACTTAGAGAGGGTGAGGAAGAGGGGGAACAGGGTGAGGAGCAGAAAGTGTGAAGAAGGAAGACAAGAAAAAGGACACAGGATTTGGGGTGTGAGAATAAAGGAGAGAAAAAGGGGAGAAGAAGGGGAAATATTAAGTGGATAATGGAGGAAAAAGGGGAAGTTGATGATGGGAGGAAGTAGAAGCTGCAGATGTAGGGCTGTATGGAAGAAGGGAAGATGGGGGATGAAACAAAACAGCCAAGAGAGGAGGACCATGGATGAAAAATGAGAGGGAGAAGTAAGAGGAAAGGGGAGGGGAGAAAAAAAGCAGCAGGAGAAGGAGAGAGGAATTGTAAAGGCATGTTCCAACAGGGAAAGTAAATACCTTCGTCTGGTTTCATGTGTCTTCTTTCCTCTCCGGCCCACAGAGAAGAGCTCCACCTCCAGACCCTGAAGGCCTTTGTGGAGCTGCACGAGTTCTCCGACCTCAACCTGGTGCAGGCCCTCAGGTCAGCTCCTTTATCTTCACCCCTTACACATCTAGGAGACTCTCATTCATCATCATCATGATCAACAGGAACATTTACATACATGTAGATGTTGTCAGTAGCAACTTACAATAAGTGCATCAATAAAATAACTAGTTTATATTCCTGCAGACTGCAGCATCCGAATGCCATAAATTATATTTAGGTATTACAAAGTGTATACTTGTGCTTACTCGTGTTTTAGAGGTTGTTTACACTTGGTTTTAAAATGTGTTTCGGTGATCTGAACACAAGCGGACAACCGAGACACATCGCCTGTGTCTATCATGCATCTCCAAGGGGTATCACCCGTGCATAGATTTGCACCAGATTTGTTTCACACAGGCTAGCTGAGAAAACAAAAATGTTTCAAGAGCTAATATACTCTTTTTGATGCACTGTCACTAAAATAACCACCACATCCTGCATTACGTGCTTGTCAGGGTGCATTGTGACACATTAGCATTTATGCTACAAAAGATATACGGTCAAATGCATCTCACACCACCTCAGCAAGTGGTTTGAGTGATCAGATCACAATGTATCTTGGTGGTCGTTTACATTCGTATTTAGTGCTGTCCACTTGTGATCCGATCAACTGAGACGCATTTTAAAACCAAGTGTAAACAGGGTCATAGAGTCAGTTGGATTATTAAAATTGTTATTTTTATTATTATTTATAAAAATATTGGATTGGAAATTAAGAATTATTCAGCAGTTATAAATGAAACATTTTGGAATAGTACATTTTCAAGACAAACATAGCTTGCCTGTGATGTCTTTAATGTTCACACTTTTAGATGTGAAATGGAATGACATTGATATTGTCAGGAGCAAAACACAATCTAACACCAGGAACACAAGTTTATTTTTAACACCTGTCGTTTCACCGCACTTTTCTGTGATTTGCTAATCAGTGCATCTTGGTTATTTTTAGCAGGATTTTCTGTAGCAAACACACAAAACAATCAAAAACATTTATAAATCACTGAAAAGTCTTCAAATACTGTAATCACCCAAATGTAACTACATCACAAGCCACAAACTTCCTTGAGTTTCTTAACAGGGCGTTGAGAGGGGCAAGTTAGCAAAGATATGCTGGAAACCACATCAGTGGAAAGCAACATGCATCAGTGTTAAACGGCATTTGTGACTAATATGAAGAGTAGTGGTGTAAGATACCACAGTATAAACATTATCCATTGCAAGTAAAACGTACTGCATTTTAAATTGTATTGTTAGGGAACTCAACAGTTGTGTAATGTGATGTGACCAGTTATCTTAGCTCAAACTAGCCTAGAAACTATCACAGATTTCTCAAAGAACTTCAGCACAAAGTTAAGAGGTTGTGATATGTATGCATGCACTGTGGTGTCTGCCTTACAAGGAACTGCTCTCCGGAGACTGAAAACATGTTTGTTGTTATTAGCCTTTGAAGATGTATCTGAACAAGCTAACGTGAACAAACCCTTTGTGGTGAAGAAACATGTCCCCCAGTGCAGCAGTGTGGTGCATTGACGTGTTTTTAATAGTGTTTGCACAACAGTGGAGGTCTAAAGCACAGAGGCAATAAGGTATATCAGACTTTGGCTGCACCCACAATACATAGTAGTGTCAATTCACTGTTGGTTCGGCTTTGCATAGGAGATTTGTTGACAATAAGAAAAATATAGAAAATTGCCAGCCTTATACTTTAAATCTCCAAAGTAATAGCAACTGTAGCTGTCAATTAAATGCAATGAAACAAAAAGTACAATAATTCCCTCTGAAATATAGTGAAGTAGAAAGAAAATATACCTTATGGAAATACACTGGTGGCATTTAAATTCTTTGAATCCTTGAAATATGCCTTCAACCTTGAGTATGGTGTGACATAAAAAATCCAAGTCCATGCCCTCAAATGGATGGCATGAAATAAATAGCTTTCAATAAATATGAGCTACTACACTGTAAAAATACATCAATGCGTATTGGCACACTTCTTCCTCAAGGTGTCTTGACACACAATGAACCTGAACCAGTGTTGTAAAGTAGAAGTATAAAATACCTCAAACTTGCACATAAGTAGAGTACTTGAGGAATAAATTAATGCAGAGCTGCAACGTTTAGTCAATCAATCGATTAGTTGATCATAAGAAAGTGAATGGGCAACTATTTTGATAATCCACTCGTCATTTTAGCTGTTTTCAACTTCTCAAATGTGATGATTTAATGCTTTTCTTTGTCATACATGATATTAAACTGAATATCTTTGGGTTTCGGACTGTTGGTCAGACAAAACAATACATCTGAAGACATCACCTTTGACTCTGGGTCATATTTTGATATTTTCTGACATTTTATAGACCAAACATTTATTGATTAATTGACAGTGAAAGTAATTGGTAGTATCATTAGTTGTATTACACTCCTGGAAGAGAGTTATTGTGAATCACTAACCACTAATGTATTCTAATCACAGTCTAATTCTGTGTCTGTTTGTACGTTTGTGAGAAAATGTTCACATTATCACACATGACTAATGATCTGTGTCATGCACGTCCCACGCGCTCTTCTGATCAGATGTGTGGTACATCTATAGTTCACCTACTGCTCATAAACCTAAGTAAACCCTGTATGTATTGCATGAAGAAGTCTTATGTTGTTGTGGTGTTCATGTGACAGACAGTTTCTGTGGAGTTTCCGTTTGCCCGGAGAAGCCCAGAAGATTGACCGTATGATGGAAGCTTTTGCCACGCGCTACTGCGAATGCAACGCTCATGTCTTTCAGTCAACCGGTGGGTTTCACTAAATATACATCCGGCCACTTCCTGCCAGGACTGACTGTGTGTGAAAATATGTGTGCATGTGTGTTGAAGAGGAAGGGGGGGTTTGACTGACCGCATTATCGCTCCACATTTGTCTCTGACTTTCATTTCTTCTTTTCTTTTTTCTTCTTCACTGACTGTATTTATGTAAACTAAAACAATAAGAATCTATATGGTGAATGTTATTGTGCTTCCTCTTATTTTTTGTGCTTGCATGTGTGTGTGTCTATCTTCCTCTGTAACGCCAGACACGTGCTACATCCTGTCATTTGCCATCATCATGCTGAACACCAGCCTCCACAACCCCAATGTGAAGGACAAAACCACTCTGGATCGATTCATCTCAATGAACAGAGGCATCAACAATGGAGAGGATCTACCTAACGATCTGCTCTCGGTGAGAACCACCGGCCAATCACAGTGTCTGAAAAAGACACCAGGAAGTAATAATCTGAATATTAATGTCAGGCTCTGAAAACAAATCCCACATCTATTTTTTTACCATTGGGAAATTGGGACATTGCAAGACAGTGAGCTCATGACATGTAGTTGGAATAAAAACAGATTATAAAACCTCCCTATTTAGTCCTCTTAAGTGGTCAAAACAGTTTTAAAACATTTTTTTCTTATAGGTTGTAGTGCAAAATGCAATACTCTTAAGTCTCTATCAGGTCTTATACAAAACCAAACAGATGTTCATCTAAATAAAACTAAACTGAAGAATTAAAATGTCATGTCAATGACAAGAACTTTTCCATACAGATAAAAAATGTGTGAACTTAGTTTGAGTAAAGATTTCCAAACACCTCAGTTGATCACAACCCTCAATCTTCACACAATCAAATGTATGGTTTCTGGTGTAGGATGAGGAAATGATTTAACGGATTAGGTTGACATTATTCTCTTATCAAAAAATCCTATGAAAAGACTAAAACCAACAATGCGTCAGTCCAACTGTCAATACTTTCCGACTTCCCTATCCTGTCTTTGGCACTGAGCCCAAAGCCAGTTCCTTCCTACGAATTAAGCAATCATTAGAAACGGGTCATACTTTCATTTCAGCTCAGTAATTTCCTACAACACCTGGGCACTGCAGTTTTTAGCAAACATCACTCAAACAGGAGTAAACTGTCTTTTTTTGGGGACTACTTTCAGTGGTTGACTAATACAAATTCGGCGCATTAAATAAGTAATTCCAGCTAATGGATAGTGTATCTGGGATCGACTCAAAATAAACTACAGAGTTTTTGTTCTTTGTAGTGATGGAACATGTCAACCAGTGTAAACATATGGCTCATTGATATGTTTTTAATTTTTTGGACAACAGTAGGGGTCAAAAGCTATATGGATACACAATTCTTTGTTGAAATTGGACTTTTTATGGGATTTGATTACAATTACAATTAAAAGATTACAATTACAAGAAAAACATGGAATATTTCTAGTATTACCATTTATGATAAGCCTGTCAATATTTCCAGGCAGAAATTGAGATTGATCAGATGTAGTGAATATTGCACATTTGTCACATTTTGCCATGTTTATTTATAAATAGTTAATATGGCAAATAATGTTGACAGTTGTTAACTATGACAACATATTGTTATATCTGTATTACACTTCATGTTTTTATAGTAGCATCAGATTTAACATAAGATATTAGATTGTAAAATAACTGGAGAGGTCAAAACTCCAGCCAGAGTTGTCGTATAAAGAATAATTTCATCATTAGACCAACGTGTTTTGGCCGTCATCCTTACAAAGAACATTGAAATAAGGTGAGTAAGGAAAGAAAAAAAATGTTTAAGAAGAAGATTGTGAAATAACTAAAAGCCCAGTTTTAAGTTTTTGATGACTCAAAATCCTTTATAGCAGACTTTTTGCGTTTTTTACCATACACGTCAAGTGTGCGTGTAAGATTTGGAGACTGTGGAGAATTTTACATGTAGAATAGAATTATTTAGGGGTATTTAAGTGACTTCCTCCCCTTAAATCTGGTAACTTGGTAAAAATACCAGTTTCACTTCTGGCTGCATAATTTTTACTTTTCACATCAGCAGTTCTATATTTAAAAAGCGACCACAAAAAGAAATAATACTTTACTGTACATACTGTACATATTACTTTTTGTGGGATCTCAGAGGCAGATAAACAAATGAATAAAAAAAGTAACATTTAAAAAAAAAAAAAAAATTGAAACAATCCAAAAACAATTGTGAAACATGTTTTTTGAATTGTTTATACTTGTGCACTTGTGTGCAGCACATTATTTGCTTGATTAAATAAAACTTTAGCTAGAACAGAAACACACAACTGCAACCACGTTCAGGGTGTTCTCAGGCCCAGTTACCACCTACATTTACCAGCATGCTGCAGGAGGTGATGTTATGTCTGGGACTGTGGGCTGGTGTTAGATTATAAATATAAAGATTAGTCAACACATCATTGTCCCACTTTCACATGTAACAGCTGATCCAGTATCTCTTAACTGAAGTTGCACAGGGAGACACATGTTGTGATGAGCTTTGGTGTCTCAGTTTTAGAGAATTAATTAATCTGTACGAGATGACACACTTATTTTAGTTGTCAGTTTGCAATTGTTTGGACTTTTCTCTGATTGGTGATAAGGTTTTAGCTCACAAATTATGATCTGTGGATGGGAAAAGATTTTGAATGGTAGCAATTTTTTTGATGTGTTTTATTGTTGTTGTTTTTTTTTGTAACTTTTCAACTGCTCTATGCAGAAACTGTACGACAGCATACGCAGTGAGCCTTTCAAAATACCAGAGGATGATGGGAATGACCTGACTCACACCTTCTTCAACCCTGACAGAGAAGGCTGGCTCCTCAAACTTGGTAAAACTCCTCTCCCAAATAATCTGTATATATGAATTAGTATAAGTGATCTCGGCTGTTAAACTGATTTAAGTGCCAAAACTCCAGAGTGGTCAATTTATTAAGCTACAAATTCCTAAACCGAACCCAAGAGAACCAAGAAGAGAGCTGAAGATGTGCTTCATGATACTGTGCTACGTTACATCTATCTGCTAAGGCTGAAAAGGGGAAAGTACAGAGGAAGCAATTAGAAGATGACCCAATAATAAAATATACCCTTACGAGTTCGCATGTAAACCACGTCAGTGTTTTAACACTTTTCGTTTCGCACATGTTTCCGTGTCTTCTGAAAACTTAGAACACAGCTAATAACTGTGTGTAAAAAATCTTTATTTTTTTCTCTGTCTCCGTATTTCAGGAGGCCGAGTGAAGACGTGGAAGAGACGATGGTTCATCCTGACTGACAACTGCCTCTACTACTTTGAGTTCACCACTGTAAGGCTTCAACTCTGCTCCTCCTGTATCACTACAACATTTGTCTGAAATTCTTTCAAGCCCACCAATCTTCTGCTTACTTTTTAGCCATGCTATCAGATTGGATGTAGCGATGGCAATGTTGCTCGGTCAGTCCACCACTTTGGTCCAGACAAAAATATCTCAACAAGTACTGGTTGATATCCATGGTGCACAGAGAATGAATTCTCTTTAGTGATCCTCTGACTTTTCCTCTAGGGCCACCATAAGGTTCGCATTTATGGGTATTAGTGAAATGTCCCAATAACAATTGGATAGATTACCCGGAAATTTGATTCAGACATGCATGTCCTCCTTTGGTGATCCCCTGACTTTTTGCTTAGTGCCAGCATCAGGTCAAAATTTGAATTCGTCCGATACTTTGGTTCATGACCAAATACCTGCAAAACTAATGACATTTCCATCAGCCTCAGCTTTACTTTGTGTTTGTATCCAAATACTAGCATGCTAACATGCTAAACTAAGATGATAAGCTGCTTGACATTAGCGTGTTAGCAAGCATGGCTTTGCCTAAGTAAAGTCTCACACATCCCTGAAGACATTTTCTTCTCTACTTCAAATGACATTTTTTGGTTGCTTGTTAGAATATTTCCTAAATTCTATTATATTTGAGGCAGGATTTCGGAAACCAGTCAGGACCCCAGATACAGGTTCAACATCCTTTAATAATGAATGCGACCTTTCTACCCTTTACCTTCTAACCAACATTTCAATCTTCACCAAGAAGTTATAGTTGCAAAAACTTAACCAGACTTTAACCATAAAGGTGGCATAATCAGAAAACACTCATGAGTAGTTTTTTTGGGAGTCATATGAGTCTAGTTAGGAGACATTTTGTTGGCGAAAGGACACAGGCAAAACACAAATTACCTTTTTACATTGTATTGTTTTGACATTTAATAGCAAAACCTTGTGTTTTTTAAAATACAAATGTCACAAGTTGTTATATTACACAATTTTCTATCACCTCTGCTTCCCTTCTTTTTGTGACACAAAGGACATGTTTACTTTCTTGATTTATTCTTGCCTTCATAACAAATCATCTGACTCATTCCCTCTCTTTATCTCTTTCTGTCTGTCATCAGGACAAAGAGCCCAGAGGCATCATCCCTCTAGAGAATCTCTGTGTGAGAGAAGTCCCTTATCCTCGCAAACCTGTAAGATACTACCTTTCGTGTTTGTTGTCCAACAGAAATGGCTAACTGAATTGAATTGGAGAGTTTTGTGTGGATGTAACATTACTGGATAGATTGATGGTTTTATAGATTGATTAACACGGTGATTCTGGTGTCGTCTAGTACTGTCTGGACCTGTACAACCCAAACAGTCGAGGGCAGAAGATCAAAGCATGTAAAACAGAGACGGATGGCAGGGTGGTGGAGGGGAAACACCAGTCCTACACCATCTGTGCCGCTAGTGCTGAGGAAAGAGACTCCTGGATCGAGGCCATCAGGTCAGACCACAAACACATACACACCCAGTGTATATGCGATTCTGCAAACATCAACACAAGTAGAGGCGTGTACATACCCAGACACATCAGACTGCTTGTTCTACAGATATAAAAATGCACACATGCATCTGCACACTGTACTTATCAGGACTATTATAGACCAAGTTGATTCCCTAAACAGTTTTACATCAAACCTTACAGAAAAAAACTCAATATAAGATCTTGTGTTGAAGAAAAACAAACCCTTATGTTTTGAAATGTCTGTTGAAAATGTGACCACAGCTAGATTTGGCCAGAAGCTGTGATGTAGTATTGTATTATAGTGTAGTGTGAAGTGCCATGCTACTTAGGGCATGGAATGAATATGTAGTCACCACTAGCTGGCAGTTAGCTAGCTTGGCACTTTCCAAAGTTAACACAATCTGCCTTTGGAGTAACTATACCCAGGCTGTTTCCCCATGTTATCATTCTTTGTGCTATACTGAGCTAAATGGTTAAACATAATAATTGTGATCAAATCAAAGTAAAGAAACTTCATTTTGGAAGATATTTTTAAAGGGGACATATCATGCTTTTGTGATTTTCTGTCATTTATATACAGTTATAATGGCAGATGTCTATTTTAAAAATAGTCAAAGTTCCAAAACTTGAGGTTAATGTAAAAATGCTGCCTTTATGTCAAAAGCCAGGGTTTCATCCTGCTCTGAACGCTTTGTTTGCAAAGTTACCTCTACCTCCCTTCCGAACTGACGTCAGATCGTTTGCACATGCCCACAAATGGTCACCCATTCCTTAGCTAAGGTTGTTCCATGGGCTGTTTGTGTTGTCCACTCGCATATTTTGGATTGGATTCATGCTTGAACATGTACAGATGTATTTGAGAAGTTTATATTTCAAGTAAAGAACAGGAAAAAGAAGCAAAATCGGACTACTGTTTGTTTACGTAGCCTCCGGAGCTGGAGTTAACCAATCAGGAGGGGGCCTTATAGAGGTGGGAACTAAAATGACTTGTTTCAGACAGAGGCTGAATTGAGGGGCTGCATAAAGGGCCAGTATAAGATAAGTGGGGAGTTTCTTTAACTGTAAATCATGCAAAGATTCCAGTAGATCCAGAGGATAAAAATATAGGAAATGTGCATGATATGTCCTCCTTAAATTTCTCTATCCTTTTCCGAATATTTGGTCATCATGTTTTGATATACAAGAGCACATACATATGCTGCTATCAATGCAATAGCCTCACGATCAAAATTATCTTTTTCACTTCAAACAGAGCGAGTATCACCAAGGATCCGTTCTATGACTTGGTCTCAGTCCGTAAGAAGAAGGTGATAAACCAAGCCCCCCAGGACTGAGCTGTCCAGTGCCCCCTGTGGGCGTTTATTATAGTGCACCACAGTGGGATTCTGTCCTCCTTCAAGTTGTATCTAACATCCTGCAAGACAACAGTGCACGGACACTGAAGGCTGGTCAGAAAAACCCTGACAGTGGCCGTTTGGGCTAAAAGAGAGACTTCTCTTTCCACTTCTCTTTTTACAGACTGAACAAAACTGTGTCTAAGGTGACAAAGTATTGTTGCTCTCACTGTCGACATGCCAAGCCACAATGCAACAAAAGGGCTATAGTGGGAACTGAATTTTTGTTAGTATAAGTTGTGGACCGAGGCATGTGTGGATTTGTATCTTTCAGTTTACAGAATTTTAAAAAGTGTCTGTGTACTTATATAATTTGCCATGAGAAGACTTTTATGTTTTTTGTTGATGTCTTATTCCACAAGATGTAGCAGGATCAGGAAGACAATCAAGCATGTGACGTCTCAGTAGTTCCGTGCATGTTATAAAAAGTCAAGACGCAGATTGTTTTTATGATACTGAAGAGTTCTCAAGAGTCTCAAAAATGGACACGCACAAGTAAAGTTATAGCAATATACTTTACTTCTGTCCAGTGTGTCATTCAAAGTTCCACCAAGAACTTAATTTCCATTATATAACATGTATGTCTTGATTTCTTGTATCAAAAGAGAGCACTTCATGCTCTACTGCTGTTATAGCAAGGTGCGATCTGAAGGTGCTTGCTTTAATTAAGCAAATTAAGTAAATATGTAAGTTTGTAAATACTGTACAGAAATATTTTCATGTATTCAGCTTTTTTTTAAAAAATTTATCTGTTGATATAAAATTTATAGTGCTTACAGAATGACATGACAAATTTACCTTGAAATGCAGAATAGTCTTGTTCTAATCAGACCAAACCTGCATTTTTTAACATTACACCTACCTTTAAAGCACAGTGCAATAAGTGCAGGGCAATATGCGTTATATCTGCTTTGTTGTGTATATGAATCCAATGTATTATTTGAAATAAAACTTATATTGTGTGTAATTGTAACTACTGTATTTATTTTCTCATTAATTAATTATTTAATAAAAAGGTGTTTGGGTATCTGTTGACATAAGATTGGATCCTGTGTTCAGAGAGCAATTGACAGCTGTGCTGTTTTCGGTTGAATGCGCCTACCGAAACCAGACCACACCTAACCTCACCTCATATTTTTTGTGTTTTTCTCTGTCCACGTGTAGGTATGTTTGGTTCACATCCTTGAATGTGCTTCTTGAACCTGAACCACCTTTGCAGTTTGATGCAATATCACATTTGGAGATTTAGGAGCTATCTGATTTTGATCTGATTTGATCTTTTTATCAAACTAACACATCCTATGCACAGCTCCTCTTAACTATCATCATGTAAACAGCAGTAAGTGATTACATTTCAGTGTGTAGCAAATCCTAACTCCATATTGGAAACTATCAGTGAGATGCTGTTCACACAACAGTTAGCCTACATTTAATATACACCCAATTTAAGTTAGACATCTTTTCACCTGAAAATGACCAAATCCATGCTAACTTTGTTGCTTCTTACAAAGACAGAGAATTTGTATTAAATGTTTTGGCCAGTATTTGTACTAAAAAGACTATCTCGGGAGGATATCCACTTCAAATCAGATAACTGAAGCTACATATAAGTTTCAGATACACTTTTAAATACAGTTTTTCACAGAACTAGAAATGTGGATTTGTTCTCCGTCACTTGAATTGGAAGCACATTTAACGGCCGTGTAGAACAAAAGGAATGATCTCAATCAAAATTCATATGGGCACTTGGGATATTGTTTTGAGACATGCAGCACTTAAAAAAATTGCGAACCTTACTTTAAAAAGCCTTTTCAAAATCACAAAACCTACATTGTTTACATCTTCTTCGTGGCCTCTTATATTGGTGCAATCATACTGTACCTTTAGGGTGCACTACTGCTCCACACTGTTAGTGCCCCTTACAGTTGGCAGAAATATTTTTCATCATGTGCGTACATGTTATCTATGGTGCATATATGTGCTCATGCTAGTAAAACGAGATACAAACAAAATGTAGACATACTAATCAAGACAATGCTCTACCACGCAGCAAGAGGTAACTACACAAGGTAGCATACCATAGCAAACAAACTTCAGTGCTTTAGAACATCCCATTAGAGAAATCACTGTTATTGTCTTAAATTTCATTCAATTTTTAGAAAATTACTCAAGTAAAAAAACGTTTTTGAAGGCTCAGACCAAGTTATTGATACTGTTAAAGCGCCAAAATATAGCATCTTGACTGTACGTCCTTGAACGAGGATTTGCGTGACCAACAAATCCCTATTTGATCCTCTTTAAACTGGTGGTCAGCCACCTTTTCTTTTTACTACAATATAAAAGCTTTCTGAAACACAAAACAGATTAAAAGTTCAGTGTAATATTTTCCTGGTGGAGCCATAACATCAGAACTGTGCTAGGACCTTTCCACAAATTGTTGTGAGCAAAACTTCCATCAAACAGCTGCTCTTATAAAGGTAGATTTACAGATTTTATGATGCAATTTTGTAATGTCAAAGGAAAATGTCAGAAAGTCATTCAGGTGTTGCAATATGCATTTTATTTTTATTTTGCATGGTACTTCAGTACAATTCTCTCAGCAAAAAAATATGCGAACAGAAATGCAACCCCCAAACAGTAAAAAGATGTGATCCATAGTGAACCACTGAGGGTTATCTGTCATATACAGTCATGTGTGTCTGTTTTGGTCAAACTTGTATCTCCTAAGTGAGAAATCTGTGGAGAATTTGGCTGTTGTTATACAATTCATCTTGAAATTAAGTGAATCTGACCCATAATTCCATTATATATTTGTTTTGAGAACAGGAATAATTAGCAGTGAAAGACAGTTGCAGTGTTTTAGGATAAACATGAAGATATAAGCGTTACAGTTGTGTATGTCTATAAATTAGTGTGTGCGAGAACTGTGCCTCTTACCGCTGAAGCTGACTTCCTGTTTCAAAAGCGTTGCTGTTGCACCACATCCCATTTGCAACCCCCCATCCATCACCCTCTCAACTCAACTCTGCGCTCCCTACAGGCCTGTGGTTTCTGTCTGAGGCAGCGGTTAGTGCGTGCAGCACAATCAACACAGCAGATGCATCTCAAATCTTGAGGCACCCCACTAGGTGGAGCCACTGTCAAAGTGATGCCCTATGTTTGACATGACATGGAATTTAAAAGCCAAAACCAGAAAATCAGGACATTTCTGTTGCAGAAAAATTATATGAAATTAAAAAATTATTATGGAGGTTATTTTCAGACTACAATGAATGAACAATCTAAACATTAAAAAGACCCCCCATGACATCTTTAAAGCTGTTCATTAGCCTATCTGAAACCATTTATTAAGCACAATGAACAAGAGATCCCATGACTTAGTGCATCAAACAGACATTAACATGAATACTTACTCTACAGTAACATTCATTCACAGATAAATAATAAAATGGAAGTGTAACAAAGGTATGCAGTATTGTACGCACATAATGGTCCACAAAACTCCACACCTCCTCACCACAGTGCTGACACAGAGATATAGATTTTTATTCTTTTTTCATAATTTCTCTAGACAAATCTTTTTTGTCTTTTGGAGGGAGAGGATAAATCAAACAAGGCTTATTGATGTCCTGCTTCAGTTTTCCAATGATCAGAGAGGGTCTTACGCTGCTGGTCTGGACTCTTGAAAAGGCAGCCTTAAAAATAAGTCCTGGTGAGGGAAAACCACTCACCCTGTACGTCCCACTACTATTTAGGTGTTTGAAAGGAGTGTATGTCTTTGTAACTTTAGAAAAGTGCTTCCTTTTAAGTATCTTGTACCTTTTTAAGTACCTTTACTTCATGTTTACTGTACTAGAAGGTGCACTAAACAACTTTACATTTAGTGTAAAGCAAAAGGAAGCATTCAACCCTATATCCATGTAGCCTCAAAGAGGTCCAGAGCAAACAAGGTGCAAGTGATCACTAGTAGATATCTCAGTCAACACTCCTGCACCCTATCAGTAAAATAAATACCCCACAACACTTTGATTATTGACTCAGGATTTAAAATTTGGCACCAATCCTATAAAAAAAAATCTGCATTTCTCAGTGCCTGAAGGACTGTACATTCATCTGGTCTGTCTGTAAGGCACTGGATAATATACTTACAATATTGCACAATCAGTGGTGACGTTAACTTTAATGAAGTCATGTTGTAAACCTTAAGAATATCAGATTCTGACTTTTCTGTGGCCAGAAACTTGCAAGTTCACCTCAGGATACTTTACAGGCTTGTTTTGATTGATGTCGTCTCTTGAAACCTGTGAAAATACAGACAGACAAAAATTTTAAAAGAGAATGGTGAGGTGAGGGAAGAGAGACATTACCTGGTTTATCCAATACTTCAAAAATAAACTTCGCTTATTTACTGTAAAATAAGAGTGAGATTAGAACAGCAGTTCACAGAGATCTGTTTCCTTTTCCATGATGTATCTGAATAATTTCTAAAGGCTTGAAGTGGAAAAATATCCAGTGATTCACCAGGAAAGAAAGCAAAGATTAGAGGGAAACATAAATATAACTTTGTGTATATTTCCTGACCCGTCCTGTTTGGCCCACAGGCTCAGAACTATTGGATTAGATCATGAGTTCATTCTGGATTAAATCTTCATGTATATATAACATACTTACTCTCATTGTCCTGTGCACTGGTAACAGTCTGGCCAGAGTCTGTCCTCTGGCCCAATTTAGATGGCTTCTTATTCTTCCGTTTGGATGGAGATTTCACTATCACCTCAAAGTTGTCCTCGTTCTCGTCAATCGGATTGGTCTCTGTGGGTGAAGGGCTCATACTGCCCACTGGGTTATTAACTGGAAGCTTACTGGACGATTTTCCCCTGAAGAATTTCTGCTTCCGAGTGTGCGACTGCTTCTTTTCCTGCGTGACTCCATTGGGCCTCTTGAAGATTTCGCTCGGGGCTTCTGAGGGCAGCAGATTCGGCCGGTCCATCTTCTCACTGCTGGTCACTCGTGGTCTTCCTGGGTCCATATCCTCAGGCACCTCAGCCAGAACTGACCCCCTCTTAGGTCCTGGCTGCTGCAGAGATCCCGTTGGACGTGGGGTATCCCCAAATGCCAGAGAGTATTTGGGATTATAGTATTTGTGTGCAGGCACCTGGATGTCAGCTTTACGTGAGTCTCCTAAGCTAACCTGGAAGCGGGATGTGGTGGCTGGTAACGGTGGGCGTTTAGGCCCCGTCTTGGAACGTATTGTGGCGGTCACCTTGGCGGGTGGGCTGACGTGGAATTCCTTGTAGAGGTCCATCTTCTCGGAGATGGCGTAAAGCTCACGGAAGTCCCGGTCAAAGAAGTCAACCACCTGTCCTGTCATCACGGTGATCATGTTCCGGTCCATACGAGATGTACACCAGGAGAAACTGGTATAGAGACGATATTAACAACAGTTAGCAACTTCTCTAGATTCTGTGTGTTCTCATTGGTCCATTAAGTTTACAGTAAATATTAAAAACATTGGAAAATAAGATTAACAAGTGCAAGAAGACAGCATCAAACACTACGGCATTCTGTTGACAAGAGTTTCAAGTATAAAGCATTACAAGATAATTCCAGGTTATTACAACTTGGGCCTTGAATGTTTACAATGGACAGTTTGAGTAATAGCTTGGTTACCTTCATTTTCTCTTCCAAATAAGGGAGCTGGCAGTTTCTCTTAAACCTGTTTGATCCTCTGACTAATTGTGTTTCAGTTGACAGTTCAGTCAATAAGAAAGCAGTAACCAAAACTATGAAGCAGAGAACATTATCATTTATATAACTAGAATATAAAATGTAATGCACTTCTGACCATTTTAACATTACAGCTTGGTGCTTTCAGGTGTTGTATATTGGACTGTAGTGTCATGTGATGTGCTGTAGCACGCAGTGTTACGGAAAATGCAGCAACCACAAAAAGCAGCACTAGCAGGATTATTAGGCTGGGTATAGTTACTTATTAAAGGTGCTTTCCTATTAAAACACTTACACTAGTGCTCTGATTCAGCTTGTATTGTATTTTGTAAGCCAGTGTGTCCTCAATTTTTTACAGAATTACAGAATTATTCTGATGGGATAAGTTTTTTAAAAAAAATCAGACAAATCTGGTGAAAACTGGTTCAAAATTGGCGGTGTCATCATTCATTGTCTCTGGGTCAAAAGCATGTGGGGGATGGGCAATCAATGTGCATTGTCTGCCACAGTGTAATTCTTGATACTACCACTAAGAGTCGCCAGAAACATTTATTTCCAAATCCTAGAGGGTCAAAATTTATGTAATTGATGCATGTAATCTATATAACACTCAACTCAAGTAAAATGCATGCACTGACTGTATGCACAAAAACACAATCAAACCTCACCTGTAGGAGCCAAACATGACTTTGTCCCCGTCTACCAGCATGTACTTATTACAGAGTGAACCAGGCAGTCTGCCGAAGGACAGGCCAAAGCCGGTTCCCTGAAGCGTTCTGGCTCGGATGTTCTGCAGCCACAAAGGGACACAGTTAGACCATGAAAAGGAGAACAATACAGCCAGTGATGTCAAGAGAGTGACATTGTACCAAGGTTGCACACAGCAGATAATGTGACTTTTAAACAATAAAACTTTCAGGACCCCTCCCCTAAAAATCACCAGGATTCAGTGCACCCCCTCTTTCAATAGGCTGCCTATGGAAGGAATTCAGCAGAAGGAAGTCAGCAGTTCAGCAGCATTGCCATGTATATGTGATGGATATCAGTCACAAGATGGTCAGTTAATATTATTTATAACAATAAATGTTTGATGATATAATTTTGCTTTCAGGAATATGCCATCCAGCCTACTGCTGTTTCAAACGTCATTCCACAAATACTGACCAATTTAGTGAATGTTACCTTTCAATTCCAGATCATATAAGATTGAAATTTGCTTGCTTGCATCAGTTAAGAGCTTTTAGCTCTACTATATATAAACAAGCCTATAAGTGAATGATCTAATAGGATACCTTAACGTATCAAAATGACAAATTGCTTTCATGCACTCATCTGTTTTAGAAATCTTATATGCGCCATTATTTTCATTTCCATTTTCATGTCAAGCTATTTTCGTTTCAACTTCTTGTACACTCTAGTAGAATGGATGAAATGTTATTAAATTCATCTCTAATATCTTGCTTTCCAAAAGTTCTCATTTGCTTGTGTTACCATAATCAAATACCGTGTTACCAATAATAATATATTTCCTTCATTTGTCTATCTTATAATCCGTTTTCAGCTATATATAAGCCTGTATTTAATGCATGTTTCTTTTCCCCATTACAGCCTGCAATTAGCACTTTGTTTATGCCTGGTCTTTCAGAGTTTGAGAATTTTCCCTGCAAAATTGAAGGTAAAGGTCCTGTCTTACCCGAAGGTGCTGTACACCGATCTGCAGCCTGGAACACATATCCAGGAAGTGCGGAACACCTTTTTCATCCAACAAGATGTAAATGGGCACAGAGCGACGCCAGGCCGCATCCATCAGGTCCTGCAGGATCTGGATGTCTGTGAGCATGTCCATCACTATAGCTATTACCTGCAAGAGAAAAGGTTGAATAGTTCTCCATGTATTTTAAAGGCAACAAGAAGCTGTTATATATTTTGGCAGGAACGTGCAGGAGAACAAGTTAGTGCCTGGTGATAACACAGTTTAATGCAAGTTATACTGCAAGACTTAAAGCAACGAGTGACTGGATCTTCAACTATTTACTGTGCTAAAACCAATTAAACATGCAGAGCTCCATATAACAATTATCATGTACTCACAACACATCCTAATATATCCAGTATGGACAGTATTTGAAGACACAGAACCCAAAACATGTTAGTTACATTACAATTACAACTCCAATATCTTATTAAGAGAAGACTGAAAATAGACAACAGTCCAATTCTAGTGGGAGAACAAAAACTCTAAATTTCCAGCCAGTGTTATTTCCAAAACACAGAGGATTTTGTATTGCACAGCAAAATATGAACAATTTTGTAAACAAAATGTGTCAGGACGAGCCCTTACTGGGCTTCACTTCACGCAAGCAATCCTTTTGTAGAGGCCACTATTTTGTATAAATCGTGATCATAGAATTATAAGGTTCTTTCTAATATTTTTGTTAAAAATGAGATATTCACACGAAACTATTCTTTGACAAGTTATTAACATTTTGTGTAGGTTTATTTCTTTTTGTTTTATAAATTATTGGCCCTAAAGTTGGCCCCCTGTGACTGTGGTTAAAGGTGCTAAAAGGAGCTAAAAGATTAAATAATAAGGATTAATAAATGTTTTGAAACATCCAAATTAATTATTTCATCAAAATAATTATGTATGACACTGATACAAACACCAACTGAGTTAAAGTCAGTTCTATCTTGTTTGAACTCAGTGAGAAGGAGATTTTTACCTTGATCTATTATGTTAGTCAGCTGGCTTGCTGAGTTTAATTAGTTAGCATGGTTGTTAGCAATAATTACTATTATTATTAGCACCTTAAGTTACTCTGACTATTCAACAAATTACATCAATGAAAGCCAAAATGTTAATATGTAAGAATATGAGATGCATTCAGGCTCTGCTCTGCTAGCTGCTGATGCTAACTTGTGTCCTGCAGCAGACACAGCGTTGACAGTGACTACATTCAGAGCTCAGACACGAACGGTGACCTCAGTTCGTCAAAAAATAAGTTAAAAAGAACAAACATTTGGGAGCAGAAAAAGACAAGAAAGTCTCTGAAATGAAGAGAAACAGAGCCAGGAGTAAAAAACAACAAAACAAAGCTGAGCAAAAAGAGCAAATATCAGCAAATGAATGAATGAGAAACATTTTTAAATGTTTTTTTCTGATTGTCATGAATTTTGTTGTTGGTAAAACTTGATCAACTGTATTATCAGTTCAAATCTGTCACTGAAAACCAAATGTAGTTATGTTTAAAGTTAAAACATACTGCTAAATTGTGATCTGTGCCCAAAATATTGTAAATGATAACTCCCTTCAGTAGTGTATACATTGATTTTGTGTGTTAAAACAAAAGAAGACTAATCTGCCTACTTTTTTCAACAAAATCAAAGTGAGAGTTCAAAGGTTCTATCTGAAAGTTGATTGGTCATAAAAACCCCATTTAAAAATTAGATAGGATTTTGATATTATATATTTAGAGTACATTAAGGGTATCTGTTATTTTGACAAATAAAAGAGAACTCTACTGTATCGGTTTTGCTAACTAGGGTATCAAAACATTGACATCATGCAGATAGAACCGGAAAATCCTAAGACTGATTTCCCTGTTTGGTCAGCATGTAAGGCTGTAAAGCCACAGTGTCTCCTAGACAGCTAACAAAGAAACCAACAGTTGCAGCTAATCTGTCAACTGAAGCATTTTGCCACCCGCTAAGACACTAACCCTGAGGGTGTTACAAGGCCACATTAAAGAGTCTGCTGGCCTTAAAAGAGCGGCCTTACAAACCATTGTATTATCCCTCTGCGGTGTTCCAGTACGGCTGGCAGATCATAAAGACAGAGCTTCACAACAACAAAAGGAGACCGGTTGAGGAATTTTGCACTTAAATCTGTCTCTATCTAAAGAAATGCTCTCACACAGCTTTCGCTTTCTCCACTGTCAAAGCACTGGGATTAGTAGAGGTATGCACTTTGCTTTTACCAAATAAAGGAATTCCTTAGAGCCTGTACTGTAAGTGTTTGTAGGAAAAACCAAACACTTATACACTGACCTTTGCTGCATTTGGCAGTTAAAACAGTTAAAACAACAACTAAATGCTGGAAATTACTTCTAGATTACAAACATTAGATTAAAGCAATATTGTGAAGTGCAAGGGTCATAACTACAGTGTCCAACTACACAGTATATGTGATAAATTTTGCTCTTATTTTGACTAACAGTCAAGTACCATAAATTGGTGCCTGTCAGGATTAGGTTCAACTGCAGAAAGTGGAAACAAGACAAGTCTAGAGCCCTGCTAGCAGCTCTAGATGCCTCTAACTTGGTTATAACATCCAACAATATAAATGTGTTGGACTGAAGAAACAACATACTAATGGTTTTGCTATTCTGCCTTAGAAGTGTGACTGAGGAGGATACAGTACTGGATTAAGGCCTTAATGTGGGAACATGGTTCCAATTACAGTGCTTCGCTAGCTTGTGCTACATACCACAACTTCTTGACTTTGTACTACACTGCTACATACTAACAATACATACTGTACATACTACAAAAATACTACAGTGTTTCACCTAGAATTTTTTTTCAGGCCTGGTGGTACGCACCAAAAAAACCCTTGAGAGACGAGGCGCATGGGATGGCATATTCGTGCGGTCAGATCACAAGGAGAGGATGACTTAATAAGCTGCATTTACGCATAAAAATAATCTTGAGCTTACCGTCACCTGCCCCTCTCACTTCTCCCACTTCTGACCCCATATGTATTTTTGCTTGGCTCCAGAGTTTTGGAAAAAAACTTTAATATATTTGGTTATATTTGTTCCTTGTGTTAGAGCTTTTTCTCTTTAGGTGGCGCCATTAGCTAACCTGCATCCCATACACTTGCGTTCTTACTCTGCAGTCGGCACTCACATCGCTTCAAGAGTTTCCCAGGCAACAACACAGGTTGACTCACGTTTCAGAACAGTGCTACACAAAAGCTCCCAAACACAAACGATTATTGATTTCCAAATGAATGGATATTTAGCGTTATTTTTGGCAAGAAAATATTTTTTTGGCCCGGTGGGGCCTCTGTACAATTACTAGAAACACTGTACTAGTACTACATATCAAATAACTTCAATACAAAGTCAAGAGGTTGTGATAACTCGCAACAAGCGGAACCTCAAAACTAACATACTCAAAACTCTTCATGATGAAGGAACGTGTTGCACAGTTCAATGGTATGGCTCACTGACATATTTTTAGTAGTCTATGGACAACAACAGACGTCTACTACACAGAAGAATAAGATATCAGGCTTTGAATACACACAAAATACTTGTAAGTAAGATCAAGTCATTGTTGGTTTGGCTCTGCACATGAGATTCTTTGACAATAAAAAAGATATAGAAAATCGCAAAACCAAATCCTTTAAGTGCTAAGCTAATTTTGTGGCAATCTGGTTAATATAACATATCAAGTAAAGACGGTGGCATGTATAGTGGAGCTAGTGGAAATGTCCAAAATGAATAAGAGAAATCTTCCATAAGAGTGAAGTGCTCAGTAAAAATTATGATAATCTGCCCATTCAATTTTGATATATTTGGTTTAGAAGTAAAGGAAACTTTGGCTTAATTGTGCCGCTAGACAAAAGGTCGAGAGGTCACCAAAAACACTGGGTTTCATCATCTGACAGTGAGATATTTATATGAAAAGTAATGGCTGTCAACCATCTAAAATCTTTTTTTTTTTTAGTTTTTAGGCTCTGCAGCTACAACTGGGCAAAGTCTATAGATCATCATCAAATCAAATCAAATCATATAATAAATAATCAAAGCCACAATGCACAGACAGGTGTTGAAATGTTACACTAGCCCCATATATCTAATGATCATGTATGATAGAAAAACGAAGGATAGGCAAACAAATACTATAGGATGGGTCAAAGAGCAGCAATGCTTTCAAACATGTAAGGACATGTTCAGTCTAAGCAGAGGATGGCGGTTTAGCAAAATGTCTGTTATGCCACTGTTCCTGAAAAAGCAAAGTAATGGAAAATGTGTTTCTTTCAATTTGCAACAAATGATCCTCTGTCAGGCAGAAAAAGGCCCCTTGTTTCCAATCAGTGTCTCATTTAGGAAAAAATGCTGACCAGGCCTGAGAGGTTAACAACACAGATACAAGCTGAGACTTGTGGACAGAAGAGTCAGTGTTGTGAAGCCTGGATCGTGATCAAGCAAAATGTGAAAAAACCAAAAAAAACCCCCAAAACAACTAATGAGAAGAAATCTAATATCTGTGTGCAAAGATGAAAATGTTAGTGTCTGGAGAACTGGTTGCTCTGCATGTATCATCTCAAGCATGTGTGTGTTTGTTAGTCTTTCATTATTTTATGAATAGCTTTACGCATTTCTGATAAGTGAGAACAAAGCATGTAGGCTTAATACATTCCACAGACACACCCAGAGCTAAACCATCTGCTGTATAGATTTAACTTAACATAGAAAGACAGAAAAACTTTTAAACAAGGGGTATAATATGAAATTTCATATAAAAAGAGCAAGGTTTCCAGTTCTAATTCCTGGTTTTATCAAGGAAAATATAAGCCGAGAACTGGACAACAAAACAAAACTAAACATTTAGGCTAGCTGATGTATATCTGCTGACACTTACTGGAAGGCAGAAACAAACCAGGAAGCATGGTAAATGCATGCACACAGATGTCTGTGCTGTGAATCACTTTCTTTATCAGCAAAGGCTTCTAAATGGGAAAAGACCAGTCAGTTTTTTTCACCATTTTCAATTCTTCTGGAGTGTAGCATGACCTTATTTGTAACAAGAAAGAAAGGAAAGGTTAAAAAAGCAAGCAATCATAATAGAAACTAGAAAACCCATTAAAGTAACAAAAGCAAAACACCAAACAAAGAAACAATGGGGAGACAGAAGGAAATAATAGAAAGAAGACAACTAAAGGGAAATCCGTAGAGTTGCGTAATAGGGCAATTAAAAAATCCTGACTGAGTAGTTGACACATGCTCCTGTCGTCCTTCCTGACCTAATTTTAAAAGACATGAATGGCAGGGCAAGCTGAGCGCAGTGTGTCACTGTGAGCGGGTGGAACAGATGACTCAGCTGAGCTCCAGCAGTCTATGAGTAAACATTACGACGGGCAACTCAAATACACAGACCCACTCAGGGACCTTTGTTACCCCGAGACGAGGGATTAATCACTCAAACGCTCATTCGCCCTGCCTTAAAGTGTCTGTAAAGGAAAATGAGAGATTTCTTCTTTCAAACGCATTATACATGTTAGAAAATAACTGCTGAAAACATGTGAAAAGACTGAACTATATAGTATTGAATTGTGGAGTTAAGAGCGTTTTCCATTTCTGTGTTCAGGATTTTTTGGGTGGGCCTAAAATGCTGGCTCTATGACGTCGAGGGTTGACTAGCATGGCCCCTCCCCACTGTATAAACACTAGAGCGCACATACTCATAGTTACTATCTTTACACCTGGTAGTGTAAACAAATGGGATTCACTTCAGGTAATCCACTATTACTAGTGAACGGGGCCATTTTACATCAACGTTAGCGCTCAAGAAGTTGTTTTAAACCCAGCTGAAGCATCCGGCTTCAACACCGGCTGTTCAGCTGGGAGGAGGGGTTCAGTCAACGGTCGCCACCCACCGCTTCGGCTTCAGCACCGGTTGTACGGTTGGGAGGTTTCCGGCCAGAGGGAAGCATGGGTACCAAAAAGCATGGCGTGAGAGGCAATCACTCCAAGGGTGACTGCCACAATGAAGCCACGTTTCAGCAGAGAAGTAGGGAATGTTAAGTGAACCAAACTCCTTTGAAAAAAACAAGAATTTAACCTACTGATGATTGGCGAAGGATTGCTTGTTAACTAGTCATTTAAATTACATTTTTACTAAAGCAAGTTCACATTTACCCACAAAATATGTGCCGAATTACGCAGTATCTCCTAACATTACTTTATTTTTAAAATATCATCCATGTGGCTTGCCTTACACCTACAAACAAGGCCTATTTTAAATTTTGTATTTTTTTATGGGAGTTTGGTATGAGCATTGTTAACAATTTTGAAACCAAATTTTATATACTTGGCGACTTTTTTAATCATTCAAATTTGGCCGGGTGGTTAATTACACATTTTTCTGTGGTGTGACAAACTCAGAACACATATTTATTATGGCTTTACATGGACTTTAAAAAACTGAATATAGGACTGAAAGGGCAGAATGTGGTAAATAAAAGCAAACGATGCCCCTCCTTAATACAGCAAACTATTTTTTTTTCGAAATTAGTGTTCTTCCAACTTTGTGGCAACAATATTGAGAAAGCCCTTTCAAGTTTCAACATGACAATGACCCCATGTACAAAATGAGATTCATAAAAATAGTTCTCCCAGTTTGGTGTGGAGGAATTTTATTGGCCTGCACACAAAGCTGACCTCAACACCACCCAACAGTAACTAGAACATCGACTGAGAGCCAGGCCTCACAGCCCAACATCAGTGTCCGACCTCAGTAATGCTCTCGTGGCTGAACTGGAGCAAAACCAGGCCAACCGAAACCCACCCTGCAACCAGGTTCTAAAATCTAGTGGAAAACCTCACCAGAAGAGTGAAGAATTGATTGACAAAAAAACTAATCTGCAACAATTTTGATAACCAATTATCATATTAAGTATTTTTTAAAGAGATAAAAGTGAATATTTGGTGGTTGTCTTTATCGCCTATAGGGATGTCAACGGTTAACTGTTAATCGGTTAACCACTGAGAATATTTTTGACTGGTTACATATATCGGTCTATGGGTTAATTTGCATACACACTCCACTAATAGCTTCAATGCTAGCTAGCAGTCTGAGATAAAAAATGAAGCGTGCTAAACAAAACTCAGTATGAGACCATTTCCTCCAGAAAGGCAACAAAGTCAGATGTAAATTGTGTGATGCTACTCTTCAGTTTAGTCATACTATTAATCACATTATAGTGTACAACATTAAGAACAAGCATCCGGCTGCCGTGTCTGAGGATAGCACTCAGTCGCAGCCAAAGATCACATCACTGCTAGCCGGGGGGAGAAAGTGTGATGCTTACTGGTCCGAGGCCATCATGCAGTTGATGTGCCATATAATTGAAACCAATATGCTGCCAATCAGTGTGGTAGAGGGCGAGGGATTGAAAGAGCTAGTTCAAGCCCGAGTACATTATACCATCAAGAGCTACTGTGATTAAACGCAATGAAGAGCACTTTGATGAGAAGAAGGATGAACTAAAAGTCAAGCTAGCTCTGACCACTGACTGCTGGACATTTCTCACAAACAAAAGCTGCATCACAACTTTTCTTTAAAATTAACAGGTTAGTTATTGGGTGTCGATCTATCAAAAGCAAAATTAACCGAAACTGACATCCCTAGTTGCCTATAAAAGTAAACTGACTGTCTTTGGGTTTTGAACCATTGAACCATGTTATTTGTGATTATTTAAGAGCTGCAACGATTGAGTCATTTTTAAAGATAAAACTGGCAAAATTCTCTTAGGTTAGGTGTGTGTGTGTGTTAAGGCCTTTTCTACGTTCCACGTCCATGGACAGCTGTGGCTTTCAACATGGACCACAGACACGAACATGGTTCCATTCATATTTTTGGGGGTCCAGGGACACAGATGCGTTCCACATGTTTGCACTAATAAACAGGGTTGCAGCATGATAACTTTCCAGAGTATTACAAACCGCTGTGCATTGTTTTTTTCTGATCAGCCTTTCAATGGAACAATGTGTCACTAAACCGGACTTGCTGGATCGCTTTTCATTTTCTCACCAGCACTGTAAACAACACGCCCACACCAACACAGCTCCTGGTATAGTTTAACACAGGACTGTTTTCAGCAAGGGTGAAATCTTCAGGCTTATGTTGAACTTTTTGTTAGGTCACTTAAAAAAAAAAGTCCTGACAGCACTGATGGAGCTCAGGATTAATCCATAAGGGCTGCTTTATTACAAACAATTCCACCCTATAAAGCTGGAATCTGTGTGTAACAGCTGACCTCTTTATAAAGAGTCAATGATGCAGATATGTAGCAGAACACGGAACATTAATTACCGTCAGATCCTGACCGACCGATCCGGTGTTAATGAAGTTACCGCTGCTCTACCACGTGCATAAATAAGCACATCACCCTCTCAATTTAAGGCACTTATCCTTTCAGCTGCTGTGTGATACTGCAGATATTTAATAAAGTCAAAGGAAGGAATCTGACACAAAGCCAGCCAGCTGTGGACAACAAACAGAACAAACAGTACTGATGTTTCTGTGGAATCATTCAGTGCAAAATACTAGAGAAGTAAAAGAAGCAGAACACATCAAAGTTGGTTCGTGATTGTGGAGAGCTTTTGAGCATTTGAGGGTTTTACAGTTTTCATTATGGACCAATCTCTGTGCTGAAATATGGAGGACAGACTAAAAGACTGGAAACCGCTCTGCTCACTGTAAACTGCCTGTTATACATTCATGGCCTGTATGCATCTTGTTATGTGCAGCACCGTATTACTCCCCCTTCCCCCCTGTAGCTCCACTTTAAGTTCCACTAAGTTCCACTCAAAGTAACAGTTTTGAGGAGCAGAAGTATGCAGGGCATACTTCTGAGGAAGTATGCCTCAAACTACTCAGGGCTGAGGTAATGGACCTACAGGACTGACCTAAAGCTTTGGCACCGTGCTCACAGCTGTTGTGTTCACTGTTGCTATGAACACAAACAAGATGCAGCAGGTTTTCTATGATTAACAAAAAACCTGTGTTGCAATAAAGGGACATTTGAGGAGATACAGTGAATCATGACTTCAAAGAACGTGGGAGGAGGGTAAAGGGGGGCTGTTTCAATGGCCCCATTGGCTCCCCCCCTGCTTCTGCAGCCAGAGGAAACAGTTGTTAGTTGCAGCAGTTATTTTGTGGCATTTTTCACTATTTTCTGATATTTTAAAGATCAAATAATAAAGCAACAACATGGTTAACAGTCACAAAGCTTTGTGATATGCAGGTGTCCACATACTTTTGGCCATATAGTGTAGTACAATTGCTACACTCACTAACTGACCTTCCATGTTCGAAGGAGCCATACTACCGTGAAATTATTTTTGGTAAACTCAGAGGTTTGCAAGCCAAACCAACCTTCATAAATAATGATTACAATAATCAACTATATACTTTTTTCTCTTTGCCATTTATATTTTGATGTATACCTTTGCTAAAAGTGCTTTCTTTGCTCCACACATCAGATTATTACTCCTCAATAGCAGCTCAATGTTTCCACATAATAATGTAGGTTATTTATGCGGTTAGGAACACTGGCAGTGGCGTTTCCTCACAGTCACATGCTGCATGTGTGTTAAAAATGTAATAATGCTGAACTGTACTGAAGGCAAAGGGAATAACAGGACTGAAGCAGGTAATAAAAGTACGGTAACTTCCGGTAGAAGGCGTTGAGATAGTAGGTCACACACAAAAAAAACAAAAGTGTTTTCTCTCACTCACTTCAAACCTTCACACATAGACTTGAACTCACTGATACTCTGCAACAGGCAGCCTCACCTCATTTTGTAATGTTCTCTAACAAACACCTTAATAACTGCTGTCACCATACATACCCATAATCTAATTTTTTTTTTTTTTAGGACATATATATTCTTCATTCAAAGTAGTTCCCAAATCTGTCTCCTAGGCTTCCTGTATCTCAGTTTATACTTCAATCTCAGCACAACTGCTTCCACTTTATGAGGGGTCACTTACATATTAACTGAGATGTGTTTTGTTTTGCTTTTAGGGCAGAAATGTTTTTTTTTGCCAAGTTGTCTTTTTATGCAAATAGATATTATGTAGGAGATCATTTATTAGTTTTTTTTTAACTAAAATATAAAGTGGTTTGCACAGATAGAATATACCCATAAATAGGCAGAGAAACTTTAAAGCTGCTATTATTATTATTATTTTTATTGCAGTCAACACCCATAATTATGCCCTTATGCCTATGAGTCTGACTTGCCCCCCCTGACCCCACCTTGCTGGCCTCCTGGATGAGTCGTCGCACCACCTCCTTAATGTGAGGTCCGTTGTCTTTGGGTGGGTGGGTGTGGACGGCGACCCGGGTCACCCCTTTGAACAAACCCCCGCTTGGCCAGCCTATGTCCAACGGCGGCACCTCGGTGTCCGACATCTGGGGCCAGTAGGTGGAATGGACCCCCGAATCCGCGTCGGTGCTGGCGGCTCCTTGCTCCGACCTGGACGGGGACGCTTTGTCGCTGTTGCTGCTGCTGTCATTACTGGTGTCATACCGTTTAAAAGTGCCCGTCAACAGTTTGATTTCTCTGGCCGATAAAAAGTCTTTCATGTTGTCATCTTTGAGTCTAGTTTTGAATGCACCGTCACCGTTCCTGAGCAGCTCCTCGACGGCGGCGCGCTGCTCCTCGCTGTAGTAAAACTCCGGTTTGGTGTCCGGGACCTTGGCTCCGATGTGGCCGTCTTCCATGCACACGAGCTGGGATTCGGCCATGGTTGCAGTGGTTGTTATCCTCCTGGAGCTCGGAGAGTGTCACTCACACCTGGTGGCGTGTGTTCACTGACACCTATCTATGTGTGACTCAAATAGGTGTAAAAAAAAAAAGTCATGGGTTGTTTTCTTACCTGACCGGGAGGGGAGGAAGGGAGGGAGGGAGGGGGGGAGAGGTGGATCCCTGCGAGGAAACCCATGCTGCCTTCAAGGACAAATGGAATAAAGAGTATACAGCACTAACACGCCCAAAAAACGACTTTCAAAGCCTCGAGTCAGTAACTGACAGTCAGTGAATAACATCTGATTCTTCTTTTGTGTTTTGACACTAAATACTAATTAGTTTTTGTCACATTCTTAATGAAACAGCCTAAACTAGCCTAAGTCAAGTTCTCATATTGTGACCATTCTGCCACTCATTGTCATTGTTTTACTGTCGTAACCGAAGCACACATACATTAGCTCTGTATCATTGCCAGATTCCTCAAAAATCAGATTAAATCATGTTTTCAAAAAACGTTCAAAGTTAGGTTATAGCTTGTTCTGTAGAAACACTCAGAATTACGAATTTACAGTTGGAACTTAAACGCAGCAAAACGCGTGTAAAAAGGGCTCGTTCCTCTATGCAGGCTACACAGTGATCCAGTTGCAGATAGACCTGCCCAGGTAATAAACTGAACAAACAGTATAATTAGGTCTATGTAGACCATGACAAGACAGGATGTGTCACATGCTTTCATGGACGATTTAAGAATCCCCAAGTTTGATTTGACCTTTTAGCTCATTTGTGTTATTTTCAGTAACAAGTAGGTGTGCGTTAAACGGCTTCTTCGCCTCCACGTCGTGCCTTAAAACCGTCGCAGAGCTTATTTTCAGTTTATGTGAGGTGGATTAAACTCACGCAGATATTTTATGTGGAAAGGACAGATGTGAATAACATATATTTTCCTTTTTTTAAAAAAATGTATTCTCAAATCTCAGCCTAATAATGCTCATCAGTGTTTTTTAATTGAAAATAAAACCATTTGGAAATAAATACATTTATTTTTGTTACATTAATAACTTGTATATTGTAGGTTACAATATAGATACAATCAGATCTATCAGATACAAATAAAGTGAGATAAGTTGATAAAAAGAGGTAACTTCAGTACATGAACATGTCACAAGTTTTACTTCGTCATTTTGTATAAGCAGATGTCACTTGTTTGATAAATCCAACAAAAACTGCATAACCAACCAATTGCTTCTCAGTTATTTATCATTTTTTGATATAAGTTAACATTATTTTTTTCTTTGTATGTTTACCATGATGGAAAACTGAAAGTCTTGTGTGTGTGTGTGTGTGTGTGTGTGTGTGTGTGTGTGTGTGTGTGTGTGTGTGTGTGTAAACCAACAATAGTCTTTATGTTTAGTTGATACTTTGTGGTACACTTGGTGGTGTAGGGTTTAGTTGCATGAATTAGCATTAGATATTAGCTCATGCAAGAGCTGCTGTGATGTGACACATGTTTTTGTTTGTGTTCCTCTTAGATGGGTTTGGTGTAGCTGGAGGGGAACAGGCCTATTTTGCCCCTCAGTTGTCCTTTCCACCAGGCCTGATTCGAGCACTCCAGGACCTTGATGACATCGCCGACGTTGAACTCCAGCTCGTCCGTCTCCTTGGCTTGGAAACTGTAGATAGCTCTGACCTGCAGCGTGGAGGTTTTGCGCTGGTGGAGGAGGAGATGAATGTACAGGGTTAGACACAGACATGGTCTTAGTCCACGAACCAAGTGTTATTGACCTGTATCAAAAAAAGTACTTTTTCAGCTAAGTGTTACAGCTGCAAGATGTTTCAATTTCCCATTTCTGGTGTGCAGAATTTTTTTTAGACAGTTTCATATCTGAATTTAATTTAGCACAATGGGGTGATTCACTGTCTAAAGTAATAAGAAAGGGATGCTCTTCTCTGTTGCTAAACCCTCTCGAGGTGTAGGCTAGGCTAGAGAGGCTTCAGTAAATTATTCAAAACCATTATTTAAAACCTATTGTGTCATTTAATCGCTGTCCGCTGAAAACCTTCTAAATTCAAGTTGGATAGTTTCCAAGTTTTCAGGATTTGAGATGAGAAAATTAGCCACCAGAAGATTTTATTCTCATAAAACCCATTCACAACCCATTGGATAATGTCAAAAACATTTCTATCAAACATAAAAACAGCTGTTTTCAAGCTGACGCTACTCACAGCAGTTCAAATTTGGCGTTAAAGTCATCATAAATATGCACAAAGTAGCCTTCATATGGACAAGGACACACAGTATTTACACACAGAAACTCAGACAGACAGCAGGCACACACCCATCATTGTATGTGTTGTATGTGACAAAAACAAACACACACACACACACACATACAGTATTGTTAAATACCTGTCGTGGTGCAGGTATAGGTCTGCAGTCGGGACGTCGATGGGTGAGGACAGGACTGGGGAGAGGCGGTAAATGATCTGTGCTCCCTCTATGCTGTGGAGACACACAAACAACCTCACGTTTATTTCATTTAAAATTCTTCATTTTAAATCATTTAATACAATTACACTCTTATACTACAGTGGATGTTTCCATTAAAAGCTCTTTACAGTATATAACACTGAGTGTATATTTCTTATATGGGTTGAGCTCATCACTTACTTTTAGGTTTACATTACCTGTTGTTTTGGCTCCTGTAGGAATATTGGTACTTGTATGGAGATAGAGTTCTTTTTATAATGTTCCACCATCTGGTTGAGCGAAGGGAACTTTTTTGACCAGAGGTAATACTGCCCTCTGCTGTCTCGCAGCACCTTGAAGTGCTGAACATCTGCTGGATGTCTGCAGTACAGTAAAAAAATAGAGATGCCTTATTTTTCAAAGTCTTGACATGTCTTTACCCTGTCGAATAATCTTCTCCCATTTCCATCTGAAAATGTGAGATTAAAAAAATATGATACCAGCATTACACTGCCTTCTTCGAAACTCTCCTTTCACCCAACATGATTACTGAAACCACACAGTGGTTACCTCTTTCCTTTTAAGTAAAAGGTTATCATTGTGCTTCTAAGCCTCTTAAATATCTTGTCCTTGAATACACACACTCAAAATCCTACTAGCAGACAGACAGCAGGAGACAGGATGTAAATAAGGTGGATAAGAACAGGATGAACGAGGAGGGAGAAAGTGATGGGTGCTCAGACTGAGATTAAATAAATATTAAATACAATGACACTTTATAAGAGATTGAGATCTTGGACAGAGAGAAAGAGAAAACACTGCTGTCCTGTTTAAAGACAAAAAACTGCAAAAATGTTACAGTGATCTACAATATCAACATAAAGTGTTTTGTCAGTTACTAAGACGTTTTGTGTAAGGTTGCATCTCTGGGGCCCCGTACTGTGCCAGAATTTAATACTCATACAGGGAGGAATCCGTCTTGAGCAAGAGATGATAACGCTTCCTATCTGACGGAGGCATCTGTAGGCCATGAATGCACAGTTGTACTTTGAGGAAACACCATAACTCTCACCGTTTTAACTATTTTATAAACACTGGTATGAAAAAAAGCTACTGGGAAAACCATCAAATTCAATAAAATGTTTTAAAGTATCTATGTCAAAAAGGAGCTCATAGCAAAATTTGGCTGTGAGGGTCAGTCTACGTAGTGCTCACTGTGATGTTTATCATAACTGTCTGCACCTGGAGATGTGTAATAAGTCTGGAAGCAGCAGATTAATCCACATTCATAATTTGCATCTTTGATCAGTGAATATGCAAATGTAGGTACTATGAGGAAATAACTCTTGGTTAAAGTGTTACAAGCAGAGATGTTTCTCAGAGAGAGAGAGAGAGTGCATCTGCTGGAGGAAGTGGTGCGGTCAAATTGTTCTATATATAAAATTCATAAATTTGAAAGCACAAATACGCAGGCTAATTATGGCTCATTCTAGCCCACTGCGATGAGAGACAGATGGAAAGAAAGATCACAGAGTCAAAGAATATAACACAAAGTGGAAAAACGGTGAATAAGAAAGAAATCGAGATGGCAAAATAAAGACCACAGGCAGGGACGACGGTGGATTCTCTTTAAAAAAAAAAGATAAAGGATGTCAAAGTTTGGCAATGTTAGGTCATGCACACCATTTGCAAAATTTTGTGATCTATTTAATCAAGCATTAACATTTAACATTGACAAGGAATTTGATTGATACTCTCAAAAGTTGTCACATTAAGTTAGAAGAACTAGGGCTAAGTGAAGCATATGCTAGTCATCTTTGGAGATACAGCTCCATATAAAATTTGCCAGTAATATACAGTACTAAATACATATATAGGCTAAATATCAGCAGAAACAGACAGTTGGAAGTAGACGTGTTAGCTATTGCCAGTTCAACATTCACACAAAAATTGAATGCACCTGACAGAAATGGAGAAACTGCCCGGGGATACATTTTGGCTGCCCCTTATGAGAAAGGCCCCCACAGGCTGTGACATCAGCTTCTCCACAGCGTCACTGCGACTCATGTCCTCCTGATACCAGCTGGAGTCGTTAAGGAGGGAGGCAGGGAAGGACAGATGTTCGGGAGGTTAAAAGTTAGAAAAGGGAGCAACAAAGTTGTGATGGTAATGAAGGAGTTGATCACGAGGTACAGATGAGGGAAGAAGATAAGGATAAAATATTCAGGAAGGAAGAAGTAGGTGAGGATGAGAGCAACAAAAAGAAAGAAACAGATTATTGTCAGGTCATGAAATGTAACATGGAAATGTAGATCAGGAATGACATGAGCAGGTTAAATATGAATGCAAAGACACTGAGGTGTAAAGGGAATGGCATTACTCAATATCTCAGCATGTAATATTACATCAGTAGCTGAAACTTCTCTGTGCGTCTGCTGAAGGAAGATAATTCATTTATATTTGGAGTGTCATGTCATGGCTCATTGTACAAACTGTTTTCTTATGAAACTACATCTCGTTTCCTTCCGTGTGACGATGACAAAGCCTGTCTATCTCTCTATACTTTCCTCTTTCATTTGATTTTTGGATTTATTTGAGAGTTTACCTGGGCAGATTAATGCTGATGAAGTTTTTGGGTACAAAACCTTCGACTTCATTGAGTTCTGCTTTGTACCAATTCCCAGTAGTCTGCAGGACCTGACACAGTGGGACACATTCACACAAAACATGCTCACGAAATTAAGCCACAAATTAAAACACTTAAAGTACAGTCATTGTTGTGTGTTTGTGTTGCAGAGTGAACTATTCAACAATGTCAAGCTACTGATCCCAGATAGCAAAATTGCCGTGGCCCAGATCCGGCCCACACCACTCCTGTTTCCCAGGTCTGGGCCACTAGCCATGCTAGCAGGATAGATGACAATTAGTTGGTTGGTCGGTCAGACCACTACTTTGGTCCAGAATGAAAGATCTATCATTCCAATAACTATTGGATGGGCTGCCATGGAATTTTGTATAGACATTCATGGTTCTCAGATGATGACCAGACAATGTACCGGGTCGGGTACTCAGAGAATGTGCCGACCAGCTGGCAGACATTCTTCAACAGATCCCTGAGCACAGCTGTTGGTCCTGCCTGCCTCAAAGCAACCACGATCATCCCAGTGCCAAAGAAATCAACTGTGTCTCATCTCAATGACTCCTGACCTGTAGCACTCACACCGATCATCGCAAAGTGCTTCGAGAGTCTGGTCCTGAGATAAATGAAATCCCAACTCCCAGAACAACTTGACCCACTGCAATTCACCTAACGCCCCAACTGGACAACTGGTGATAGAATCTCAACTGCCCTCCACCTGACTCTCTTCCATCTAGACAGAAAAGACAGTTACACCACAATGCTGTTCGTAGACTTTAGCTCAGCATTCAACACAATCATCCCACAGAGGCTGGTCGGGAAGCTGAACCTGCTGGGCATGAACACATCACTCTGCAACTGGATCCTAGACTTCCTGACTGACAGGCCTCAGTCAGGAAGCACTGGCACTCCCCGAGGCTGTGTGCTCAGTCCTCTGCTGTTCACCCTTATGACCCATGACCCCTGTGCTACACTCTACAGCTCAAACAGTATCATCAAGTTTGTGGATGACACAACAGTGGTGGGGCTCATCAGCAACAACGATGAGTCTGCATACAGAGCTGAGGTCAAACAGCTGGTAGACTGGTGTCACAACAACAATCTGTAAATGTTAACAAAACAAAAGAGATGATTGTTCACTTCAGGAGGAACTCGCTTTGCTATAGAGATGGTCAAAAGCATCAAGTTCCTGGGAGTGCAGATCATGGAAGACCTGGACACAAAACACCACCACCATGATCAAGAAAGCCCAGCAGCGCCTCCACTTCCTCCAGAGGCAAAAAAGACCAGTCTCCTCCCTCCCATCCTCACTACCTTCTACAGAGGGACCATAGAGAGCATGCTCTGCGACTGCATCACTGTCTGGTTTGAGAACTGCAGCATTGCCGACCAGAAATCCTTACAGCGGATAGTGAGGACAGCTTAGAGGATCATCGGAACCTCCCTCACACCAATCACAGAACTCTACCACAGATATTGTACCCACCGTGCAACTACAGTACCATCATTGCAGATCCCTCCCACCCCTCCTATGGACTATTCATCCGCCTGCCATCCAGCAGAGGGTACCGGAGCATCCGGGCCATGACTACCAGACTCTGCAACAGCTTCTTCCCTCAGGCAGTCATGCTCCTCAGCTCCCTGCTGTCTCCTCTCCACCCTCAGTCCCTCTTTTTTGTACTATACTTCCATTGCAGCTCAACAGGGAAACACTGTCCGAGGAAACACAAAGAGGGAATTTGATGCTCACCTTATGTGAGTAACTCACACTGCTGATATAAGCTTCAGGTAAACTTTTAAATGCATTCTTGCACAAAATGACAATGAAAGTGCATTTAAAGGGGATCTTTTAATAGCCAGTATGGACAGGAGGAATGATTACAGCGAGGAAAACCTCTTTCAATGTTCATATGAGCAGCTGATTGTTGTTGTAAGATCTGGTCAAATTCTCAGTTAGTCCAAAACTTGGTGAATGACTAAATACTTTGAAACCTATCTGCTAGACATCAGCGTGTTAGCATTGTCATCGTGCAGACGTTAACATACTAATGTCAACATTAAGGTCAAACCACTGTTCATTTTCACGAAGCATAACTTTAACTTAAGAGGAAGGACAACACTTCTTGAGCAAGAGTGTGAGTTTGTTGTTTAGAGGTGACAGCCACCACATTCATAACCAAAAAACACTAAACTCAACATTGCTGCAATGTGGTTGCCAAGATTCAGAACAAATTTTCATAACCCGCAGCAAAAAAAGTATTGAAAAGCACTGCAGGGAGCAACGACAAATTAATGCAAATACTGTTGTTACTCACGCTGCATGAATGCATTGAATGCTCAGTCATCGAGGTGATGCTGATTTACATGAAAATGCGGCTGGTACACTCTGCATTTGAATGTTTTTCATACCGAGAGCTATTTATAACTGCACAGTGTGCAATAGGTTGTTGAGAAAACAAAGACAGAACAATTTATTAACTGGAAGGAGTGTTTGGTGTGTGTGTTACGTATAGTGTGTGTGTGTTTGTGTATCCATGGTCCTTACGTTCAAGCACTGTCCCTTTCTGAAGCTGAGTTCATCATCAGCTGTAGCGACAAAGTCATACTTGGCTGTAGCCTCCATGGAAGAACTACACGAAAGGTTAAGAAAAGGAGATATATGTGAGTTTATGAATGTTAAAAGTGAATAATGTTTTAAGATGTTAAAATGATCCATTACTTCACTTGACTAAGTACTTCTGTAACGCTTGTAACACTGTTTTTTTAATTGCCTGCATGAATTCAACCTTGTGCACTAGATTCTTTCCGTTCTCTATTTATTATCTTTTTTTCTATTTTTTAAAACCTTACTTTTTAATTCTTCTAAAGTTTTAATACCTTTCACAAAGCCCACAACACACATTTCTTCATAGGCAGCATTTGATACTGAAAAGTATAAATGTAACCGTGGTAAGATGAGAATAAAAGGTCCTTGAATCCTTGAATCTTATATTGTATACCCGTCCTGCATCCAGATTAAATCAGGGCTGAAAGGTTTTAAGAGGTCTATGGTTATATGAAGTAAATGTTAGATATCTTATGTTGTTCCTAAAAACTTATCCTCACATTCCTGATATTTGCAGTGCACAAGCACCACCATATTTCCTCAATTTTTTCTTTCACATGCATGAAAGGAATGGATCTGACAGATAAATCAATAAGCTATCACAAACTTCACATGGCCTCAGTGTATTTCATCGGAAGCGCAATTGGATCCAGTATGTTTTACCTTTAGTGTAACAGGAGAAAATTCTGTATTGACAGCTCAGAAAACAGCAGGCCAACAAACCTGAATTCAGAAATGACAACCTGTTGCCATTGAAGAGACAGAAGCATTGTGTTACTCACCATGTATGTGTTGTTCTCTCTGCACAACTGAGATCGTATTGCCTGATATCAGACAGAATTGTCAGTCAACTCAACTTGGCGGAGTGGGCGGATTCAAAGGCACCAGGCAAGAGACTGCACAGTTTACAAAGAGAGGTGACAAACTCCTGCTGCTTGCTCACAGGAAGTACAGTCACACTGCAGCTGCTGCTGAAACACACTTTCTGTTGCTGCTGACCACTTGTACACAGTGACACGAGTGCACATGAAAATAGGCACAGGTGTGAAACCAAAGAGATCACATGCATGGAAACAATTTGCTGCTGAATATTTATTTTACTGTTAAATAAACAGTAGTAGTGTGTTAGAAACCCTCATTGCTGCCTAAAGGATACCAAAACTTTAATTAACGTATTATCAAAACTTATGTCAAAGACTCAGATCTGAGAATGGTTTGGTCTGGGGATCCAGTAACACTGGAGTAACAGTACCCACACCAGCTGCATGGCTTAAGGGAAACCAATGTTGGTCCAACACTTTTTATTTATCAGCAAAAATTGGACGTATAAAATACTTTGGTCCTGACATTTCATCTAAAACCACCCACAATTCAAAATTTCCACTTGTCCGACACCTCGAGTGAAGAAAGCAACTGAAAATGAAACTCAAAGTATGTGGCCCTTGAGTTAAGTTTTTTTTTTGTCAGACTACTACATCCAAGGTCAAGAATGAACTTTCATACTCAATCTAAAAATATTGAAGGTAACTAGACATTATATTCAACTAACATTAGCAAGCTAATAAGAAATGTATATGCTACATGCTAAACAACATGTAACATCCAGTAGTTGTTAACATATATGATAACATAACTAACATTAGCTGTGCTTTATGGAGCTGAATACTAAAGTTCAGCTGTATAAAAGGAATGCAGCAGAGAGAAAGATTAGAGGATCAGCATTTTCTGTTGGTCAGAAATGTGCTCTTTTGCACCTCTAAACACACATAAAAAGAACAACAAGAACAAAGTGTATAGTCTCTTAAGTGTCAGCTTTGTCAGCTTTTTTTGTCTTTGTTTCCTCCAACCGTCTCTGTCACCAGCCAGGTGAAGCCGCTTTACCATCAGTACTTCCACCTCCTTGTCTGAAACGGTTTCGCCTGACAGCACCTTGAGAAAGCAGAACACATGAGACAACAGCAGTGTTATAATTTTATTCATATCGTTGTTATATCTTCCTATACACACACACACACACACACACACACGTTTACCAAACTATGAGTTCTTATGGACAAAGCATGATAATATACATAAATATTCACACTGCTTACCAATGACAACTGTCCTCAATATCAGCTGCCGGACAGATATTTTTTAATTCATCCCCCTCCATTTTCATCTGTCTTGCAACTGCTTTCATAACCCCCATCACCCTCAGGTTGAAGCCACATACAGGTGCAGCAGCAGGTGCAAACCATTTGGCTGGTGTTTGGGCAACATCAGTGCATGGGAGTTCACCTGATTGCCGTTACCACGCCACATGTGGTCCCTCCAATTTTGAAGGTATGACGAAACATATGTAGTTATGATTTGGCCCACATGTGTTTTACCGTGCCATATCTCAGCCACATGTGCCAGTTAACTACCACTATGGCCAAAAAGTTGGTGCTATCAGGGTCATATACTTGTGTAAATTCCTGGGAAATTATCAGACACTTTAAATGTAAACTTCAGCTGAGAGGAGCTGAAAACAGGAAGTTTAGTTTCTTTCAAAGAGATTTCTTTGTAACAATGACATGACAATAATCTTAACAATTCCTCAGTAGGTGACATATCAGTTGTGTTTTGCTGAACTTGTTTGCTTGAGTGGGGGTTATGTTGACTTGCAGTTTGTGGGCATGTAAACAACGTCAACCTGTCATTCTGTTTACTTGTATCTAGGTGAGATGGTGTTCTTGATATTTCCCAGATTATTCCTGTTGAAAACCTGCCATAAATTTAACATGCAGACATGCTAGGTGATACACTGTAGATGCTCTGTGGAATGTTTAAGCGCAAGAGTTTGTACACATATGTGCTGTGGATACCGCTACATATCTGTCGTTTGCTATTTTATCATACTTCTGTCATGTGTTACAGTAAAATGAAAAACTGTGACAAAGTTGAGCCAAACGCCTGCAGTAGATCATGAAACAGCCTGTAGTAAAATGTCTAAGGCTTGTGTCACATGTGAAAGGCTGAATCTTGCTGTAGTGATTACATTTGCCACACGATGGCAGCAGACTGTAAATTGAAAACTGAAAAAAGGCTGAAAACCAAAGCTGGTGAACATTTCACAGCTGTATAATCTGGTAGATGTTAAATATGAAGTACAGACAACAGGTTCATAATAATATCAGAATTTACCTCAATCACTGAGAGTTAGAAGAGTTAGAAGAGAGTCAGATCAGTGGGTTTTAGCACCGGGACACTGACTGTTCAGTCATTTCAAGGATGTGAGATAATCTGATCACCTTTTAATCCTTGTCTATGGGCAGGTGAAAGCAATGACGCCAGACTCAAATGGCATGAAATGACTTCACTGGTGGGTGCATATAATCTGAAATAAATACAGGACAAAAACAGTATTTTGGAAAATAATGAGAAAGATGCTTGAAAAGCCCATGTTTAAAAAAAAAAACTGAGTCACATTAGTTTGGACCATATGGCAATATACTGTATATACTGTGTAAGTACATCTGTCAACCATCAGAGACTCAATACTGTTTATATAGTGATAAATATTCTTTTAAGACATCTGGTTGTATTAACTCAGTTGCAAACCAATGCATAATACTGCTTTATGACAATAATGATTTTTTTTTTATTAATATTGAAATTTCTGGGTTCCATGTGTGGATATTTTATCCTCAACTGATTTTCCAGAACATTTCCAAATACCTGACTCACATACTCATATAATTTATTCATATGTCCTTGACACGGATGACAACAGAGGGTAGATTCCTTCAAAAAGAATGAACAATGTGACATATTTTGCATAACATATATTATTGGATACATTTTGACCCCTCATGTGCCAAGATATCTGACTTAAGACAGATTTGCAAACCTCTGTTACCTACATAAAAAGCTACTTGTGAGTCCATGTCATCTAAATTAACCAATAAACACATAAAATAACACTTTCCCACTATGTTTCAGACAGTAGAAAACAAACTATGTGTGTGATCACACCTGAAAGCAAAATGTAGCGAAGAAGATAGTAGAAGAAAAGAAATGCAGCAGCCAGAGAGAAAGACTAGAAGAAGTCAGCTAAGAGAAGGAATAAGAGGACAGACAGTGAAAAACAGAAAGTGTTGGAAGTGAGAGGATGCAGGGATGCAGCCAGTTGCAATACAAGCAAATACTGCCACCTCTCTGTCTCTCTCCCTCTTTGATACTCACAGCCAGTCTCAGTGATCGGCCTGCCATGATTGCTCAGATCCCCGTGTGGTGTTCGGTGGGGATTTGATCCTGTGACAGGGGCTGAAAAGCAAATGTAATTTGAAAAAAAAAAAAAAAGCAAAAAGCAAAGCAGCGTCCAAGCAATCAGCATTCCCACCATGAAAGGTTTGATGAATGGACTCCATGTACCCTCATAGACGTCTATGTGTGTGTGTTGCAACGCCAAAAGAATCATTTGCTTCTTAGCTGTTGCCAAGGTGACCTACAGCTTGTACGTGCATCTATTGTTATACAGCCTATTATGCATCATCAGGAAAAACAAAACGGGTACAGGTGTAACTATTCAAATAAGGAAATGCTGCGTGTGTGTGTTTGTTTGTGTATATTGACTGTGTTTAATGGCCTTTGCCCATGAAACATCCCATCTAGCTTCATGACAGAGCTCATAAAACTCTCTTTAAACAGGTGGAAAAGACTCATATAGGGTTCAATGCATTCAGAATTACAGCAATAGGCCCGTTAACTGTGTTTAGTGTGCGTGACTGTGTTTGCGTTTGCTTGTGTGAACACTCTGCGACAGCGGCGAAGCACCGACAGACGCATCTTCAGGGCGTCTTGGGACATCGAACTCTGGAGAGTGAGGGAGCAGAAATGGAAGAAGGGGAGACAGAGAGCATGTCGAATGTATTTGACAACAGAGATATATGATAAATGTTCTGTGAGCAAACATCATATTTCATTCTGTTTACCTTACCTAACTCTGCACATATCCCTCCTCCCAAACATCTGTCCAAGTCTGGAGAGTCAAGAGGGAGTGAAGCGAAGTGAGGAATGATTTTGGTGTTCTTTGGACGAAAACATGTCTCTGAATATCTAAAAAGACCAAAAAAACATCCCACCAGGTTTTTAAAAAGACCGACACTACATCTAAGCTCTGCAATATTATCTCTAACACTCAAAACAATTGTCAGTATTGTCCCCAGTAGGAAAACACTCACACTCCACAGAAAGAAGAGGCAGATTCTACAAATGCAGAATAAATAAATAAATGCAGACTGTCACGAAACACCGTAAACAGTTACAACAATCTAAAGTTCACAGATCTTCAAATCAAAGACATTTGAAACTGTTGTGCTGGCTGACAGTTTGGATTACTGTGATTTCATCATCCTGTTTTGTTTGTTTGTTTGTTTGTTTTGTGATCCAAACACCCCTGGACGGTTATGAACCTGAATAGATTAAGTCCTCAGAAATATCACAGACTCACATAAACAAACAGCTTTGTAAAATTATGCATTAAAAGAAAAAACCCCATTGATTCTGTCACTCAGGATGAATTGTAATATGTATCCGTCTTTGCCGCCATCATGAGATCAACGTTTTGCCCAAAACTTCGGTTTATGACCAAAACTAATGACATCACCATCAGTCTCAGCTGTGCTTTGACTTAAGTGCTAATTAGAAAGAATGCTACCAAGCTAACGACATGTCTTAGTCTCTGTTAGCTAAACTAAGAGAATGAACTTAAACATTATACCTGCTTAAAATTAACAAGTTAGCAATGCAATGTGATGTTTTGTGATTTTAGGCTTTATGAATAAGTTGAACTTGACTAGACAGCTGAACTGGATAAAATTTTTTTAAAAAAAGTGTATTTCTTCCATCAGATGGAAAATGATAAATGTCTACAGACAGTTCAAAGTGACAAAGAGAAGCTGCTAATTAATCATAAGTGGCTAATAAAGCGTATATGGACACCAATTAAATTTTATCCTTATAGGAGATTTTTTTATAGACGTCTCCATTAAATTCTGTTACCATCCAAGTCTGGGAAACTGTCCCTTAACCTTCAGATTTTATCTCACTAAAAATATTTGATCTCTCACTGCAGCTATCTCAAAAGCTTGTCTCAAAGTCTTCAGTATTATTAACCTCTGCGTAGTATGGGGGCACGGTGAAGAGCAGCACTTAAGTAGAGGACTCAAGCATCGACTTGTTGAAGTATCCTCCAGTAAAGAGTAGACGACTGTGACCTCCCCCTGAAATGACCCTAAGTGAAACAATCATTTTGCCTCAAAAATCAATAAAACGTCATGTATTAGAGAGCGTCCCTCGCCATTAGGTGTTCTGGCCTCGCTCTGGACATAATGATGGATAAGAGCCTGTCTGTCGCTGTCAATGAGTCCATATTTCACCTTTCGTCTGCTGGATTCATCCATCACCGGCTCATATCTATGCATCATATCGCGTAACACTGATGGTGCTTTCGGGGTTTAAACGACTGAAATGAATGGTTGTGCCTGGGCTGTGAGGTGGGGTGAGCTCGCAGAAATTGTCCATCAAGCGAAGTGGACTCAGAGCTTTGACGCTGGAATACTTGAAGAGGTTCTGTCATCAACTTACGTATTAAGTTAAATATTGTGTGTGTATCCAAATATAGAAAATTTACCAGCCATATCATTTAACAATAATAATCTTTATCCTGTGACGGCTCTTTCAACCAGACAGCAACTGAAGTTTATCCCCCTTCATCATCATATCATCAATCAAACATGTGACTCTGTCGTATTTATGTTGCCATTTTGTTCTTAAAAGTTCAAATTATTACCTCAATTTTCATGAAAGTTCACTTTTTTTTAATATAAAATATTTTGGAACTACAGTACATGTTCACTCGATGGGTCAATGAGCATAAAATGCTGCTCACCATGGCAACAAAAGCTCCCATGTGTGTCCTGCTATTGCAAAGAGTGCTGAAATGACCCTCATTTCAATACCATGCATAATCATCTCATCTGGATGACACACAGACAGAGACTGGGTCAGAGTGGGTGGAGGAGGTGTAGATTAAGAGAGGAGATGGAGGAATACACACACACACACACACACACACACACACACACACACACAGACATACACATACTGTACATGACCCTGCCAGATCTCAGAGTTGAATAATTCAGCAGAACAGAGGTGTTGCTGAGGGCAGTGGTGTGTGGACAGCAGACTGTCATTCTCACACACCGACTCAAATATTCCATTACTCGCTCTTCCATGTAGTGTACAACAAGATTAAGTTAATTGCCATGATTATATTTAACTGCGTCTGTTTCTTCTTTTTTCCAAACAGACCTGAAATCCAGACGTCCAGAGCTGAAATAAAAGGTTTTATGAGCTGAGCTGAGTTAAAGCAGGACAAGTAATCCAATTTTACCTTGTACTGACTTTTAGTGGAATCATATCATGATATTGTAATTATGTTACAAAATTCTGCTCTCCAAGCAAATAAACAGCCTGTTTCAGACAGAGGCTGAACTGAGGGGCTGCATAAAGGGCTGATATAAGATAAATAAGGTGTTTTTTAAACAGTAAAGCATGCAGTAGAGCCCCAGAATATGAGTATAGATCTGGAAATGTGTCTCCTTTAAATGTAAATTTAATCTGGTCTGCTCTGTTACTTTCTTATTTCTCTCATACTTCCTCCCTTCTACCCACAGTTAATTTCTCATCTCTCTGCTGTCAGTTTTACTTTTCACTTTGTGTCAACAGTGAACAGCACCTGTTTGGAAGAGGCAAGCATTTTTTGCCCTGTGCGCAAAACCGCCGAACCTGTATAAATCACAATCTGTTGCACTAGACTGTTTGCCAGTGATTCGTTTGGGTGATTTAAACACTTGTAAGAGTAGCTGCTGATTTAAACAGTGAGAGATAAACAGAAAGAATGACAAGCGGAGAGAGAGGAAGCAGGAGGATAAAAAGGCAATAAAAAGGAAAAATTGGAGAGACGGGGAGGACGGGACAAAAAGAGGATTAGAGAGGCCAATGAGTTCCTTACTCTTTGGTGCATAAAGATAAAATTAGTTGATGATCTCACCGTTTCATAATGTGGGTGTAAACATCTCATCCAGCTATGCGCCGCTAAAGCAACACATGCTCGACAGACCCGGACTTATTTAGAGTCAGTCTGCACTCTTCAGATCATTCAGCAGCCAGACTGAGCACAAACAAACCAACTCATGCTCACTGTTGAATATATAGTTATGTAGGAACACAGGAGATTGGATTGGATGTGTGATGAGAGGGAAATGGGGAAACTACTGTGGCTCTATTACAAACAAGGCCACGTAACAATAAGAAGACACTAAACTGGAACAAAATTGGAACAAATGGGAATATACTGCATAATATAGACAACACAGAAAGTTGAGGCAGCAGCTTTCTGCTTGAGTAGACCAGAAGAGAGAATGATTATGGTGATTAGAGCTGCAACGATTAGTCGATTATTCACTTTTGGAAGTAATTTGATAATCTAATAACTGTTTTAATCGTTATTTAAAGCAAAAGTGGCAAATATTCAGTGGATTCAGCTTTTCAAATGTGAGAATTTGAAGCTTTTCTGTGTCATACATGATAATAAACTGAATATCTACGGATTCTGCACTGTTGATCTCACAAAACGAGACACTGAGCAGGTGTAACAATAGACGTTTTCCTGTCAGCAACTGGTGATGAAGATGACGGTGGTGATAAAAAACAAAATGACTTGGCACATGACTCAAGGGTTTTTTCCAACAGCCCGTGTTATGTCAAGTCAATTTTCTTTATATAAACCAATATCACAAATCATAAATTTGCCCCAATGGGCTTTACAGTCTCCTTGCATCAAGCCAAGCACAGGAATATTAACATATACACCATTTCTTCAATTTTCACCCAGTCTGCTATCACCAGCCAAGCATATACACTGAACTTTTTCTAAAACTCATTCCTCACACCCTGATGGAGGGAAACTCACTCATTACTTTATCTGACAGAGAGCAAATGTAAAAAGTTATTCTACATGAGCTAAAGCAGGCAGCAGCTGATGAAGGATTCCTTCTTCATGGAAAGTGACAATTAATATGAACAATTATTGCAAACATAATCACATATAGGCTTTTCCAGTGGGTTAAAGCTGCAAAAATTTCCCTGCCTGACTCATAAAATGAATCTGCAGAAGAGAAGAGCTCCTATTTTCACATTTTGTGACACCTACATTCACTCTACTAGCCCAAATTAAACTCTGACAGACTTTTTTTCCTGTAGTAAACAGCAGCACATCATGCAGAAGAAGGTAGAAAATGATTTTCACACCATTTCACTACATCCACCTGACACAGAGAGGAAGACTACATTCCTCTAGCACATCATATCACCTAATTTAGAGGCGATAATATCCTTCAAATTTCCAAAAATTCAGTTTTACCCTACATGCAAAAGCCAGAGGTTAAAATTGATTAGTATAGCTTTAACTCAGTCTTAATTTCTTTGCCTGGGTGTTGCAGGGTGATGGAGACTAATAACAGAGCCATATGTATATGCTTCAGCATGTAGAGCTGAGACAGGTTAATTTAAAAAGGAAATCTATGCTCTTGCCCATAGGGTAATTTGGATCAAAGCACACGCATTTGATGTATAAAGCATCACTTTATTGATAAAATATACCAAAAAGGTGAACCCAGGTAAAAAAACATTATCCAATATTGATTTCCCTCATTCCCTCAAGTCAATGCTAATCATAACAGAGGACTTGTAGATTTTTAAAAAAGAAGCTGATAACATAGAGAGATAATTAACTAAAATGACATAATTGGGATGTGGATTTTGCAAAATGGGGTTCAATATCAAATACTTTGTACATGCTGTGAATACTGAGGGTGTGTGTGTGTGTGTGTGTGTGTGTGTGTGTGTGTGTGTGTGTGGGGTGGGTGGGGGGGCATTACTGCGACACTACTGAGGCCGGTCAGCAGGGGTCAGGAGAGTGCTGCAGTCTGATTAAATATGCATCTGCTGAAGCTGAAAGGAAGAGATGTGTGTGAAAGCAAACAGACTTTCAATCAGCACTGGGGTACAGGGGAGAGACATACACACACACACACATATACACAAACATACACACACACACACACACACACACACACACACACACACACACACACACACACACACACACACACACACACACACACAAGCTCAGCCTGTCCGTCACACACATCCTCAACAGAGTAATGTCACACCGTGGGCACGCCGCTCTGCACCTGACAGCCACCAGCCTTGACGGTCTGATCCTGTGTCAAACAGTCACACTCACGCACATGCACACACACACACACACACACACACACACACACACACACACACACAAACACACACACAGAGTCAGGAATTTGGATCTTTCTCACACTCTCACTATCTTTCTGACTCTCAGACAAGCACACGGACAACTCCCACTATCTCACACACACACACACACACACACACACACATACATACACAGTTTGATCACTCATGGCATGGCTCTTGATGGATGCTGGGACTAAACACATCAATAAATGGGTCGAGGGATTTTCACTGAGCTATCCATTAGAGACTCTGTGGTTGTCAGTGGAGGGAGAAGTTCCATTTGGTTAGTCAGAGATGTCCAGATTCACACTGTCAATAAATAAATAAATAAATAAAAGACACATAAGTTCCCTTTAAGTTTCCATATATACCACATAGTGTGTCAGTGACGTCTCAACGCCGCTTGTAAGGAGAAGTTACAGAATATTTGACAGAACAAATTTATTTGCTTTCTCCTCCTCAATCACTCCAGGAAAAGGTGCATATACCTCAACTTCATCAAAATCCAAATAAAGGCTGCAACTAACAATTATTTTCTTGATTTATCGATTAGTCATTTGGTCTTTAAAATGTCAAAAAATGGTGAAAAATGGTGATCAATGTTTCCCAAAGCCCAAGATACAACCTAACCTTTTTTGTTTTGTCCCAAACCAATAGTCCACAGTTTACCATCATAGAGGACTAAAGAAAACAGAAAATATTCAAATTGAAGAAGCTGGAGCCAGAGAATTTTAACACATTTTCTTAAAAAATGACTCAAAACGATTAATTGATTATTAAAATAGTTGGCAACTAATTTTGTGTCTGCTGACTTATCGATTAATCGACTAATCGTTGTAGCTCTAGATCATCATCTTATATCGTGTGTCCTTCACTTCCTTGTAATCTTTTAAATGTTGCCTGTGTTCTCATGTCTTCTATTTTTGTTGTTATATGCTTTTATATGTTGTTATGTGCAATTTGCATCATTACTCTCACCATTCGTTAGATCCTCTAATTTATATACCCATTACCCTTCTCTCTACGTGTTCAGCTAGACATGTTTTGTATGTTGGTCTGTACAGTCCAGGTCATACGGTTGCCCTTGTTTGCCAGGGGCACCAGATGGTACGTCCGCAGGAGTCGGCCTGCCCGCGAGGCCTCCATCCCCCCATTATACAGCACTAATACCCACCCCGAGACCCACCCTGCTCCACCATGTCACTATACTTTACACTGGGCTGCTCTTGAAATTTACATGTCGATTTACATGAGTATTATATATTCTAATTATCTTATTGTTGTTAATATCTGGAGTGAATTACAATAAAAGCACAGCAGCAGAATAAGCACATCAACTGCTGTAGTAAGAAAATTCCTTCAGTTCAGTTCTCATCTTGGTCGTCGTCTTTATCTGAACTATTTTCCCTTTCATCCACTTAAAGGTTCTATATGTACGAATCAGAAATCCCGTCTCATTAGTGACACCGGTGGCCGTTAACTGAACTGCAGTCAGCATCTTGTCTTTCGCACTCGCTTACGCCTCTCGTAATAACATAAAAGATCTCTAACGTTGTGTTTTGCACCGCCGTGCTTCAGCAAAGCGTCTCTCACTTCCAGTCGGTCAACGTACTGTATGTGCGCACACTCGCTCATACACAAACACACACACACAGAGCAAACACACAGAGGCTCCTGCTACACTGTGGCTGCTGGCCGGTAGCGATGCCCGGGTCAGGGTTTTTAATACATGCAGCACCCACCTGACCCGTTATGAGAGCCAATCCAGACTGCCAAACCAGCAAAAATATGTGTTAAGCGTGTAGTGGTCAATGTTGTAGGACAACGAACCCAGGAACAGAGGAAAAGTTTAATTGCAGGAGCACACACACACACACACAGACCCAATGACCTCTGACCTGAAGGCATAAAGATGTCAAGGAGACATGAACAGGACTAAAAACCTGTGTGTTCTTCCACCAGACAAGGGAGGCAAATTGACAGGAATTAATGACTTTGTTTACTTCTCAGATACAAACAGACCACACGAACTGGAGCCTTCTCCCTCACCCCACAGACAGCCTGGATAAACTATTCCCCTCTCTCCCCTTCTCATAAGTCGTAAATTTGAGAGAAGCCACATGCCTTTGAGTCGCTCCTTCTCCTTCTCTTATCTTTCTTTTATGCACAATAAGTGTCTGAATTGGTCACTAAAAATGTGTATCTGGACTTATCTAACCAGAAATGTGTTAATTATAGGTCACACATATTATTGCATTTGATTTATTTGATATTAACAAGTGTAAATATCTGTTATTTATCTATGATTATGATTGCTAGGGTAATGCTTTCTGAATAGATTTAATTAGGACATTAAAGTTTATTGATTGATTTTATTTGGTGAATCAATATCACAATTTCTGTGTTTCTCACTGGTTCTCATGATGTGTCAACACTGATGACAGCATGAGTTAGTGTTCAATTTGCAAGCGCATATAGTCTTCAAATATTCTATAAGAATAAATCTCCCTTTCATTTGAAGGTCAGTTTTTCTCTCCACACAAAAGAATTTATTAGTAATCAATGGGGTTCCCCCCCCAAAGAGTGCCAAGGATCCTATTTCTTTCAAAACACACCTCTTGAGCTATAAAAACTTTTATAACTCTTTGTCAGGCGGCTGTTGTTATTCTTCTTCTGCCTTTTTGGCTCACTGACCGCTGCTGCTTTTTCTGTTTTCTCTCAGCCTCACCGGCTGTGATAGCGATCCATGAAATTTCAGCGGTCTTTTTTTCTATAGTTGAGAGCTGAAAGTTCCAGAAAGAGACTGCAAAAGTGCCACAAGTCAAGTACTATTAGCCATCACAAACCGGTCGCCATCTGAATAATCCATTATTTTTTGTAATCTCCTATTTTTATCAGTCCTGTTGATTCGCTCTGTACAACATCAGGAAGAGTGCAGTCTACCTGTCTGAGCAAGCAGCACAATATAGCCTCTTAACTGCAAATTAAAATATGCAGCATTGCAGTATTATACCGTGACAATGATCTGTGACCTTGGCTCACACGTATTTACTTTACATTTCTAATATGCTTTGAGTGTTAATACAGGCACAGATGCCACAACACTCAACTGTCCTTCCAAGAAAAACAGCATCTGTTGTTTCAGCAAATGCCCAAAACCAACATACAGTATGTTTACGCTCAAGTGACAATGACCTGTAGTGGCTTTAGTAATTATGACTTTTGTCCATCAAGAGCAAAGGAGGAGAATGGCAGCTGACATTATTATATAGTGACCAAGAGTGACAGAGAAGACGTTGTGGTGGTGAACATGAGAGACCACTCTTCATTTCCTGTTCAACTGTCACTGCTGCTTTCTTTTAACCACAACCGCAATCATGATCATTCCCTAACCTTAAGTGGTTAACCATGACGATAGCATTGCCACATCATAAAACACATTTATTTTTCCAACCATGATTGTGGTGATAGTGTCAGATCAGAAAATGTTTATATGTGTTCTGGAGGAAAAAAACAACAAAAAAAAATGACATACTTTGTCATTGAATTTGTAGGACTTGTTGGCTAAAACACACTCCTCTTTTGAAACTTAATGTCTCTTTATGGAAAAATAACTAAGTCAGATAAGTCAATACCAACACACCCATTAGCCTGAGAAAAAGTTAGCTATTAAGATGAACTTTTTGTGAGGAAAGAAATTTAACTTTTCATTTATGAACAAGCACCTTTAATTTCATTTGAGCTCACAATCTGTGGGCAGTAACCAGATTTCCAGACAATTATTTAATTTTGTTCATTTATTGATACAGTGCTTTTTCTTTCAACAAATCTGTTTCAGTTGATATATTTTTATTAATTTATTTAGTCATTCATTTATGTATTTAATCATCTATTTTATTTCATTTAATAAACAAAACTCATCTGCTCCTGGTGGTATTGAGCCAAGCTTTCGGTACCACCAATCAAATCCCTTGTATGCCTGATTAATGCTGGTTTTCTTACCGTGACGATTTTTGGTAATGTCCAAAACATGTCTTTAAACATCTGTCACATACTAAAAGCTGGTATCGAATGTCCCGCCAGATTTGTACCCTTGTTTATTTATTCTTTGATTAGAAAAGCCTGATCCAAGTCAAAGTGTGGATTTTATGTTTTATACAGCTACTTTTTACATTTTGAAATTGTGGCATCCTTTTTTAAATAAGTAAAAAGGGTAAAAAAAGGTACTGAAAACATAATTTTGGAATCTGATACTCAGGTATCATCATCAGCTCTAGTATCAAGGAATTTAAACGATAGCCAGCCCTCTTCAACAGCAAAGAACATGTTTCTTATTTACTATCATTATTTTCTCTTAATTTTTCTGACTGGTCCACCTTGTGGTTACGTCAAACAGAGGCGATATGAGGTCTTGGTTCCAAAGTAAAGTCCTAAAATGACTGCTAAGCTCCATCAAATGAGGGTCTTCATCTACAACTGCTGTGAACACGCCAGCAAATGTCACTGTCACTAGTCTCGACCTCGTTCTGTCTATTTTAACTCCCGTCCTTAACCTCTCTTTAGATAGCCAGATTGCCGGAGATGACAATAAATTACACAACGGTTGAGTGCAGACTGTTAAATGTCAAGAGGGAGAGAAAAGGAAGGGTGAGAGAGGAAGGAAGTAGAGTAAGGTAGGTATGAGGAGCTGAGAAAAGAATAGAGGAGGAGGAGAAAGTTTCTTTGTGTGTGTGTGTGTGTGTGTGTGTGTGTGTTAAGAGTAGTTGACATTTGAGCTGGGATTAGATCGGTGCTTGGAGCTCAGTCCCTTCCCTTAAGGCTCTCTGTCAGCTCGTTTACAGTGCTGAGAGACCAGAGAAGGAGAGGGTGAGATAGCAGAGAGAAAGTAAAAGGTTAGAATAGATAAGAGGGAAGAATTTGTGCTGCTACAGGCAGGCAAGCAAAAAGTTTAGCCTGAGTTACTTCTTAGAAATAAAAGTGAGGCAGAAGACGGAGAAAGAATGGTTTAAATAATTCAAAAAAGAGGATTAAAACATTCTCTTCAAGCAAACAACAGAAACAAAACCAACAGTTATCAATAAATCTGACAGATTGCCTTTCAACTGGATTGGCTGAGACTGAGACAAAAGGAAGAGTTGGTCCTTTCAGCATGAAAATGAGAAACACAACTTTAAAACTGCATGGGCAAACTCCGAATTCTGTGGACTTTAATCTAATGTGCATTCAGTAAAATGCTCACAGCATGCTCATGCTTAGTGCAGCTGTTCTGTGATGATTTATGCTGAATGGTACCAAGACGAAAAGATCTAACGTCAGCTTTCTCTGGAAAGAGTCTTCACTCAGCACTGTTAGGAAGATAGTTTAGATTAGAGCTTAAAGTTGTATTTCAGTCCTGGTTAATATGGCGACACTCGTGGTTGCTGGTGGTAACGGTAAGTTTGGTTTAATACTACAGGTCCAAGAATTCTAGGTGCAGAAAACACTCCTTGAGCAGCTACTTTTTCAAAAAATACAACAGAGGGGCAGCTGATGTATCTGTTTACAGCACAGCCAGACAAACTCACACTGTTTTAATGCAGAAGTCAGTCAGTGATTTTAAGCATTTCTCCACACTGCCATAAGCAACTAATCTCAACTCAAGCTGCAGTGCACACACAGTGCAAATAGTTTTTTTTTTTTTAATTTAACAGCAGCTTTTCCTCAACCCTAACAAAGTGGTTTTTGTGCCTAAGCCTAACGAGATCTTAACCACAGCGTTGTCACAGCATAAAATATAATCATTTTTTAACAGTGATTTGTAATGGTTTTGGTACGTGGCATATTATGCTCCTATTATGGAAAGCAGCATAATGGGTTGTTCTGGAGTGCAGGTATAATTGACCTATGTGGTTGTTTAATTTGGAGGACTTTTTGTAAAAGTATGTTACCTTGCTAAAGAGTTGGAGGTGTGTATAACAGCTCATGGTTGCTGCTTTTTGTTATTCCATTACTCTGCAAAACATTTAAGACTGATCCATGGTCAAAAAATGCAGAAAAAGCTTATTATGTAGAGACATTTTTGCACTATCCTTTTGACAAATACATTGCGTTTCCTGTGGCATCTTTACAATAAAAGCCGCACCATGTTTTGCCAGATGAGTGCTTTTAATGTAAATTACAATGTAATCCTCCTGTGAATCCCTCACGCATGAGAGGGCAATTTGAATTCAGCACAGAAATGGCGTACTCCACCGCCAACAATGAAAACGACAATAAAGAAAGGTAATTGAATGTAAATACATTCAAGTGCTATTGCTGAAACAGTGCCCACCACAATGAATTCAATCAGGTGAGACTTATAGAAAGAGAGGCTTTGACATAGTGCGCAACAGGAAGGGTTAGAGATGTGTGAGAAATCTTTGGCATTGTGATAAAACTGAAGGTGAATGAGGTGGAGGTGGGTCGCATTAACAGCAGCAGAGAAAGTAAGAGATTGAAAGTTAGAAAGCAGCAAAACGATTGGTTCACAGAGGGTTCTGGAAAAATCTGATTGGCTGAATTGAAAGTGTGAACGCCCTCAGTCAGCAGGAAAAGGATGAGAAAGAGGGAGAAGTACTGTAAATAAATAGGGTAAATATTAAGATCCTTTCCCGATTGAACTTTCACTAAGCTTTATTATAGAAAAACAGGTTTTCATTTCATGAAAATATTGGTGATTACAACTTCAAAGAATAGTTCACTGAGGCTTATTGTCATAGTTCTGGCCTCCATTGCTGTTGGTTACTAAGTACAGATTTTGTTATCTGCCTAGAAATGACTTTTAACGTGTTGAACCATGACTTCATTGAAGTCTGATCTATAGAAAATCACATTTTCAACCAAAAGTGAAGTTGCTGCCAGTATCCTGTCACGTGAGCTGGTGTAGCCTAAGCACATGGCCATCAATCCCAGCTTTGGTGTTACAGCACAGCAGAAAAGCAGAAAGAAAAGAGTGAACATGAGGCTCTGTGGCCTTGTTTTGTGCACACTGTCAGCTGCAAATCAGGCCAAAGCCCTGTGCACTCATTATAATTGGCCATTAAAGTATCATCACAAGCACAAAAGAGCATAAGTCTCCCTGCTTGCCGATCGAGAGACAGACACTTCGCTATACAATGTGAGATTTTTACAAGAGCTCAGTGGCCTGCAGCTTCCCTGGAGCTCCCGGATGATGAGGCAGCTCTCTCTGCCGCTGCAGCCCAGTCAGGGGCCACTAATCTGGACTACACAGCCAGGGAGCAGGCCTTGGAGTAGGTCCAACTCCTCCAAATTGGACAAAGAAGAGCCTTATATGTGCATACTAATGAAGTTACTGACATGCCTGCGTGTTTTTTTTAACAATATAACGTATGTGGAATGATGAATAATGCATGCACCAACACACAGATGTTTGGCTGTCAGCTCACACATGTACTGTATAATGTGTATCTTGAAAGATATTCAATTATACATGCAAGCTCAGGCAGGGGTTAAAATGGGCCAGGGCTGCTCTTCTATATCATCATGGGACGCTTAACTTTGCACATCTTCAACAATGTATATATTTTTACACATTTCTCAGTCTTAATAATTTAAACAATGACTGACAACTTTCACAGGGTTTCCCTTTTTTCTGTCAATGTGTTTCCTTAAAAGCTACGTTGCAGATCAGGGACCTCAGTCACTTGTCAGTCAGTCAGACAGCACAGATGGCAGAGTGATGTGTTATGGATCCCGCTGCTTTTCTTGGCAAGACACAGCCTACTCTGCCTCTGATTGGCCTACCCTAACCCTAGGGTAGGTCAGAAACTGACAGGTTTAATAAGAGAATGTAAATTACTCTGATATTCTGTTTAAACAATGTTTCGATTTTACATAATGATACTATAACTTTAATGTAAGGCAGGTTGCTTCCAATCTTTGGTAGCTAACTGCTACATTAAGCTAGCTGGCAAGCTCTAGTTCGAGTTAAACTGTCAAGCAAGCTAGCACATACTGAAATGCCTCAGCATTGTCAGGACAATCGTGGTTTGAGTGTAATATCAGAGCAACTCAAATAATACCATGGCTAAGTGATGCAGGCTAGTTTGACCGTTTCCTAGCTATAACATTAATAAATGAAAAGGAACTAGCTTGTGTTTTTTTGTCTGTGTACAGACTTCTTCAAAAGGTATGTCAGACATCACTACTGATCTAGCTTAGTTAGGCACATGTGCCAAAGCCATATGTATTTTTTGTAATATGTTCACTAGGTAATCCAATTATGATTTCATTTCTTGATATAGAAGTACCAAACTGAATGGACAAGCTAGTTCAAGTTCATCGTTCCTTGGCGCTTTTTCAATCTGTTGTCAGATTTGTCATCATCATGTCATACCATCATTTCTTTCACTTAATATTATGGTTTTCCTTTTTATCATTCTCTCATTTAGAAGTAACAACACCATTCTTATATTTGATACAGATACACATGAGAGTGTGCTTGCAGAAAGATTTTATTGTCATCAGCAATGGTTTTGCGCTCTGGCAACAGTATCTAGAATGACTGATTAGCGTTTTAGTGTTCAGAGCAGAGGGTTGTCTCGCCTTGTTATATTTTATTTACAGTTTGTCACATGATATCAATCAGACTTTGTAGATGTGCACACACATGTGCACCCATGGCAACCCAGAGCCCCCACATAACAAATCCCAATTTAACCCCAGAGGAGATGAGGACACGCATGCACACACACACACACACACACACACACACACACACACACACACACACACACACACACACACATGTTTACCTAGGTCACTTTTGGGGAATTTACATAGACTTACATTCATTTCCTGGAGACTTACCCTAAAACTAACCATAACCACTACTTGCCTAAACCTAACCCTCACCCTAACATTAACCATCGACCCAAAAATCAGCTTTTTACCAATTTGGGACATGGCTTGCACAAGCCGTCCCCAATCAGCTGATAAGTCTGGTGTGTGTCCCTGAAAGTGCACTAAGTCATACCCACACACACACACACACACACACACACACACACACACACACACATACACAGAGAAAGAAAGATAGAGAGAGAGAGAGAGAAGTGCTGAGCTTTTGGATGCCAGTCAGTAAAAATGCAGAGCTGCTGAGTGCAGAGCGACCTCACCACTTGGCCCGACGGCATTACTGCAAAGCACCATTTAACTATATATGTTTGACTGTATGTGTGTGTGTGTGTGTGTGTGTATGTATGTGTGTGTACATTGCGTGTGCACGTGTCCAGGTAGGCCAAGTCTGTAGGTGTTGTTGATGAGTCTGCAGTTGGCGGGACTTTGTGAGGCTTCACGTGGTGTTTCTGTGTGGGCTAAATTTTGTACAAGTGTCCATTTAAGCATCACATTTAAACATCATGTTGAGTGTGTCTATCTGTCTATCTATCTATCTATCTATCTATCTATCTATCTATCACATAGCACATGCATGATAAGATAAAGCTGCCCCACTAGATCACCTCGCTCATAACATAAAGTATAGAGATACACAGAGGGAACACTGCATATTCTTGACATCAGAGAAATGATTATCTGCCTCGCTGATACATTATCACATTGTCATAACTGCTAAGCAGCCTCAACTGAGCTCTAAAGCAGCAAAACACTTGCTTATCAGACCTCTCGCTTACATTGAATGGCTGTGCAGTTTCCCCCCCAAGGAATCTGTCACAAATCAATGACAGAAATCTTTGAGTACACACAAACACCGATATCTCGAGTCTCAAATTTCATACGTTTGTGATGTATTCTCAGTCGATTTCAAACTTCCATTTCCCCGACTCAAATGTACTTTATCTGAATCCTTCTGCCTCACACGCTCACACAGCTATGGGCCAGCATAGCTATTCTCCACAGCGGCAGATGGACGTTTAGTGTTTTGTTCAAAAGTACGCTGTCGATATCAAGTTATTTTCTTTCACTCGTCAGATTCTCTAAGGAACGACTTCCCACATTTTCCCTACTGGAAGCGTTGGAAGTTTATCTGTGCCATGTTACACTAAAGGCTCTTAGGGGCCAAGACCAGATCAATTTACCCATATACAAGACTAATATTCCCCACTTAATAAACCGCATATATATTGGGTCTTCAGTATGATCTCTTACTGAAATGATGGAGAGGAGGGTGATCTTACTCAATAACTTCAGAGGTATCACATACTTTATAAAATCTGGGCTGAATCCTGCCTCAACTTTCATCTATAAGATCTATTTTTTTTAAAATATGAATCTCAAAAGTGTCAGTGTTAAGCAAAGGCCTGTCTGAGTTTTAAGAGAACTCTTCATTTAAAATATAATTTCTGCCAAAAACATAATGTGACAGTATGAAAAGTAAATTTAAAGACTTAATCCCTCTTCAGTGTCCTCTAGATCCCTTTTACATGATTCTACAACATCACGACAAGCAAATTATACTCCCTGCAAAGTTCTATTGTTGAATTATTATCATATGACAATATTAATTTGAAAGATCTCTTGATTAATTAAACGGACTATTAATTGTCAGATGGTCTGAACCTATCCAGGACCCCGGAGGACAGAAATATTGTGTCATCTTCCATTTGTCGTGGAAGGACCTCATAGGCCACCAGTGTGCTGTCCCTTCTGTAGCAAAGGGTTCCCTGCTGCAAGAAAGAGCTACTTTGGAGGAACGCACAGACAGGCAGACAGATGGACAAACAACACACACACACACACACACATATACAACTATGTGCCATCAGGGCCTGGAGAACATCAGGGGGTTGCATGAGTCTCACATTTAATTATCAACCTAATGGTCTCATTGTCGTGTCATTATAGAGAGAGGAAGGGATGGGGAGGAAGTAGAGTAGAAAGGACAGAAAGGAGGAGGGAATTTCAAGCTTCTGCCTCTTTATAACAGATACTACACTATTATATTATAATGGCACTATTACTACTATATGCAATGCAAACAGCTGGACATACTGTATGTAGAGTTGTTGTAATCTCTTCGGGTGTTCTACAAAGGTGTACAGTAAAGTAATAAAACAGTATGGATGCATCAAGGCTGATGTTTAGATACTGAATCTTGTACCACACCAGGAGCCATATTATATCAAAATCAGGGTAATGAAAACTAATACTACTCTTAAAGTTCATACACTAACTAATAATATATATAGTTATAATAATATATATATATATATATATATAACTAATGTAAACTAAAGGATGTGTATTTATAAATCAGTGAACGCATAGGCTAATAATTTGTAGTTAGAGCTGGAAAAGACTTTCCACCCACAGTGGTGGAAAATAACCAAATGGAAAATACTCAAATACTGCAATTAAGTACATTTTTGAGGTACTTTTACTTTATTTGAGTATTTCCATTTTATGCTACTTTATACTTCCACTCCACTACGTTTTAAAGGGAAATATTGTACTTTCTACTCCACTACATTTATTTGACAGCTTTAGTTAGATTGTATTGAAGTCTATGAGAAAATATCCCAACTTCTCACTTGATTTATTACCTCAGTAAACACTTTCCTAATGAGTTTATGGTCTCAAACACTAGTTTCAAGTCCTCTTCAACACATTATGATGTTCATTTTGTAAATTATGGTCCCATTAGAGCAAAACACAAGTCGCTACCACGGCAACACTATACACAGAGTATAGGCGTAGCTGCCACTATTTCACAGTCATTTAAGTTAATTGTAACATTTTGGTCGCCTAAAAAGTCTTGTTCGGGGCCAGGAAGTCAGTTGGTCAGTTTTTCTGGTAAGTACATTTTGTTTTAATGGTTTTAAAAACTGTTTTTTGCTAGCCAAAATTAGCATTAGCATTATCAAAGTTATACATAGACTGTAAATCATGGATGTATAATAAGAGCTGGATAGGGCTCAGCCTTGCAGCCAATTTTTCCCAGTGGCCACTTGCGTTATTGCAGCAAAAAATCCCCCTGCGGCACGAAAAGGATTTTCCCCATAGACCACCATTGTAGAAGAGATGCCTGTAAAACTGTTGACAGGACGCCTTGAACTGCAAACAACGTCAATTATGACTCTTTCTATTATGAACTTTTGATCCATGAAGGTTTTATGTCTGTAAAACTTTCCTCGAGCCGAGAAAAGTGATTTAAAAATCCATGACGTCATAACAATATAAAGTCTATGGGCCAAGTGAGAGCTCACGGGCGGGGCCAGCGGGGGAATCACTACTGCTCATATTCAGTGGACCGCACAACGTGGAAGCAAACCCGGAAGCTAGAAACTTTTTTTGGCGTATGCACCAGGCGAGCAATATCATAGGACTGAATGGGCCTGTATCCAGCTCTTATAATACATCCATGCTGTAAATGCACTGTGCTAACAACGCTAGCAGCTAGCACTAGGGTTGTTAAGCATTGATTTTATTGTCTTTGACTGTGAAGTACTTTTTGACTGGTGTTTGTGATAGGTGCTATATAAATAAACTTTGCTTGCTTACTTCTGGCTCCAAAAATCAAAGATGGCAACGGTCAAATCGCCAAGCTTCAAAACGGCAGAACATAAACCATGGATGTATATAGCCTACCAATATTTTTGTTATTTTCTTGTCAGAGGATTTGGCTAACTAGCTACCATTTTGCTGCAGATATTGTATAACCATACAGAGATATCAGAATGCTCCAGAGGATGAAGCATCTTTGGCAGATGCTCACATATACAGGATATAGCCCAGCTGTTTAATTTAGCACACACACTTTAAATGCATACAAATGCTCTATGAGACACTATCTTTTGGCTTCAATGCTTCTTTCTGCCTGAAAAGTTTGTAGAAATCTTGTTTCTCTTTTGTCTCGCAAAAATTTTCTGTTTTTGTTTGTACACTTGTTTTGTATCATCATTGCGATACTTTAAAACTAAGATCCTTTTTTATCTTCCTCTCTAGATCTCAGTGTGTCTTTATCATTTCAATCTCTCACTGCATGTTGACAAGGGGATTAGAGATTACAGAGAAGTATGGCTGTGATGTTGGGAAAAAAAAGGAAAAGAAGGAGGGAATGATAAGAAAGAAGAGATATGTTACAGCTCAGGGTTTGAAGAGAGGTCGAAGTCTTAGATAATGAATAAACATAAGTATAATATGAGATTAACTAACTTCTGTTGCATTTATAAATGACACTAAAAATTGACATTTCGGCCTGATCCCTTTTGAAGTTTCATTTGGGATATTTCAACTTTGATACTGCGCTTAGTAAGATGTGAATAATTCCTATTTATATGAAAAAGTTCAGAGAAATCTTACAGATTTAAATAACTCAAAGCTAAAGTCAGTCACCAAATATTCTTAATTAAAAATATATGTATTAGCTGTCTCAGTCATCTCTTTCTTTCTCAAAGCTTTTTCTCTTTTTCTCTCATCTCTCGCTGCCTTCTGTCTTCATAACCAAAACAAAGCAGCCAGCAGAGAGGGAAGAAAAAGAAGTCACGATGACTATTGAAACTACCCTGCACCATAATTTCACATAGCTTTAGGTAGCTCCCCAACCCCTTAACCATTACAAAAGACATTTTAGACAAAATATCTGACTTGCTGCACTGTGCCAGGAATACTGTGTAATGATGCTCTACACAGCGGTTTGATCCAATGCAATGTTTGAGAGTGATAGCTGACCTTTAAAGCACTGATGCGTGTACGTAAGCTTTTTGGGGGGGGCTTAATCGTCCTTGTGGTGGTCATTGATTTTAAGTCAAAATGGCACTGGTAAAAGTGTAGCTATTATTTGACTAATCACTTTATATGAGGCAATTCTCATTTGCACTGTGTCAAGCAAAGAATTGCTCAGTGTGGTTTGGAATACATAAATAGCTCTGGGACAGTTTGTCGAGTGCCACAAAGGTCACAGTATTAAGAAATAACTTTTTTTGTGTTTGGTTTAGCTTACTTAGCCAGCCTGAATTATCGCTGTAAATCCCATCCATGTGCAAGACTTTGACCCATGTCTTCATGTGACTGAAAGGAAGGATGTGTGATGATGTATCGTTCAAAGGAAGAGCTGGTGAAGTTCCTATTTTGAAGACGTTTATTAGACGATGGCCATCGGGTCCATTCCATGTACAAAGATGGTCTGGGCACCGTACCACTGTCGGTGCATATCTTATATAGGGTTACACATCTGTATCTTATCACATGAATACCATAGGTTCCCCATGGACATTAATTCAATTAGGAGCCATCCATCAAGTGATTGACAGCTACCTTACAACATATTATGTATCATAACATACCACATCTGGAACGGCTCCAGTCTTGACCATGAACCCTTTGTTTGTATTTAAAACGGCCCCCAGAAAGGCTATACCCTATTACATCAGGTGACATGCATACTATGGAATGTTTATGTCACATGTCCAACACCCAAAATCAGTAAAGTACCTAGGGTCAGATAAAAGTCATACTAACAGTGACCTCATTCAAGTTTCTTTTTTTTTTGTTGTGACATAAATAGGAACATTCCCTGAGAACACTCCACTTTTATATCAAGATCACCCCAGCTGACTCACAACCACACGTGAGAAGAATTGGAGCAGGAACAGGCTCATCTGCAAAGATCCCCCTGCCAAGGCTGTTCAATGACCCATCTGGCTGGTTACATCCAACATCTGTCAACACTGAGTGTGTTGTACCCATCCAGGTAAAAAAACAAAAACCTGAAAACAAACTCTTTGTTTCACAGGTTGGTGGTAAATTGTTAGTTTTGCTCATAGAGACATTAAGCTAATAATCCCCCCTACATGGTACAACGACATAAAGATTTAACAACAACAGAGGACTTGTGGAACCTTGAATTCAGTGGATGCTTGTTTGTGACGAGTGTCGTTTTGAAGTGGCCTCAGCGATAAAAGCCTTGTCAAGTTGAGGTCTCAGACTGACAGTGTGTAGCAGTCACATAGACACAAGGTGAAAGGGTGACCTGCTGGAGGACAAACTGCTGCTAGTCCTTATTTTGATGGGGACTTTTTCTCAAGGGGCCTTTCTTTATGTGTGATCAGCACTTTGCTTTCCGTGACCAGAATACTTTATGTGTGTGTGCAGAGTAGAGTCGAGTGATATCCAATTATTCATATCATGAAATCTCCATTAATTACTGGGATTTACAATTTTATCACGGTACTGTATTGTGAAAATGATACACATACATGCTATAATGTCATGTTTTTAGCATAGGAGGAAATGCCAAATGCCTTTCCTTTGATAAAAATGGATGTTTTTAACCTTGATTAACATTAAGCTTCTTAAATGAAGCTTACATGTACAGTACCTTGGTCCAAATTGACTGTCTGGCTTTCATCATTTCCCTTAATTCTGACAGGCATGTCATCGTTCTTCCATTTATCTCACCTTTCTCAGTTGCAACTACCAGCTGTGTGGTTACACACAGGGGTGAGTAAATGTCAGTGTGACATTGAAACAGAAAGAATATTAATTAAATGATACTGAATATGATAAATGACTATTTCTAAATACCATGTTTTAGGGACATCAACAAAGCTGCTTAATCAGAAATACTTAACCGGTGGACAAAGAACTTCAGAAACCCCCCTCTCCCCTCATGTTTCCAACGTCAGATTTGGGGGGCTTTTTCCTTTCTTTACACAACTATTTCTGTCACTTTTGATTTGTTCAAACAACTGCAACACTATGAATGCCTTGTGGAGTGGAGAGACAGTCAGAAAATGTGACATTACCCCCATATTGAAACGATTATGGCGTCTTGCCCATCTATGACAGCTGGTTTGTCACCCTTCTAACAAGGTTGGACAACACATCGTGCAAAGCAGTTCCATTCGAAAATAACCTGGCACTAAGAAAAACTACCTGCATGTGCTTAGACCTACATAGATGAGAGCAGCACATCCAGGTGCCCTTGCATCACGCCTGCCCCCCTTTTTGGGTGAAAACAGTCCCTCGAATTTGAGTTAAATGCAAAGTCTGAGGTCTCTGCAAATTTAATAGCATAAAATATTGAAATCAAATTGCCTTCTAGCTATTAGGAGCACAAATACTACGGCCAGTCAGGCAAATAATTATGATATGTCATTGCCAATCAGTGATCAGTGTTGTGCAGAAAAATTAAAGAAATGTAGGGGTTGATGAGTGTTATCGCTAACTGCTAAGCTAAAGTAACTAGCACATCTGAATAGTGTATAAACAACTGTGGGATTAGCAAGAAAGTCGCTAAAAGAAGGGGAGAGCTATGAGTGCTTGAGCAGAACTAGTGTAAGTTAAATTAACAGGATTGAGAGCAGCAAAACCACTATCAGTAGCACAGAAATGCTAGCAACTGGAAATGAGACAATGCGCGAACTGCAGCACATCAGGTCACAACTTCAAACTATATAATCCTCAACTGTAGAGCTTCTCTGTCATTTTCCTATGGACACTGGATGTTGTAACTCAGACATCTAAAAGCCTTGTCACCGCTTGCTTTCAGCTTATTCTGCGGATGCTCTCCTTGTAAGTTTGTCCTGGACAAGCATGTGCGCAGAATACTTAGAATGAAAATCAATCAGGATGTGTTCTACTGTGTCATGCTTGCTGGCCATATTTCAGTGGTCTACCTTCTTCTATTCCCTGTGGTCCATCATCCGTATGTATGAGGACCTGATGTGAAAAGAGACAAGTGGGCATTGAGCGGTCAGCAGGGAACGTGACCGAGGTGCACAAGAACTGCTTGCTCTGCCTCCTGGGTGGGATTGCTCACTAGAGTCTTGGAGGCTGCTTGACCTTCCTTGTTCTGTTTGCAGTGCAGGGCTGGGGGGACAAGGTGAAATCCAATAAGATTTTGATAAACCACGCTGTCACCTCTGCTGTGCTTCTCTGTTTCTTGTTGTGCCTGTGTGAACTGGTACTATACTGTCTGTTCATCACCTGCAACTGTGCAGTTGCCTCTAGTTTGGTCTTGCTGGAAAAATTCAGCCCTGAACTGAAGCTCCAAATGGATCCTGTGTTTTTGGATATTGTCAATATTTGAAGGTATAAACAATCTACTTCTATATCAGACAAAAGTCAGAGATGCAAGAAACATGTTACAGCAGCTGCTCTATTCACTTTAATGTTGCATTATCAATAGGAATAAACTTATTGCTAAGGAAAAGTGTTCAAATGTAAGGCATTTTCATAAAAGCATCTTTGTGTAAACCTTAAACTGACCAAGTCTCACCATCTTTATTTAACTGGGTGCTTTTTTTTTTTGCTTTTTTTTTTTTTTACATGTCAGCTTGGATAGAAGCATGTGTGTTTAACTTTCATGGTCATGCTGTTATAACTCGTTTGTAGTTCATGGTTCTGGTTAAAAAGTTGCCGCTGCAAATCTAACCTTTGCTCAGATTGCATTAGATTATTATGGTTCCATCATGATAATGGTGTTTTAACCCACCTCTGGTACTTCCTACACATGTGAGCATGTCGGTACCTCATGATAAAAAGAGTGTAAGGTCTGTATTGACTTTTTCACCGACAAAATCTGATGAAATCACCATATAAATTCGCAATCAGCAGTCTATTTCCCTTCCTATCAACCTCTGTTTACAGACAGTATAGGAAATACAACAACAGACATGTCCGCGGCACAATTCACAAATATGTGATTTGCTTTACTGACTGTGAAGTGTAATGTGTTTCGACTCATGCTGTTTGCTCATAACTCACTGCCCTTGTTGAGCGGCTTAAAATGCAACTAGGCAGGAGAGAAGCTGCAGAGTCTGTTGAAATGTCAAGAAGTTGGCAGTTTTAGTCCCCAAAATTACTTTTGAAATACAAAAACTCAGCATTTGGTGAATTAACTGCTTGGTTATTAGTACTTATCAACAAACCTGCCAACCCCTCTGCAGAGATTTATTACGGGCATTTTGGCTGAGGGGTGATAAAAATATTTTGTTTTGACTGGAACATTTGCAAAGGTTAGATTGGACCCAACCAGCTTTAGAGTCACATGTTGAGTAAGGTGACTGTAGGTGCAGAGCATCCATACCCACTGTTTAAAGGCACTTAATAAGAATAATGAACTGAGGGCCAAAGAGTGGATATAGGGCTCTGACAAATAAAGCATAACTACAGTAATTTTCAGAGGTGATTTTACCATTAGGCAGAAGTCGGTGACTGCCAGCAGAAAGAGGGCCCAAAAAAGAAGAATAGAAGTACTCCCGTAATTTGCTTTAGCTTATTAGCTTGATTACAGGCTATATTTGCTGCCATTACTGCATGAAAAGTGCATAAATGAACTAAAATGACCGATGTACATTTTCATCAAAAAATGAACTACTGCCGGCACTATTCCCACTGCCTCAAAGCTAAACAAGCTCTAAAGATGCAAATATTTGCTTCATGGGCCCCAACAGCAGCAATGATGGGACTGCTGGGCCAACTCATGCGCAAAGCCAAGTGGAAATAAATCATACAAATGAAGCTAAGGATGATAGAGATTCGGAAGATCAGGACCACGGTTCAACCACCACATTTCTTGTTTGGAAAGAAGAGATCAGCTCTATGTTCTCATCAGTGATCACTTGCATGCTCCTATATGTTCAACATTAACATAAAGGAACTCTGTAGAAAGGATGAAATACAAAGGATGAGCTTTTACATCCATTTTTGTCTTTTTTTCTTTAGGACCTGCACATCTCAAGTCTGGCCTTCATAACGTGACAATGTACTTTGATTGCTGGGTTGTTGCCACGGATATTCTTACATCATGCATTGTTAGGAAATCTGTCAACAACGGAATGGTTTTTGTTACTAATTTGAACCTTGCCTCTTTTATTTTGCTAATGTAGTGTTCTGTTTTCGAGTGCAAACTGTGAGGTGAGGTGAATTGTGTTTATGTGTGGATTTTCATCTTAACCTGCCAATCAAGACCCCAAGGGCTCCAGCATTGTTGCAGATCAATATCATCATGTAGCCTAACTAAATTAGGCAGTAACAGAACAATGTAGTGGCTGACATTTATTTACTGTCACGCGGTAAATCAATTGAATTTAACTGAACTTGGTTTACAGACATTGCCGTGTAACACACTCTCTGCACCCTCTATATCTGACCTGTGACATGGAAAATTGAATTATTTGTTCTATAGGAAATTACATTTAACTCGGTGGATCGTTTAAACTACTGTGCCAAACAAATGTCACACTCTTCTACCACACTGCTTTTAGTTAATTGGAGTTTCAGATTACCTAATACTTTTAAGACTTTTACCTCATTTTTGAAGTTAATGAAATATTTATGTCAACCTGTACTGAAAATGCAATTACTCTACCCTGAAAATGATATCACGTTTGAATGTTTTAATATGAGGTAATAGAAAGCACAGCAGGCAGTGCCTCCCTCTACCCACAAAATTAAGTTAGTTTTTTCAGAGAAATATGCCCCTCATTACTTATACAATAGCTCTTTACATGTAGGTTTTAAGTAATGAACTTGTGCACTGTGGAAGCATTAGGAGGTGACGGATCAGTTGTTCGGCTTCATCACATATTATTTTATAGTGAATGAAAACAGTGAACCGGTGCGATCGGAGCGCCGTTTGTCTGGCCGGTCGCTGTCCATGGTGCTGATGTGAGGATTTCTTCTCTGCCCACACAGTCAATTTCCCTCCCGGTCTCCCTGTTTTGATCTACTCTTTCGCTACATCACAGTCGCTGTTTTTCTTTTTGTTTGTCTTTTCTCTCGCTCACTTGCTATCGCTTGCCATTCCTCTCTTTCACTCATTCTCACTTGCGCACACACACACACACACGCGCGCACACACACACACACACACTGCGCTCACCATTGATTCTGATTCCCACGTCTCTGTCTGGCACGCGCTCACGCACATCCTGTTGAAATATTCATTTGCGACACCTCAAAGGCCCTTTTGCTTCCCACCTGTATCCTCCGGTGGATACACGAAGCCTGTAGCTCATGGAAGTAAACCAAACACATATGCAAATTTTAATTATTAAATATGAATCTAATAATCGATAACTTTACATAATCTTGTTATTTAAAAAAACCCGATCAGAGAAAAACAGGAGAGCAACCCGTAGCTCAGAAGCTGTACCACGGTTTTAGTGCTTATGTTGTTTCTCTGAGATGAAATCCTCAGGGGAGCCTGTCGATGTTTTGTGCGTAGGCTCAAGCAGCGACTGGACAAACTGTTGATAAAATCCCCCGCTTAGACCTTTCTGGGAAATAAACACCAGGGACCCGCTGAACAACCGCAACAGGCAGATGTAGTCTCCGCTTCCTCTTTTCTTTTTTTTTTTGTGTTGTGCGAATAACTGCAAGAGTTTTTATATTTGCACTGAACTAATAAGTCGCGATTGCGCCTCAGTTGAGGAATTCCCCGAGTTTGGAGAGAGGAGCAGCGCAGACAGACGCCAGTTTAAAACTCACTGTCGGCGGGGGCGGTGGACGATAACCTTCAGTTTATCTGCGTTGCCCGAAATTAATCAGAGGACAACGTTTGGAGAACCCTGCGGGGGTCGTGGGGCATGCATTGAAAGTGGAGATTGAGAGGGAGCACAGGGGCTTGCCAGGAGACACTCCTGCAGGTTTTCTTTGATTATTCCACCCTGTAAAGCTTCTTGATAGTCTCCGGCTCGGCGACACCGACGTGCCATCCAGAGCCGCGTATAACCTCTCCAGTCGACGCGTCACTCTGCGCTGATGGAGAGATTACCCCTCCGGTCAACTTGGATACGGTCTCTGGATCCCTCATCGATATTAGCCCCCCCTCGGTGAACAAAAGGAGTTAAATAAACGACGGGAGAGGAGGAAGGAGTGGAAAGGCACGTGGATTCCCGAGGCGCACCATCGGAGCCGGTTGTGATGCGCGCAGGTGTTCACTTCCTCAGCTCATTTTCTCTCTCTCCCTGAATATACAGCTATCACACAGATTTCTGCGCAAAACTGAAATGATCAAGAGGAAGACGTTCAATCGGAGTGCTTTGAACACAGGAATGTTCCTGGTCGGATATTTGCTTTGGGTTTGAGGGGGGAACCGCTCGGATATCAAACCTCTCCAACGGAGACACAGTAGAGGCTCTGGAGTTACAGAGAGTGGAGAAGAATTGGGAAAGTAGAGCCTATATTTACGGATTACCGAGCTTTTTTTCTTTTCCTGAACAACTGTAGACGCACTCTTCTTTGATGTCGGAAAAGGTAAGCCAACAATTTTTTTCCCCATACACCCCCCTGTTGCTTTTCTCGCATTTTCTCAGAACAAGCATTGCTGTTGTAAAAGCGTTGGTTGAATTTGATCTCTAGTGGGTGATAAGGAATATCACCATCAATACAAACAAGAATCACAGGTTTCTTCTCGCAGAGGCGTTAGTTTACACTTATCTTGTTTTTTGTAATATTTTGACACCTTTTTATATTATATTTTATATACCTATTTTATATTATATTATTATAAGCTATAAAAACAAACCTTTAACTGTGAAAAGACAATTTCAGAAAGACCCATAGGCCTACATTTACATTGCGTTTTCCCAAAACAGGACAACTTGTGCCCAAAGGGACAAAACAGCAACAAAAACAAATAGTTCCTATTGTGAAATCATTTAATGAAGATGACCATTTAATTATTCACCGCATATAATGTATAGCATATAAGGTACTTGTCATGTGACTATTATGGGGTTTCGAGCTTCCGCTGGTTATAGAAGAGAAGGGCACATCCATCTGAATAAATTAAAGGCGCTTTTCAATTACGTGACGCCCATGCAGGTTGGTCCAAGCGCGCAGTGGATAATGAATTTCTGTTTTCTTGATATGGCTCTAGGTCAACAGGTCCGGGGGCGCGTCTCTCTCTCCCTCTTTCTCCCTCCTTCCCTCTGCTTTAGAGTCTGAAGCAAAATGTGAACACTGGGGAAAGTATTGATCCTGATTTCGTTTAATAATTAAAATACGTAGATCTTTATTTTTTTTTTTTTTATAAAATCCTAGCACAGAATTTATTTTCAGGGGTAGGGTGGTCCAGCAGGCGACAGGGGGCGCTCTTTCAACTCTTTCCAGTAACCCACTGCCTTTTCAAATTCACGAGGTTTACTGCTGTAGGTTAGATATGAGATCATTAGTTACAAGGTATTTTTGTATCGTCTCCAACTAATACACAGTGTCTAGATGAAAACAATAGATGCACTGAGGATACAGGCAGCCTTGTACTACTGTATAATCCATACAATTTTTCTGTATGGATTAAAAGATAGATAGACAGACAGACAGACAGATATGGACTGCAATTTACTTCCTGATAACCAAAGCACTTTGTGCATTGCCGCTGGAGAAACCCGATTAAAGAGTAAAGATGCAAGACGAAGGAGGCAATTAAAATCCCCAAGGATTACATTTCATCTCATCACCAAGGATGATCCGAAGGAGGGGTGTAATTGGCTTTTTACTTGTTCCCCTATGCATACTTGGCCTATCAAACAAGGACACTATATATGACAGCAACATGACATCTCTATCAAAACCTTTCTGGATACCTTTCATTTACTTCCATTTTAAAGTCATTACCTTTCAAACTTGACGTTTTGCAGAGCACCCATTATGTGTTCACATTCACATAGAGGGGGGGGGGTAGCCTTGGGTAGACTTGTGACTGGAAGGCTGTCAGTGCAAACCCCCTGAGAGATTAAGTGACTGGTGGGAGAAGGGGTAAAGCTTTCATTTTACCACTGTTGTGGTGGCCTGAAGCGAGGTGCTTAAATCCCAACTGCCTCAGCAGACCTGCTCAATAGGGACCACACTGTCTTGGAAATCTCCCAGTTGAGAGAATGTTGAACTGTATGACTTTTAAGCAGGGTATTACTAAATGAACCACTAACACTATTAAAAACTACTAACCACTACCTGATACACCAACTGCACTTATTGAAGGACAGTCACTTCTTTAATGAGTGTGACACATTTGTCTTGATTCTCTGAATCAGTATAAAGACTGGAACCAGTGGCCTTTAGTCACAAAACCACCATCTGAATTCCAAAAGATGTTGATACCTCCATGTATTGATGATGCTTCACCTTTTGCAGGATTGATTTTACCCTGAGGGCTACATCAGTGTATTGTGTACACATTCTTCAAAACACTCTTGCGGGTTCACCTCTTGGTCCAGTTTTTTGTACATTAATACATTTTTGTGAAGAAATCTGATATTCCTCATTTGTTCTCTAGAAATGAGATATTTCTTACAGACAAGTAGTGTGATTTATTTGGCTGTTGTAACATTAAAAAGAAGTGTCATACATAAATACAGATAGGAACACATACCTGTTTCTCCCAGTGGGACTGCAGTACTGTTTCATGTTTCCTCCCTTGCCAGTTTGTCTTTATAATTCACTTCTCTGGGAGCAGGCAAAGCGGGGGGCGGTTTTCCACCTCATAAATCAAACATTGTACATACATTTTCTTCTCTGGATGAGGAGAGTGTACTAGAGATGGTAGGGCCAGAGGGCTATGGGGACCAATCAGTACCTACTTTTTTTTTTCTTTTAGAAATAGTCCCTCAACAAATAGATGTAGCCACTATTCATGGATACAGTATGCTCAACCTGAAAATTCATTTGGAGCCCATTCTTGAAGCATGTCAAATGGGTGCAACTGCCAACTTACTCTCTGCAACCGGAGGCCTGGTCTTCCACACCAGCAGGTGGGGTTTATGAGTCGTGATGAAGGAGATGATGTGGGACATAAGACCAAAGGATTCATCTCAGGAAATAAGACCTTGTTAACATACAAGACAAAAGCTGTGTTTTAATTTGAGACTGTACTCCCAAGAAAAAAATGAGAACAGATGGTCCAACAAGACATCTGACTTCAACACGTGAGATTTCCTGTTTCCTATATTGACTGTCAGCATTGGTTTATTTGAACCATAACCGCTCCCATTTCCCAACTGTAACCAAGTTGTTAATTTTATAACCATCACAATGAAGGTCCCCTAACGTCAACAAAGTGGTATTTTACCCCAAAATATGATGTTTCCCTAACCTTAACCATGTAGTTATTTCAACCCACACCATAATCTTTCACATTTTTTGCCTAAACCTAACCAAACCATAACATAGGGTTGTCATATCATAAAACAGTTTTATTTTTAAAATGGTAATGGTCTCTTGCTGATTAGAAAATGCTTATATGTGCTGTTCTGGAGGGCATGGACCAACTATGTGTTTTGTCATTGAATTTGGAAGACTTCTTGTTTAATTTAGGGGCTGGAGGCTTCAAAGGATGTTGCACCGGGGGGAACAACAATGACTGTAAGAGAGCCAAGGCCAATGCAAAGTGTTTTCTGGATGCAAACCTGCCATATCGCCTATGGTAATTTTTTAATTTAATTTAAAGTTTACTGCTGGCTTAAAGGCTTTGTTGGCCAACTTTGCATGTGTGAACTTTTAAAAGTAGAATCCAATTCCATTTTAAATCCTATAGGCATAAGACCCTTGCGCCTGTGCTCATGTGCTCAATCACCAACTTTGAGAAGAACGTGGCTCAGCTCATTGATGTAAAGCGACAAACATCCAACGCAAATACTGATGCATCCAGTGACTCATGGGGATTGTGTGGTTTTAGGGTGGCTTAATGCTGGCTATAGTCCCTTTAACTGGATGATCTCTGGATGACTGGATGACACGGCTTTTAAGGGAGCTTCTTGAGGAGCAATGCAAATACTTTTTGAGTATCGTTTCAAAAGGAGACAGCTGAGCACACTTTCGTCACTGGATTTTGTTTTCTTTTTTTTGTGCGTTTTCTTTGTTTTTGGCTGGAAACATTGCCTAGCTACATTGCTAAAACAAAGAAAAAAGTGTGTTTACTGTAGCCTTTACTTCTGGCCGCAGTGTCTTAAACAAGTTGACATTGAGCAGGAATGTTTAAGTGTGTGAGAGACAATGGGGAATATTAATAATTTGCAAAGCAGAACAGAATGTGATGGAAGCTGTGTTGGAGGTATTGTTGTGGAAACCAAAAAGCACACTGCATTTTGACACTTTGACTAGCTTGCAGCAGGAACAACAGAACCTCCAATATGCTGCTATGGGAAGAGTACAATCTATGCGGTACAATACACAAAAGCCAGTGTGCTATAATATCACTACACAGATATGGAATGAGCATTTGAGAGAGCGCTGGAGAGAAAGTGAGCACCAGAGAAAAAAACTGACATTCCCTCAAGGTCAACCACCCCATCCTCCCCATCTAATCCCCTTATCCACTGAATTAACTTGGTCAGACAGCATCTCTCTGGCCAAAGTGGTGGTGTTGAAGGGGTTTGGGGTCCCAGGCCAATGACCATGAGTGAATCACATTTAGTGGCTGTGGGCGTGTGTGTGTGTGTGAGACCTACAGTACAGTGTTCAATGTTGTCTCTGAGGGAGGGTAAACAGATTTGCCTTAGGATTGTTAGCACCCATTTTAAATTCTTAATGTGTGTTTGTGGGTGAGTGAAAAGATTATTTTTACTTTTTTCTTTACTACTATTTGTCACTTCCTTACCATGACACACATGCTTGTTGAGCCAATATGCAGTCATGTGTTCTTTGTGTCTCTAGAATTTGTAAAGTGATTGCTTGTCTTGTTTTTAATGGTACCCTGTGTTTTTTTTTTTTTTTTTTTTTTTTTACCACTAGTGGCACTATAGAGCAGTGTTTCAGATTAGAGTGGGTGCCCAGTATGAAGATACACATCTACAGACATATGCATGCAGTTGATGCAATAGAGGGTGGTATAGTTAGGCAAATGTGTAGTGCTTATCAGCATATCAGCAATAAAACATGAAGGAAGGAAATTATCAAATGTGATGGTAAATTAAACTGGAATTCACCTCAAATGATGGCCTTTTCTGTTAAATAAAAGGCACCAAATGTTATTCTTCACTTTCCCATGACTCCAATAACCTGGGATGAGATGTTTATTTCCTGTAAGCCGCCATCTAAGAGATTTACTATCTTAATCAAAATTCACAGCTATTAAGGCAATTGACTTGGGAGCATTAGTGTAGGAGCATACTGACAAATGCTAACATAGAGCTGATAAGTGGAAGAAAGTTAAACATAATAGAGTAGAAATCACTCCACGTTCAGCATTCAGGCATAATTTGCAGTAGTTTTCGGCCACAAATGCACAGTGCATTGGATAAACATACCATTATCTCGCTGTGCTGTGTGGGATGGAAACACATTAAATACATTCTCCGGAGATGGATTACTGTCTTCAGAACAGTGTCAGTCCTCCATGGAAGGCTGTCATACCTGTCCCGAACTGTGTCAGAACATATTGGATCATTTCTTAAGGAGGGATGCCTTCAGTTTGTTGGGGAATTGAAGAAGATGGAAATCTACTTCCCATAAAGACTTAATGATGTTTAGTTCTGGTGATTAGAGAAGCCAAGGAAGGTGTTTAACTTCATTGTGATGGTCAGGAAAGCAGTGTTGAATTTATTTAGCAATGTGTGTGGGGGGTATTATCTTGAATGTTGACAGACCACAGTGTTAGACAGACATGTCAGGATGAAGGGAAAGGTATGAAATGAGGGTCATATTACTTTTCCACTGCTGCAGGCTCCAGGTTTTGTGCTCCTGATACCAGGTTATTTGTCATTTTGCTCTGGCCTAGGATTTTGAATGACAGCCCTGCTAGGAACACCAGCTTTGGGAATCTCTTGACTCACAGCTTTTGTCAAGACTATGTCACAGAGGTGTTGATTTATTTCTACATTTCAGTTTTTGAATCTGTAAAATCATGCTTTTAGCAACTTTTCTGTCAAATATCCATCTGTCCCTGTCAGCAAGCTTTGACTTGCAACCCCTTTTCATCTTTGCCAAAGAGTGTTTACCAAAGATGGTTTACTTGTCCTCTGTAGTGAAAAATTTAGCAGTTTTTGTGACAGATGCACCTTGAGTTTGAGAACCACCTGTTTGGCTTTCTGGACTTCAGCTGCCTCAAGGTGTTTTGAAAGCTCTCTCAGAAAGGTGGTGACTGTCAGACCTTAGTAAAAACTGACTCATACTGTATACTTGTTGGTATTTCTTTTAATGACTCACCTGTGTAGCTGCCCTTGTTTCTGATTTGCTAACTTTCCTTTCTTACATGTGGAGTTTTTGCTCTGTTGTGCAACTGCATGGCTGCTAGAGCAGTAATGTTGAGTTGCAAACTATGCCTATTCCACACATTTCTCCGTTCTCTATTTCGCTGTTTAGCTATGTCAGGTTAGGCTAACCCATTGTTGCTAACTTCGAGGCTAACCCCCTTCACTTATCCAGCAGATGGAGAAAGAACAGACATTTCTTGGTCTTGAGAGGCTGCAGCATTTATTGACTGACACACTCTAGCCTGTACTATACATTTACTGCCAGACTGACAACTTACTTCTAACCTTTTCCTCTGCTCCGCTCGCATTCACCGTCACTTTTCTGCCACTCACTCTCTCCCTTAACCACTCACTCGCTTACGCACTGCCTTATTCCTTAAAAGGAGCTACGCTACCAGGATTTTCCCAGGCTACCACACAAACGTTGACTCACATTTCAAAACGGCGCGGCTCAGAGGCTCCCAAATGCTATTGATTTGACTTGGCCTGGCGGGGGTTCTCGCTGACCTGGTGGCCCGCCATGCCTGTATAATTATAGGGGAAACACTGCTGTATATTGAATTCCTTTGGATTCTGCACTGTTTGTTGGGCAAAAGAAGCAGTTTGAAGCGTTACCTTCACTTTTGGAAATTGTTATTCCACTTTTTTCTGACGTTTGATAGAACAAACACTGATTAATGTAAAAAATAATCAGGAGATTCTTTGATCATGAAAATATTCTTTATTTGCAGTCCTACATTTTAGATACAGAGTTTCCCGCAGTGTTTTACAGTTGAAACGCCTCCACCTCGTGTGAAATAAAGAGCACCTCTGCTAACAACAGAAGTTATGATTACATTTTGATAAAATATAAAATCAGGTTTATAAGCTTCAGGGAAAAATGAGCGGTGGTGTTACATTACACAGCAAACGCTACATATTTAATGAGTGACACGATTATTTAATTCATCATCTTGTAACTACATTGATAACAAGATGAGATGCGTCAGGATCTGTCTGATTCAGCTCATCAGGTGATTGATGAATCAATAAGCCTGTTCAGTAATTATTTACAGCAGCATGTTGCTTACCACCTTTGTTACCAGTTTCGTTGGGGAAACCTAGATAAAATGCGAAGTGTACTCATGAAGTGTTGTGCTGCCTTCATGGGTAGTCCAGCTTTTTCACTAAAACCATGGATGCAGTTAGGGATGGCAGTATGTTCCACATCACCTGCGAAAGACAGATTGCAAGGTTTTCCCTCTCGTCCACCATGCAGCACTCAGAGCTCAGTGATGGGGAGCTACTGTCCACACAAACGACCCTCAATCACTGCAAGGCTCGCTGGGATCAATATGTTCTCATAACTCAGGGCCCCTGACCCTAACCGCAGATCATTATTGCCCTCTGGAGACGAGGCTCACACACACACACATACACACACAAACACACAAATACATACACAGGTGTTGTCTCTGCTATCTTGCCAACCATCCAAAACGGCTTTAAATATCCTCACAGGGAAGGTTGGGGCCACACTCTCTCTCTTTCTCTCTCTCTCTCTCACACACACACACACACCCCCACCACACACACACACACACACACACACACACACACACACACACACACACACACACACACACACACAGTTCAGCCCAGTGGTGCAAGGAGAATTAAGTGTCAAGGGGGCTGGCAGGTACAGGAGATGCAGTCGGGGAATACAGCCAATGAACAGAGCAAATGACAAGTAGACGAGGGACTCCCTCATTGTGAATATTATTTCCTTTTGTCTTTTATTGTTTTTATTATCACCATTATGAGACATTTCTTCCATCAAATGTTGTAGAAACATACAGTATCCGGAAAATTCACCCAGCAAATAAATCAAGAACTAACAACTTTGTGAACAATGCAATTTAAATGAGATTTAGATGCATTGGTCGTCTAATTTTGCCCCTCTTGTGAACAATCTCAAAATGTGTGCCAGTCAAATCAAAGCAAAAATAAACACCAACACATCAGATAGATTCATGATACGTTGTGTGTTAATGAGTTCTACACAATGCTGTCTAAACTTTCTATACCAATGTTAGTTGACTGAACTGGTTAGGTTAGGTATACAGTTGAAATTGTTATTTTTCTTCGCCATTCTAGACTTTAATCCACTTTGATCCAAACCTAAATGTCTCAACAACTATCAAATGGATTGCCATGAAATTCTGAATTTTTATATACATAGTCCCCAAAGGATGGACCCTGAACTAGGCTATCTAAAGTTTGTTTTTTAATTACTGGATCAACTGCGTAGTCTGTAAAATGTCAAAAAAATTGTGAAAAATGCACCTAACAATGTCTCACAGCCCCAAATTTTCTCTTCATATTGTTTGTTTTGTCCAATCAACAGTTAAAATTCCAAATATATTCAGTTTGCCGCAGTGTAAAACAGTAAAAATCAGCAAATCAAAAGCTGCAACTCAAGAATGTTTGATGTTTTTGCTTCATCTTCCATGATTAATCTTTTCATTGACTAATTGATTAAATTTCTAATTGTTTTAACGCTACACTGGAAGCAAGGAAATATACTTATTAAAGTAATAAACATGTTTTATTGAGCAGTACATCAATAGCAGTTTGTTATGTACATTCTTTCCTTCTGTCTCTGTGTGTGAGTATTTGTGTGCTGTATCAGTATGTGTGTGTGTGTGTATGTGTGAAAGGCTATTCCTGTCCTGTCTCTGACCCAGCCTTAATAGTGTTTGTCGTGGAGTGTTTGTGCTGCTCCCTCCATCATATCTATATTTAGGCTTCTGTCTCCCTCATTTATGGAGGCCGTGCTCCTTGGACGCACAAATCTTCATGATGACTTGACACCAGCAGAGCGCTTCCTCGACTCCTAAACTGCTCAGAGGTGGTTGGTCATTTAGAGTCAAATGCAGCGACAACACTGCGGGGAATTAACAGTTTTTTCCACCCACAGTGACCGGTGGATTGCAGAGCTTCTCAACTGCTTGACAGCGCCTAAGTGGATGGACATAACTGTTAAAATTAACAAGTTTTTTGCTCCACTGGTTTCATAATGGCATGTAACATTTTAATTGACTTGGTAAGAGAAAGGTTGTGTGGAGTTTTAAAGTGTTTCTTCTTCTGCACAATATTTTGTCTTGGGGTAAATCTCTAGTCTTAAATGTAAGTTTAACAGCCCCCTTTTCTCCGCTCCATCAACAGCTGAAGCAGCACTTCCTCAATCACTGAAATGGCCAAATTGGGACAAAACATGGTCATTTCTATGAGTGATGAATCTTACCACACATTAGAACATTTTCAATAATACACTAATTGGCCCAAAGTGGTTGATGAAATTACAGAGCAAAATCAGATGACATACGAGTTTCTGATGTGTGTATAGGAGAGGCATTGAGACGGATAATTGATTCATGTCCTTTACTATTTTCACATTGGCACAATCAAGGCAATAAGGAAAAAGTAAGGAAAAAAACATAAAACTCTGATTATAAGAATAATACTTAATCTTAAATTCTTCTTTGTAGAGCATTTATCCGCCCCCTCTGGACAGTATATTTCGTCTTATTTAACATTAAAACAGACATGTCCACCAGGAATTTGTGCCTTGGAAATATTTTCCCATACATAAAACTTTTCTTTAGGGTATTTTTTTTTAGACAAGTTTGACTCTATGTTGAAATTTCTGAGGGGTTGTGTAATTATACTGCTATACAAATAGTTAGAACCAACAGTCAAACAAAAAACATCTCGTCTCAAGGTCCACTGAGCTTTTTTACAAAACTTTATAGAGTTTGCTTAATTGTCAGTACGTGAGCTAACAGCATCTGTTGAGGAAAAAGCTAGTAAATGGACCTTATAGTTGAACTGTTCGTGGCTGTAATTACATTCATTTGATTTCTGCCACATAATCAGCGTTTATTAGCATATTGATTCTGTTTGTCTCTTTACTTTCTATTACCAGATGTTTATACTCTGGCCTCACAAAGAGGACTTAACTTAAGTTAATTTTAAAATACAATGAATAGTGCCTTCATGCAGATATAAAAAAAATACATTTTGAACGCAGTGGGACATAAATTCTGAGGTTTTGGATTATTGGAGTTTTACTCTCAGATCAGACATCTGTATTGAAGTGTGGTTTAAGACAAAATGATTTCAGGCAGCATTTCTGAAAAAAGCAATTGCATCTGAATCGTTAGTTCATTGCTTAGAAGAATGAATGTTCAAAACGGCTTTGCTTCAGCAATGATACAAAGTGTCATGACAGTGTCTGAGGAAAAGCCACAAAGCAAGAAACATCCCAAAAGTGATCAAATAAATGTTGTTTGTCAAATAATCCCACTGAATAGTACATAACTACTGTTGAAATAAAACATCACAGTCTTTGTCTACAGTCTCTCTACAGTGCTGCTGGGAAAATCCACATCTGCCCCATACTGTACCAAGAAAAGAGAATCTTATTACTTGATGTGGTCGATGTCATTACGGAAACCTTAGCAGAGTAGGAAGGTGATTTGTCCTTTCTCAAGTGTCCTTTGAACACTATTCCCGTGCTTCTGGGTAATAGTGCTTTGAGACATTGGATGATAATGTTGCAGCAGCAGCAGCAGGGACTGAACCGTGTTCTCAGTAGGGTGGATCACACACACACACACACACACACACACACACACACACATACACTGACACATATGCAGCTGTGGAGATGTGTGTGTGTGTGTGTGTGTAGAGGTGAATATTATATCTTGTGCATGGAATGAGATAAAATGACTGTTATGCAAAAGTGATTAAAGAAAGAGGAAGTCTGACATTTACAGCGCTAGAGTGCAGCGGTAATCACACACACACACACACACACACACAAATAATTGACTAGTTGTCTCTGACCAGAACCTTAATCAACTGGATTGATTAGACCTGAGCGTATGTATGTGTGCCTCTGGAGGATTTCCGCAGGCTAATTGGTAGAGAATACCAGAGCGTCAAGGGATTATGGGATTCATGCTCCGTATCACACAGAGCACAGATATATCTTTTTTTTTTTTTTCCTGTATCACTTCTATACTCTTCTTCCTCTTTCTCACTCCATCATACAATTTACCATCTGCCATTTTCACAGTAAGTTTGGCGAGAAGTTTCTTCGACTACCGGGTTGCTCCAGCGGTTTTGTTTCGTCCTCTCTACAGGAGTGCTCTTATTGTGAAAGTGGAGCAGATGGGAAAAGCATCTGTTCATTCTTCATCAGTATGCGTAAAGCTTAGGTATTTGTGCCAAAGTGTAAACAAAACCTGAGCTGAAACAACCTACAATACACCCACAAGTAGAAGCCACATACAAGCGTGGAAGGTTACAGTTATGTACTGTGTTGAATGATGTTTGTCCCGTTGAAAGATACTGTATGTTTGGATTATTGGAACATCATATCATACTTAGACTGCCAATCATTGGATAATTTTTTTTTTGCATGACTCATTACCCCCAAAAAACAACCAATATCAACTTTATAGCTCATTATTTCAATGTGGTTTATGGCAACAGAACTTGCAACACATTATATTTGAAGTTTGACACTTCCATCTGATGCAACACAACGACAACACAATGCAACGCTGGCAGAGTGCAACAAAAATGCAACGAAAGCACAATGTGAAGCACAAACAAACTCTTTTCTCAGTGCAGGAAACTATATGAACGATACAATAACAAGTACAATATACACAAAAGAGTGTACACATATTCAAGACTCAGTTTGATTTTTTTAATGCAGTGCACTATTAGGCTATACATAGGGATGTGTGTATTTACATGACAAAACTTTGTTCAGAATAGTACAAATTTGTATGTAAATTAATTATTTGGTTAATTTAATGTCCCCCTCCAGTTATAAATGTGCTTTTCTTATTTTCACTTCACTTGTATGTTAAAGCTTCACTGTGCAGCATGATGCCGTGCAGAGTTTTACACTAGAAGGCTGTATTCACCATTGACTGTATGTAAAAAAATAGGAGTTTTGAGAGCAGCTGTCAATCATGATGTCAAACCCCTGTTTTATATCATCAAATAACTAATAAAAAACAAACTTATCAGAAAAATGAGCACTTGAACAAACATAAGTGTGACAGAAACTACCTAAAATTACAGAAACCATCTTTGGGAAAAACGTATTTGAAACATTTATTTGATGTGCACTTTGATTTTTTAGTTTGGCCCATGTCCTATTGGCTAACATGGAGGGGGCAGGTGGCGATCGAGATATCTTGGATATACTGTTGAGGAGATCAGACATCACACTACTTCCAGCTTTGACAGGCAACCACAAGACGCTGTTGTTAGGAAAACATCAATAGAGCCAGTTTTATGATGATGAGAGTCTCCATCATTTCCATTTAGCCTCAGAAGCTGCTGTAAAAATCAGTGGTAAAGCTAATCTTCTACCTTTTCAGCCACAAAGCACCACTTCTTTCCAACCTCTCTTGCACTTCCTCCTCAACCTGCCCTCCACTGTTTTTTCACTCTCCTTGGGCTTTACGCAGCTCGATTTTTTTTCGCATCCCCCACTTTCTCTAAGCTCTCACGCACCTCGTTCCTTCCTCATATTTTCTCCCCGTCCTCTCATTCTTCCTCTTCTCTCTATTTCCTTCGTACCTGTAATTAATCCTCGCTCACCCCCGCTCTCATTTCCAACCAGCCTGCAATATCGCCATTGTTTGCTGCTCCCACTGTTTCTTTTTGAGGGACCGAGGTTTGTGTGTGTGTATGTGTGTGTGTGTGTGTGTGAGAGAGAGAGAACGTGAATCTTATTGTTCATATCTTCTGGTGTCTCCCATTGTTTATGTTTACGGAGGCACATGATCGCATGCACGCTGGTAAAGATGAGAGTGTGAGTCTGCATTTGCGTGTGTCTGGAAGCAAGAATGTGGGTGCGTTTCCTGTCATTCCACACCTGGTTGTCAGGAGTGGTTACTCAGTGTCGGTGGCAGGCAGCTGATAATTAAAGCAGAGCTGAGCAGAGAAAGATAGACAGAATAGAGGGCTGATGAACGAGAGGAAACAAGGGAGCCGTGAAGCAAAAGAGACACACAGTCTATTGAGAGAGATTGTGAGTGTGCACGTGCCTCTAAATGCCTTTGCTTTTAACTTTATTTAATGTTTTTTTTTTTTTATTGGTACCATGTAATTTTTTTTTTCCTTCGAAATTCTTTTTCTTTCCATTTTATTTCTCGCTTTATCCCGGTCGCTCTCTGCCTTTGCAAACCAAACCGAATCCACCCACCTCTGCTGGCACAGTGTATCCTGTTATTTTTGCTTCTGCTTCTGAACCATCTGTAAATCTGTTGCATCACATGACCTGCACACCGTCAACAACCTCGCTATCTCTAATTTGAGTTATAGGAATTCCATTTTAATAGAGAGGAATACATATAATAATAATAATAATAGAGAAAATGCATTCTTCTCGTCGCAGTCTTGGATTGGAAGGGTTGCATATACTTGAAAATTCCAGTTGTCTGCTCTCATGGTTTTGGCCACCATGCCAACTGGTAATAATACCATTGCACTCAACAAGTTATTACTTGTGATCATGACATCACTAAAATAAGATCTTACAGGTGCAAGAAGCACACTCGATCAGCTGTAAGGTGAGTTGTCTCAGGTACCAGGAAACATGAGATACGATCCAGGAAGTCCAGTTTGGTTAACAGATCCATGACTTGGAAGGCTGATGAGACACCAAGATGGTGCACAGAAGTATGTAACACTCTAGGACAGGATTTTACAACTCTGGAAAGTTATCACAGCGGAATCAGTTTGTCTTTTGTTGTAACAATCGTGATGTAAACAGTAGAAATAGGCCTTCACATACAAAATAATATACCTGGAATGACCAAACAAAGGTGAACGGTAAAATTGTTACCCCAACATGGGTCGCCCTGGTGGCTTAGGGGGTAAAAACACTGACAATGAACTGTAACATCTCCAGTTCACGTCTGGCTTGGGATTTTTGTTGCATGTCATTCCTCATTTCAGACTGCTTGTTTCCAGTCATGTTTCAACTGTCATCTATCAATAAAGGCATAAATTGCCACAAAAATACTTACTCAAAATGACTGGCCATATGGTCTGTAAGCATCCATCACAGTTACAGACCGACTTGACCTTTGACCTGCCGTACTTACTGCGGTTATGCATGCACACTGTTCTCCGGTGCAGCAAGGGATTATTTCCAACATTTCAGGTGCGCTGACTTTTGGGTTAATTTAGGTAATCTGTATAGACTTTTGGCTTGTTCTCAGACTGTCTAATGATTTTGACTGCTTGTGCTTTTTACCCTGTCAGACATCATTGTAGCAATCTGACAGATCTCAGCAATTATCATAATTAGAAATGATGGGCAAAATTACTAAAATAATATCCAAGTTGAAATAAACTGGAAGTTTGCTGCTTTTTGTAGCAACTAAATTTCTTACATGTCTGATGAGCAAAAAACCCCAGTGAGAGATTAAAGAAGCTGGTTAACAGCTGGATTTCTTACATTAGGTGATGTACTGTATGTCTGTGGTGTTATCACTGCTCAGTTCTCAGCATCTCTCAGCTTATACAATGATAGAGATTTCTTTTTGAGAAAGACCAGACTGGCAAAGTCAAAGCTTTCACAAATTACTTTAACCTCATTGTGGATTTCTTCAGTTTCCCTCCAGTTTCGTCCTGATCTCCCTTCCTTCCTTTATCTTGCTACTTTACAATGTCCCCTCCCATTTATCACCTGCCTTACCGTTTAAGTCATCCTCACACCGTCTCTTTTCTGTGAATTGACCCTTTGCCCTCTACCTCTGTGGCTCTGCGATAACCCATGTCAGTCAGTGATTGTAGATGTCTCCTTTATCACTTCTTGGTGGTTAAATGGAACAAGCACACACGTATAGTGATGCTGTGATTTACAGCCAAGGACAGGATCAAGGAAAAGTGGGGAAGGAGTTCTATCAAGTCAAGAAATGTTTGAGAGATCTTTGATAAAATGGGCGACCATCATCACGCATTTTCCATTTACAGTTACCTTAGATTCATTTATCACTGATGATGAAGTTAACAAACAAACAAACTGATGCAACTTTTTATGCTCTGAGACTTTTTATACGTAATATAGCGAGTTTCAGCTCATTTCTTAGATGTCTTGCCTGTAACGTTACAGTTTTGGTTTACTTGTATTTCCCCTATAGCATCGTTTTTGGCCACAGCAGGCAACTGTTTTCAATGAAAGAACTGTAAAACTCCACTGTACACTACATGCTGAGCACCAAATGGCAAACAGGCACAGTTAGCAACTAGCTGGTGAATACAGTGGACACAGCTTAATCCAGATATTTCCCTCAGGAGCTGATGGGGACCAAAAGCAGAGCTAAAAGAGAACGAATATTGGACTTGTAGTCACCAGCTGGTCAGAAACATGACTCCAAATTAATGATAATGTTGCTCCATAACTGCTGGATGTGTCGTCCTCATGTGACCAAAAAATTCAGTTATTGCAGGTTTAAGTATAAATCCAAACAATTTTATAAATGAACAAAAAGGAACAAAGGCTAAATTGAATTAAATCATGTACTGTAATATATTATATATTGATTTTTTTTTCTTATGATTATTAATGACATCTTTATTGATACACCACATGTCAAATTTCCCAAGTGTATAAGGCAAAAAATAGACCTGTAGTGGAAAAAGAACAAACCAGTAGAGACTACTGCATGTCTGTTGATGTTGTTATCGCCATTCATTAAAGCTCTGTGGCCTTCCCAGAGCCCCAGAGACTACAAAGAGATTCAGATTTTGACCAGTAATTGGTGGTGTGACAAATCTCTGGTTACATCTATGTGGAGTGCACCAGCAAGGCTTTAATAAATAATAGTTTTCTTTGCACTAGTGTCTCTGTTGTTTAGAACAACAACTTTTAAAACCCTCCTGGCCACTTTATTTCTGAATTGTCACCACTGTCAAATGTAACTTTTCTTTTAAAAAACATCATGGGAAAATTCCAGATGACAAACTGGTTCACATGATGTTAATATATCTACATTTGCCATTTTCATCCAACAAGTACATCCCATTCACAGAATCATCACTCCCCTGGTGACTTCTGGGAGCATTTTGAGCACAGTTCATAGTGAAATAAATAAAATAAATATTATAAATTAAATAAATTAAATAATAAATTAAATAAGTAATTTAATGAAACAAAACTAAAGTACAGTCACAGGTACAGTTTGGATCAGTTTTAATATATCAAAAGAGTAGTCCAGTGATTTAGTTTATTTGGACTTCCATAAAGTTTGGAACTTATGAGAGACATTTTTAAAAAAGAAACGGTCAAAATCGAAGCAGCAGAGGCCACAGTACCCTGACTCTTAGACCCTATAGATAAGGAACTTGATTATGTTTTTGGTTAGACCCTCTCTGCCTGGTAAACAGCTTTTAAACTCTATGCCTTCATTATGTGTGATGGACTTTCTGTTAAAAATGATAGTCTCCTAGCCAGAGCTGAGAATTACACAAGTGATGTCTTCTGAATCATTTTTTCAGACTTGATAAAGCTCCTTCAGAGCCACAGAGGGCATTACACAACTGTTTTCATAGACTGAGCAATACTTCTAAAGACTAGTGAATTGACCGCAATATGAATATCTGTGGAGCCTATTTAAGTCCTTTAAAACTTCTAAAGAAGCTTTGAGTGGCTGTAGCTGGAGCTCCTGCTCCAGTTTGCACTTGCACAGGAGGAATTGCTCATAGTATAAAATCACATCATAAGGAAAAGAAAGAAACAGAAATCTGACTGACTGTTTGTGGCTGATGTTCAGACACGGCCAAAATTTCTTGGCCGTCAGGCTTGTTGACTGACCACATGCTGGCTCATAGGCCCATGGTTGTTGAGCTATAAAGTAAATAAGTGGACTTGAGGGAATTTGTTGAATCAGTTTCCTGCAGTTTGAACACAGGGCTCAAGTGATGTAGTGAACTGGGTTCACAATTTTTCAAATCTGTCTTACAACAACATTCAGGTGCTCGTATGAACACTGAAACAGCTTTTGCTCGCCGTAATCATTCGTCCTGTTCATACTGACCATTAGAAGATCTCCTCCAAATGTCCTTCAAATGTAAATGTTTGCTGGGGCAAAATCCACAGCCCTTGTTTTAAGAAAAAAAGGAATGTAAAAATAACAAAAATAGGGAATTTGTCACTAAAAAGATTGTAACTTTGAAAGCTATTGACTTGATTTGACTAATTTGGACGGCCGAAGCCTCATCTTAGCTTCAAATAAACTTCCTGAAACATTGACATTGAGAATGCATTATGATGATGAATATGTGTCAATGTTCATTTGGGCACCTGACTATTGTTTGACCTGAAAAATTGTGAACCTGCCCCGAAGGCACCAAAATAAAGCCAGACTTTGGCAGGTACAAATTTGGCCTGACATATCGTGACTTGAACAATTACAGCATCATGAACACGATATACAGACCGAAAACATCACTTCTAGAGTTTTGATTTATGTTACCTGAGCTCCACAGTGGCCAAACTGATGTCCCGTTGGCATAAGATGACAGCAATGTGGAATATTAAAGCAAATATCAAACTTCCTAAGGGGAAAGTCTCTTCAAAAACTGCCAGCAGTCACTGTAGTCCCAAGTTGCACTTACTGGCAGGCACTTGGAGAGAAAAACATAAGAGAGAGTCTGTTTACGATAAATGGTAGGAGAGAGAGCAAAAAGAAGAGAAGGGCAAGATGGATGAGTGTGGATGTCACACTCCAGATGGAGGAGGTTGACCCTCTTTACCTCACTGACTATGATCCATTTCACACACACACAGACATGCATGTAACACCCAACAGTAAGGGCAGATTCACATTCAACAGCTTGTATTATATCTTAAGTGTAGCTCACACTTACATGTGCTCAACTAAAACATATGCTTGAGTAAAGGCAGATTTGAATTCCAGTGCTTGCTCCATGCCTCTGCCCTCTAAGTAAACCTCAGTGGGGACTGCAGACAATCAACTCAAGTCCCTGCTCTGGAAAATTTCTATCAGCCAAATTCCCACCAGCTTCTTCTCTTGTACCTCTCTGAGCTCTGGCCAGTACGCTACTTTTGTAAGACACTGTCTTTGCTGCCTTTTTCCCCCCCGAGTGCAGTTATGCGTCTGGCAGCTGGCCTGATAAGCAATGGTTAGAAGAAGGAACATTACAAGGAAATTGTCCACGGGGAGTCCAGCAGTCAGGCCGGGGGGATGAAAACAAAGCCATGCACAGACCCAGGTCTCCATTGGTGTAAGAGTTTGGCCGGCTATGGCTCATTGGATCCAGCTGTTGTGATGATTTTGGCCTGATGAGGAGGTGGTTTTCTCCTCCTCTCTCATTCTTTCCTTCTCTTCTTTAGGTCATTCAAAGCTGGACAGTGAAGGATCATAATTAGGATGTTAGCCTGCTACTCTTTCCTGCTGTAATTGCTGCTGTATTTTTGTTGAAATTTTGTCATTTTCGCTTCTCTTGTTGTCATTGCCATGATTGTTCTTCTTGCTCATTAAAACAATTGGCTTGGAGGGAGCCAGAAGCATTATGGGTATTTTGTGGAGTGTAATAAGCTTGTCAACCAATGAGAATGAAGGCAATCCTTAATATCTTTGTTTTGTACCGTAAAGAACAAGGATGCGATTTTGACTGCTTTGTCATTATGGCGACATTTTGCCCTCTTATCTTAGAAAATGTCAGAATTTTTTGAAGAAAACAACAAAACATTGTCTAATATTATTTATAGGGATACTTAAATGTGATAACTGAATCATTTAAAAACAAAAATACCAATGTATTTGTCACACTTATCATTAATACAACAAATACTAAAACATTTCAGTGTGATTAAACTATAAACCTTTCTGCACGTTATGCCGATGTTCGGCATTTTCTACTTTTCCTTCATGTTTATTCAGCACTTAACTGAAATATAAAAATCCAAATGTAAATACCCTGTAAGTACTCTCCCCATTGCGTGACTTCATTTTGACTCACTGAGAAGGAATTTCTAATGTGAGTGCCATCATCGGGGGACACAGAGTCCTTTGTTGTGTTAATAAGCTCAAAAAAATGAAGAAGCTTCAAGTCTATTGGGTCTTGATAAGAAAGGTATTTATTACGTTACAAGTAGCGGGGAGTAATAGGATTTCAAAGCAATGTATCTGTCCAGGGAGGAGACCAAAATAGGAGACCTTTGTATTCAAAATAGTCACCAGGAAGGATAACCACTGATGTCTGATGTCTTTTAAAATAAGTGTGCTGGGGTTTAGGGTTAGTTTTACCTTGCTGCCTGCCTGTAACTTCTCTTACTCAATATGTGATGAAAGGAAATTCAGGTGGAACAGGAGATTAGGGGGCAAAAAACCTGTAACAAGCAACAGAAAATTAGGAATTGTTGGAAAATCATACATTGCTGGATGATTGGATGATGTTGGAATAACCACTCACCAGACAGTATGTCTGATTAGGCCACATTCTTGGCCATTGCTACACTTACTAGTCTTACATACTGCTGCTTGTAAGTTTTATATTTTTCTGCATAAAATGAATTGAAAATGGGGCACTTTGGATATTGTACATTGTACACAATGCCCCCATCCAGTGTCCCTTCATTTATCCCTTTCTTAAAACTCGCAAACCCTGCACAATATTGTTCATCATTCCTCAGGGATAAAAGTAATTTAAACAGGCTTTAAATTTAAACAGTGAACTAACTTTTACCCTGCTCAGCTTTTGGCTGGACCGCAGCAGCGGAGCCAGCCCTATAACTGCAATTGTCCATGACTGATTGAGGAAGAAGCTGAGTGATGAAGTTACACCAGCGGTCGGCCGAAGTCAGCCAAAGCTTGGGACAGCCAAGTATCCCAGAATGCATTTTGCACCAAATGGCAGTGATGGTGGAGCCAGGTGAAAGCTGTTGTAAATTTCACTGTAGGATATGTCACTTTATTAAGTTTTAATGTTTTTTCAGGTGAGAAAGTAACCATTTTGATTCTCAATATGTGGTCACTTTATCCAAATAAACACTGATGTTTTTAGAGATGTGAGGGGCCGCTGGCCGGGTGCCAGCTCGCCATTTCAGTTACTAGCAGCCCGACTCTTGAGATGACTTGCTGGTCAACGTCCGTCGTCATCCTGGGGCACAGTCAGACTGGCCATCGGGAACCGGGTCTGGACGCTATGTAGGCCACTTGAGTGGGCCATTATACAAAAACAAGTTCCTCTTATGTCTTTTCCTCCCTTGATGTCACCAAACATTTAACCTCTTGTTTAGATAATGTTTCTAACAGAGGGAGGTCTTTATGTTTTGGACTTTTCCTCATTCAACCATATCATCAAAATTAACTGGATCAAAAGATTTGTAAAAGATCCAGATAATATGTAGAATATCATTCCAAACTTTCTGTTTAAAAAAAGTAAGTGGTCTTAATTTTTTATTAATGTGCCCTTACAGTATGCTGTTGGGAATTTTCCTATCAAACTCTCCAACTTTAATTGGTAAGCTCTTATATGTCGGTCCCTTCTATATAAACAACACTATTCTTCTCAAAAATGTTTTTTTTATACAATAATGTCAATATCACATACAGAAACAAATCTTTTTTTTTTTTTGGAAAATTGGTTTAACAACTACACTTTTCTTATAAAACAGCTATTTAACTGTGAAGGGCTTCTGTAATCATACTGTATGATGATTTTATAGAGAAATATAGTGTTCCTGTCTCCCAAAGAGATCATAGTACTGTAATTAATGTACTGTCAACTGTCATTATATGCTCATCACATTGCTTATCACGCATATTCCTAATATAGAGGACAAAAGCTCTTTCTGTAATTATATGGTGGAAAAGCTAGAACATGTTTATTCAGTGTGTACATGTGACAATGTTTTGGGCTGATTTTCAGTTGGATCTTAAATTTTACTTAAAGAACATGAATTGTTATTAATATTAAACAATCCTAATTTCAACAGCAATGAACAATATATCATTAATTTGCTCATTATTTTAGTCGAATTTTACATTTATAAAATGAAATTCTTGAAGAGGTTACCATCTGACATTACATTTAAGCAAACAGATCTAAGCATATATCTTCAAACATTTCATACACGGTCCAGACATATATAAAGTTTTGACCTAGTCTTATTTTCTTATTGTTCAGTATTTATTTTCTTCTTTGTGTCTGAAGGTTTACCTCAGTAATAAACTGCTGTGTAGTGCAGTAAAGACTTATTATATGTTTTTTTTTTTTTGTGAAGCGAAATATGGTTGTTAGTACACCCACAAGGTAATCAATGACTTCTGCGTAGTTCCACTCCCACACAGACTGTTGCATCAGGCTCCAGCAGAGGCGTTTGAATGTCAGATATGATCCAATATCATCCACTGCAGGGACTCGCCCGCTGATGGCTCATCATGGAATCAGATCTGTCAAAGGGTTAACTGCTTCTTACCATCAATGCCAATATATATATATATATATATATATATATATATATATATATATATATATGTATAGTTTCACTGTAATAAAATAGAATAAAATGTTCTGTTTCTTTTACTGCACTAAATTGTGTTTAGTTTAGGGCATTTACATAGTAGTAAACATCGATATATGGATAAAAAGTATAAAACAAGTTTTACCATAGTGACAGCAAAGGAAAGAAAAGGTTGATTATTATAATGAACTCAAACCAGAAATGATTGTGCAAACTTTACAGCGAAGTAGAGAAAGTGAGAGATATTTGCAGTTATGTGATTCTCAGGAGCAGCTCACTGCTCCTGGGCTTGACTTTGATTAGTAGCAATGCCACAGGCAAAAACAAGACAAAACAAAAAATAACAACGAAACACCAAAACCTGGCAGTGTTTTAATGTTTTTTTGGACATCAGAACATCAGAAATATCTGTGACAAAATGTCCGGGCCTGCAGCTATACAGCAGATAACTCATGTTGATGTGGTTGTTGTTTTATTTTTCTCAAGTGTCCCTCTCAAGTTGATTTGACTTAAAAATTGATACAGACACAGAATTTGGTTCCAATTTGTGGTTGCATATTGATGTTGCTGCATCTCTGACTCTTGTATTTGTTTTCTGCTACAAATCAGTTCAGCTTTACACCCTTTGTTTTTGTATGATATCCTTGAATAGGGAGTTTCAGTCTGGGGTTGTTGTGGCTGAAGGTTTTGACAGCCTATTTTCATACTTTTCATCGATCAAATGCTTGGTCAAAATCAGTTTTCAACCAGCAGCGCTTTAGAGGCCTGTTCCTAGTAAAATTACACTCAAATAGAGACAAAGCATATTTTTTTGTTTTATGTCACTGACAGCGTGGATAAACTCACGCCGGGATTAGACTGCATGATTATGGTTGGATGAGAATGTCCACCAGTGAAAAACAACACAATAGGTTATAATGTCAGGCGCCCAAAAAAACACTTATAGTTATGTTTGAGTGACAAATACAATCTTGTGGTCGCGGTAATTATGACCCAGCGAAGTGGTGCATGTGGAGGTGGTGGGTTGGGTGGATGATTTAACTCAAAAATGGACACAGGAGACTGCTGTTCGTTTCCCATTTCCAACTGCTAGTGTCACATTTCCAGCTGTGACTCGGGACAGTTTTTTGAAGACCGTAACTACAATTGGCTCCTAACCATAACCCTGTGGTTATTATGTTGCAATGACAACATAAAACATCATTATTTTTTAACATTAATTTGTAACGCTTTTGGAAAGCACAGATATATAATGTTGTCCTGCAGATTACTGCTGTCGAGTCAATTTTAAAATCCCAATAGAAGTTATCTCAGAGCACTTTTCACATAGAGCAGGTCAAGACCTTACTCTCTAATTTAGAGACCCAACAATTCCCCCATGAGCAAGCACTTGGCGACAGCGGCAAGGAAAAACTCCCCTTTAACAGGAAGAAATTCTAGGGCTCTAGGTGGGCGGCCATCTGCCTTGACTGGTTGGGTTGAGGGAGAAAGAAGGAGGAAGGGAGGGGAGAGAGAGACACACAGAAAAGCACAACAACAATAATAACAATAACAACAATAATATAATAGAAATATGACTAATAATAATAATAGCTGGCGTGGGTGTCAAGCACGACCACGGCAGTAGGGGGTTTCGCAGCCACAGTCCACAGAAGACCGCAATCAATAACCAGGCGGTCCGTGACCATGATCCATGGAGATCCATGAGACAAGAAAGCACAAAATTTCCGGGGAAGAAGCCAAGTTAGTAACATGCATTAATGGTACATGAATACATACAGATGGAGAGGGGGAGTAGTAGAGAGGAGCTCAGTGCATCATGAGAAGTCCCCTGGCAGTCTAGGCTTATAGCAGCATAACTAGGGGCTGGTCCAAGGCAAGCCTGGCCAGCCGTAACTACAAGTTTTATCAGAAAGGAAAGTTTTAAGCCCACTCTTAAACATAGAGAGGGTGTCTGCCTCCCAGACCCAAACTGTAAGATGGTTCCTCAGGAGAAGAGCTTGATTGCTGAAGGCTCTGCTTCCCATTCCACTTTTGGAGAACCACCAGTAAGCCTGCATTCTGGGAGCGCAATGTTCTAGTGGAGGAACAGGGTACTATGAGATCTTTAAGATATGATGGTTCCTGACTATTAAGGGCTTCGTAGGTGAGGAGAAAGATTTTAAATTCTATTCTAAATTTTATAGGGAGCCAGTTCAGAGAAGCTAAAATGGGAGAAATACGATCTTTTTCTAGTTTCTGTCAGTACATGTGAAGCTGCATTCTGGACCACCTGGAGAGTTTTTAGAGACTTGTTGATAAGTCTTATCTTGATAGATTAGAAAATGCTCCTTTGTGTCGTTCTGGAGTCCATGGTCAAATGACGTATTTGGTTGTTTAATTTGGAGGAATCTTGTTGGGTTGGACACAACATTCATGGGACGTTGGCAGTGAGAATTGCTTGGTTTATCCTTTGTACTGTGTCGTAGTGGAACACCTCATGATGTGCCGACAAATAGGCACATTGGCTTTCTCTCGCCAACTTTGACAACTTCTAGGTATTCTGACATTGACCAGTCAGAGCACAGAGCGCTCTCCTGCTCACAAAGTAACAAGTTTTACAGGAGCAGAATAGCTACAATAACTAGAGCACAAGGGGGCGTTATGCAAAGCTTTATATAGCAGATATTGAACATTTAAAAAATTATCTGCACCAATACAGATCCTTCTCAATCCCTACCTTTGAGTCCACTAACCTGATACCAGCAGCATCTCAGATCCCCTCTTACAGAGCCTTCCATAAGTGCTTTGTATGAATGACACTGATACAAGGTCAACAAGCACAGATCATTGGATTTCCATTATCTGTAGATTATAGGTTGTTCTGAACTGTAAGTGACTCGTCTCTCACTTCTCAAACGTCTCCAGAAAACCTGGGAAATTTCTGTTTTTCAAAGAAAGCTTTCTTCTCATTACAATTGTCTGTTGATTAACCTGCTGCAATCAGAAAACCCAACTAAACAGAACAATAAGTAAACCTCTTTGTAGTCAATAAGCAATGATTGGTGTGGAAACACTTGGTTGTTTCACAACACAAAGAGGAGTGAGACTTATGCAAATGCTTTGGAGCAGAATCTATCATATAATCAGTTGTATCAGGAGTTTCTTTTTCATTTCTTTTTAAATTAAATTCACCTTTTTTATTCTTGATTGCTGAGTTTTTTCATTCCTTGCGCAGTCTGTGTAATCTCCATCTGTTCGTACCCTTTCCCACATCTACCTCTTCTGTTCTCCCTCTTACTCTTTGGCAAATCCAATGTTATATTGGCAGTGCAGTCCAAAATGACTAAACACTGCCAGGGTGGTTTTTAATATATTACAATGCTAAACAGCCATATAAAATCAGCACAGAGATGAATTAGTTCATAATTTTTGAGAAACAAGCGAGGTGTGATTGGTTGAATATAGTAAGGAGTGATGGTAAGAGCAACAATTTATGGTTATGGACGTTTTAACAACAATAGCTGTCTGTCTGCAGTCGTCCTCTAAGATAATAACTAGCATATTATTTGCAGTGTTATTATTTGCTATGATGTTAAATATTATCAGCAGCACAACTGATTTGGCAGTTTTTTTAATTCATGGGATTAAAATTGCAAGGTGTCCTCTTGTCTATGCGATCAAAACTTAAAAAAATGTTTCTAACGTTGAATGCGCACAACAGTTTTCTTGACAATCTGCTATTTATATATGAGATTAAAGCTTTAAATGATCAGATATCTGGACTTCAGAAAGATTACATTTAGCATGTTTCTGTACTGTAGGTACTTGAGAGTACAGCTACAACAAAGCTATGCAGCTACCCTGAACTCCATTATATTCTGACCTGAAAATGACACCAGAGAAAAAGTCAAGGGGTCACCAAATTCAATAAGAATGATCTTCTGGAGTTGAAGTAGCACAAAGCTGCTGTAAATCTAAATCATGTAAGTTTTTTATTGAAGTGAGGAAAGGTAGAAAAGCATACTTAAAGGAACAGGAACATACAGTATGTGCTACTACAGACAAGAATAGAGAGGGAGAGAGATATTGGAGCTATTATTCTTCAAGTGGACAGCTGTTAAGAAAGAAGGGCCTCTGAAGTGCCAGAGAAAATCAAGTTCCCCTTGAGATAAGTGGGATGATGGAGCAACAGATGTGTATAGTGAAGTGCCCATATATGCCTTGGCTACTGAAAAGAGAAATCATATTGAAATCAATGACTCACTATTTGCACTTAATCTTTAATCAAGCCTGCTGGAGTTGTAAAAAAAAAAAAACAGTTTGCAAAATGTAACCCCCCCCCCCAACACACACACACACACACACACACACACTTAATACATGTGGGAACTTTAAATGAATCTTTCAACTACTTCCAGCAACTACTTCTTTCAAGTAATGCTTGATGTAAGCACATCAGAAGTACAGAATCATCAGCTGGTTCAGTTACAACCACGGGCATTTACATTTCAAAAAGCTCCCACAAGCTAATAGCGCTAAAAAAGGTAGTTGTTAACTAATTAATCAGCAATTTTTTCCCTACAAATAGGGGCAGAGAGGTGCTCACTTTTCTCCCCCTACAGGCCATTTGGTGGTGCTCACATGGCTCTGCCCAGGTTTTTGAATGCTTGTCACGCCTGCCTCCAGGTAGAATTTACTCTTAATCTCATCTAAGCTCCAGGCAAATACACAAACACAACATCTAACCAAGCTAACACAAACATTCACTGTGTGACGCCGGTGAATATACTCAACGTGCACTCTTACACACTGCTGGAGATGATCAATCTCAGTCCTCAAGGAGGTGATATACTGCAGGCTAGTTAAAGCTAATTAGAACTCTCCATGACCACAGTACTGCTGTACTTCACAGAAGAAATAAAACAAAAACACAGAGGATGCAATGTGCAAATCGCTCACAGAGGAAGGACAGAGAATTCCTGTCTGAATGGAGATGTAACAAAATTCAGCTTCAAACTGGTCAGTACGATTGTTTTGAGTAGAAGTGGGCTTCATGTTATAGGGACCCTAGCTACAATGCTCAGACTTACATTGTGTTAACACTAGAACTACCCATGCACCTGGCTACCGCATTTCTAATACTATAAAATGTACTCTGTTGTTGTATTACGGCATTGTCTTCACAAAGGAATGTCTGAAGTCACAAAATTAGTTTGTTTAATCATCACTTGTGTTTTGGTCTTCTTGTTTTATAATCTAAGTATCTTTAAGAGCACTAATCACTTTGCATGGTTGTCAGTATTCAGTCTAAAATGACACTGAAAATGGGTATTAAAAGGAAATATTTGCGAGGTGTGATATAATTATAAAACAAAATTCATCACATAATGAGATAACCAATGCTATTCAAATGATCAAAGTACCCTGAATACCCCAAATGTACAATAATGAACCATGATGATAACCATGAACAACCACCGCACTCATGGCAACAAAATCGACATGACAAAGTCAAGCCCACAATTTCACCTAATCAATTATTAAATAAGGCATTTCAACAATGTGTGAATAAGAGACCATCACCAAGAAACTGGAGGTAACCATTAAAGCTTTTTTTTTAAATTTATAACATCATAACGTAAATATATATTTCTCTCTTAGTGTTCCGTTCATGAAAACAGAGTAAGGCAATGGACAAATTAGACAAAATAGCCTATGAGCACTAAACAGTAACATGGCAAAACAGAAACAAATGAATAATCAATTAACTATAAATAAGTTTTACACTCAATGAATGTTTGTGAGTAGACTAAATCATTTTCATTTGAACGCTACATGTCCCTAAAAGGATTTTTTGCAGGTCATTCTCCTCTGCTCTTTTAAAAATTTAATTATGACTTGATTTAGGTGATTTGTTGACAGATCACACACTCCAACGAATGCCGTTGCCTAGAAACTTGGTATGTTAAAACACAGACTACATGGAAATAAATGCATTTCATATACGGGTAAATTTTACCCGGTGGCGGTCATAGATATGTATGTCGGTGTTTCTAATCTGGATTCATTTCCACTATTTCTAACAATAGCGGGTGCTACACAACATTATTTTAGGAAAAGTCAAAGACCAGGGGACATGAATATTTTATTAAAACATAGTAACATACATTGAAGATCCCCCACGGTTCTAGTGTGAACAATCCAGAAAGCAACTATGTGTGAAGCGATGTTTTTGAGAGTCGCATGCACAGAAATGTACGAGCGAGCACATGAGTGACACCTGCTGCTGGTTTCACACTATTCCACTGACGGACAGTTGGTGGCAGTAACAGCTGATCAGCGTAGCGATGTTCCTACAAAGGCAGAAAAGAAGAAGGCTGCAAAGTAGCAAACATGATGAAAACAATGCAGGATTCAAAACACTCTTAAACTGGCTCTGCAAATGTTTTATAGGTAAGGAATGCACTTCTGTTGGGCCACACTATACACCAAATGTGTTTTTGGTGAGAAACTCTGAATTTAAATACATAGTAACTTACTTACATTTAAAAAAATGATGTACACACAGTTCTGTGCTTGCACTTGTGGTGCACTAAAAATTGGAAAGGCTTCAAAAGAGAGAGAGACTATAAAATCACAGGGAGGTGGTCATTGAGAGCAGGAGAAAAGAGGCAAAGACAGATGGAGGATAAACACACCAACATTTTAAGATAAGAAATGAAATGAAAGGCAGGAAAACAACACTGAAAGCAGATCGAGGAGTCATTGTACGACAGCGCCAGAAAGCAATAAAGGTGAACAGGAACAGAGAAAATAGAAAACGGAGAGAAAGAGGGAAATGCTGTAATAAGGGGGGGAGGGAGGAGCAGGGAGGGCTTTGAAAGAGAGCAGGTGAATGTGTCGCACTCTTTAATGATGGTGCAGCATTTCAATTTAGCCGGAAGCACATACAAACACACACATATGTGCGATATCACAAATTCATTTCTTTTCATGTCATTACTCTCTGTAACCCTTAGCATGTTCCTTTGTCAATCTGCTCTCATCATTAGCCATGTGCTACATCTTCTGTCAGTATCGTGCATGTCGTCGTTGCGTTCGTGCCAACAGGTTTGAAAATCAATCTGACAGCAGCAGATATGTCTTGGCACGGTGCAGCGTAACAGTAAAGAGTGACAGTAATTCTGGATGACATCTGAGGAAAACTCAAACAAATGTATAGAAGGCATTCATTGTGTATTCTCGTTGCATGCATGTTTGTAGTGAACAAGGCTCTGACCTTTTAAACCAAAAGCAACATGTCTTGCATGAATTAATTACGTGACATGGTTGTGATCTTGTTTTTGTTGGTAAATGTTACTATGGAGCAGCTTTTACCTCTTTACCTTGGATACTCTTGATGTCTTCTGTCCTTTTTCAGTTTGCTGACTCACAAAGACCGTCTTGTACTGTCCTTGATTCATGATTTTCTTGTTTGTTTGGGGGTTGAAGTTGAGTAAGATTAGAGGAGGCCATGACTATAACAGCTGCCCACAACACATAATCATTCTCTAAAACTGTATTTCATGTAGAGGTCTGCTCCCACCTGTTTTTTTAAGACCACCTCTGTCCACTTACTGCCTGTTCCCACAATTTTTTTGTACTAAACCTGCACGCCAGCCTGTGGTATGAAAGTTTGGATTGAAAACTCATAAAACATACAAACAGACACACTAATAAAAACTCTCATCTCAAACCTGTTCTCTGGAACAACATTTAGAGCATTCAAAACCAACATCTTCCAATGAAAGCAATAATAATGAAGGTTTTTTTAGTGGATATATCGCTGAAGGTCAGAGAAAGCTGCTTTGTAACTGGAAAATCAAAGGTGTAATCTGCCCAAAAATCTAAAGTTTCTTTCTTCGTTAAAATTTCTTTGAGTAAGACACTGAACACCGTTACCTGATCCAGGGGATGCTACACCTCACTGCTTCCACCTTCTGACCCATCTTGTACAATGGGATTGGAAATGATGTGCTAAGACACACAAGTTGCCGTGTAGCAAATGCCCCATCTGAATTCCCAGTCAGAGAGATAGACGCAGACATGTCTTGTAATTGTTTACACATGTTGTGTTACCTTAGACGTCTTTTCTGGGCACATTGTCGCACAGCTTGAGCAGAAGTATCCTGGCTAAATGAGAGTCTGTGGTGATAGATGGTGGAACATCACATATTTCACTGGGAGCAGATGGAAGGAAATGCAACACCCTGCTTGGTGGTAAATGGATGATGCAATCCCCTTGCATTTTCTGCTCCATCAAACTGAAGTAGAGCATTTGAATATGCCTGTTGGTCTTAGACGGATCACTCAGAGCCTTGTGCATTCATTCATTTCGCTGTTGCGATGGGTGGAAGGCAGGGAAGAACTCTTAACAGGGCCAGCACGTATGCAGATAAACACACTCATGCTAACACCTGAAGGCAATTTCAGAGTCTCCAGACAATGGACGGAAATCAACACATCCGCAACCCAGGAAACCTGTATGAACACAGAGATAACATGCAAACTCCACACAAAACCTTCCTGCTGTGAGGCAATAACATTCAACCTCCATATGGATGACCTGGTTGTATGAAAAAAATAGAAAGAATGGACTGATGATAATGAGCACATATGAACAGTGTATTCATTTAGGGCTGCAACTATGGATGATTTTTATTCTTCTATTGTTGGGTTGAGAGATACTTCTGTATAATTTTTTTCTGGTATCTCCACTCAATATAATCATTCACCCTGCAAGATATCATGGCTAACCAGAGTTTGACATGAAGCAGATTTAGACCTTCCTTTTCAAGTGTCCTCTTCTGGTTGTTTGGTCTGCACCAAAGTTTGATTGTTAGCTTTCACACCAGCCATCATTGGGCCATCACTGGGCTCTTAACTTAGCTATCAGGATAACCTCCCCCACACTTTTGGGTGATGAAATCAAATCTCGGGCTGCAACAAACAATTATTTTCATTATCAATTAATCTGTCAATTCTTTTCTCAATTAATCAATTACTTAATTGGTCTATAAAATGTCAGAAAATTGTGAAAAATGTCCATCACTGTTTCCCAAAGCCAAAGGTGATGTTCTGAAATGTCTTGTTTTGTACTGACAAACCGTCCACAACTCAAAGATATGTTGTTTACTATTGTATAAACCAGAAAATATTCACATTTGAGAAGCTGGAATCAGAGAATTTGTGACTTTTCATCTTAAAAAATGACTCAAAATGATTAATTGATTATCAAAATAGTTGGCGAAGAATTTAAAAGTTGGCAACTAATCGATTAATTGACTAATCATTGCAGCTCTGCTAAATGTGCTGCTCACACTACGCTGTCTGTGTAGACACGGTGTTAGTCTGAATTAACTCTGAGCAGCATATTTTTAACATTATCATGTTATAACTGACTGAAAGGATTAATTGCTTGTGACGGATTTTGTGTCAGTCAGCTAATAGTTTCAACACTACTGTATATGGTGCATTCAAGCATTCTTACATACTGTAAGTGGATCTTTAAACAGGTTAAAAGTCCAAGTGAATTTGTTTTACTGGATTATCTGTACACCTCTCATTATGTCATCATTTCCCTCTTTCTCTTTCTCTCCCTCCTTCCTCTTTACCTCAGTGCTCTGCAAACTGTCAACTCCCAGGGAGTGGGTGTGCGACACACTTACATAAAACCAGCATGTTACACAATTTGAATGCTCTGTGTATCTGCGTATGTGTTCATGCATGTTGCCTACATGTGGGCTGCGGGGCTAAAAGTCTTGACAGAACCTAATATAATAGGATACAGCCGATTATAGCACTGCATGTGAGTGTGTGGGTTTGTGTGGATGTGCGGGTCTGTGTCTGTGTGTGTGTTTTTACTATACATTCAAGGCTGTCAAACACAAATCCTCTGCCGGCTTTATCTGCACTGTTCTCTTTACTTTACGCCTAAGCGCTGCGTAGCCTATTAAACTATGTATAGAGCATGAATCCAAATCCTCATATCAAACAGGGTGCTTTTTAATAAACACTGTCAGAGCTGTACAGATTCCCCCTCTGAGCTGACTAACACACTGGCCTGCACTGCATGGGCGAGCGACAGCAGCACAACAATCACTCATCCCGGCCATTCAGGTGTAGGAGAGAGAGCAGAGGAGATGTTGAATGTGGTGGTGATTCAGTCTGCCATCCTGTCCTCTGTAATGACGCTCTGATTTCCTGCCTGGTCAACTTTCTCCTTACTAATTGACATTCCGATTAGGGGTGTGTCCGAATACAAAGCACAAATAGTGGGATTTTTTAACGAATATTTGTTTCATACAAATATTGTTTTGTTTTTGGGAAGAAAGCAGATCAGTTATAGTCGCTATCTCAGTGTCTCTCCTCTGCTCCGCTGTTACGTCTATCAGCAGGTCTCTATGAGGGGAGTCACATCCACCTGCTACATGACGCATATTTCTTAATTTGGACATCAATTTAATTTTCATCTTTAATTTTCTAAAATTATAATAAAAACAAAAACAGGATTTTTAAGCCTCTTTCCACTTTTATTTGAATACAAATAGAAATACAAATAATTTTGCTGCCTCAACAAATACAGATACAAATACAAATACTGGGTCCTCTGGACATCCCTACTCCCAGTCACCTAGCTTCCTTCCTTTTCTTACTTCTTGTTTATTTCCTACCCTTTTCCTTCCTTCCCTCCCAATTATCTCACCGGTCTGACTTCCTGGCCTTCTTTCTTTCTTGCTTCCCAGTTTATTTGCTTCCTAACAATGGTCTACCTGCTCTGGCAGGCTGACTTCCCTCCCACTCATACACTACCTTCTCTCTTGCATTCCTTGCTTTCTTCCATCCTGTTTTTCTTCTGTGTATATTCACCTACTTCGTGTCCATCCTAACGTTCTCTGTTTTTTGTCAGTCGACACTTTCATTCTTTCTTTCTGGCACCTGGTCATTCAGCTTGCTGTATACATGATTCTAACAGTATCCTGATTTCTGATCTTTGAGTCAGAACAGGTATGTCTCGGAGTCATTTTTGTTCCAAGTTAGTGTAGTTATGACATTTTGGTTTCTGGTAGCCTGGACACTTCAGCATTTACCACCTGCTGATTGGTTTTGCCATTTGATCTACAATAATAGAAAATGGGCCACTTGTGAATTCCCTGTATCTCAGAGAAGATTCTGTAAGAAATCATCTCTGTTGCTGTACATGAAGCCCATTGTTGTCTGCCTTATTTTCACAGGGCACTGGGTGAAATGGATAAAATCAACTATCACATTATATGTAATCATGATGTGGCATACTTTTTTTATGGATAAAATAATAATAAAGGATTGTTTATTTTTGGCAAATCAAGCAAATTCAATAACAAATCAAGTTATGGCCTTGATACAAAAATGATAAAAATTCAGCATTGCCGTAAATCAATCCTGCTTATTGATTGCAACATTGCCCATAAGAGATACGATATAGAAGATCGTCTCATGGTACATAGTGTTCTACCAGCCTTTTTCTTTTCCCTACATCTGCACTGTACTCTTGACATTTTTTTCCTCGATTCAGTCCAGTGTGACTGTATACCTGCCAGCTTAACCTGCTTTACCTTTTTTTGTGCACACATATGGTTACCTAATTCCCTTCCTCCTTCCTTCTCTCACCCCAACCCTTCCTCCCTCTTTAGTCCAGTGATGTAGTATGATGACCCTCTGCGTCTGACTATGTTGAAGGATTAGTCGCTGTAGCAAAGGTGCAGTGAATCTCACCTACAGGCCAGCTGTGCCAATACATCATTATCTGTCAGCATGAGCTTAGCAGTGTTTGTGTGTGTGTGTGCCTCTCACTTCTTGTTGGATCTATCTCTCTTTATAATCTTTCACCTTGGGACACCTCTTTATCTCTGTGCAGTTGTTTTAGGTTCCCCCCTTGCCCTCTTCATCTTCTTCTTCCTCACTTCCCAACTTCTCTTCTCTTTCTTTTTATCCCTTTCTCCTTATTTTACTCTGTGTATCTCTCTCTCCCAGCAGTGTGGTTGTCATCCTACCTTTTCCCCATTTTTTTCTCTCTGCACGGTTCCATGCACCGACACATATCTTGCACACAGAACTGCACAAATACAGTGCATACAGGAATCTACATGCACATATATACGGTATATATGTTCTTCTACTTCTGTGATGTACACTCACTCACAAAATCAAAGTCAGGGCCCCCCTGTGTAATTCTAGCAATGAGTTATTTTGCCCCAGCCCTGCCGTTACTCACGAGGTATCTGTCATATCACCCCCACGCACCCTCCCCTCTCTTCACATCCATCATCTCACACCCCCGCCTCTCTCTCTCTCTCTCTCTCTCCTTCACTCTCTTTCCGTCTCTCTCTTTCTTTGACTCTCACATGCACATGAATCTCACATCCGCCATCTCATCCTCTTTCATTTCATTCCTCTTGCTCCAAAGATTCTCCTGCACTGTCTTTACATCACCCACCACCCTCTCTTGTGATCCTCTCCCCCTCCATCCTTGACCTTGCACACCTCCTCCTTCCTCATCGAGCATACTCTTCCCTCTATTGTATGTGTCTAGATGTCATACTGTCAATATTCAGCTGCAGTTGATTCATTAGTGGCTGTACCTCCAAAGTATGAGCGGCGTACCCTTTTGTTTCCAGTGACTGATTTGAAATCAAAAGCCGTTGATGTCATCGTCGTACGTGTTAGGGACTGAACCCATGCCATTAGGAGTCCTGGTGGGGATGGTGACTCATTGATGTGATGAGCTGTCATTTGTTATAGCAGAGGATTGGCTTGCTTGATGAGTTCACACACTGAAAGGCAGATATTTTAAAATACAAAAGAAGAAATCAAGAGCTGGCAAGAGTTGTATCTTTATATAACAGATAGGAGATTCTTTGTGGATTTGGCTCCAGGGATGGTGATGTGGGTCTGTCGGCTGGTTGGTTGCTCGGTCAGTCCGCCACTTTGATCCAGACTGAGATATCTGCACAACTACTGCGTGGATTTCCATTTGATATTGTACATTGATTCATGTTCCCCATGGGATAAATCCTGCTGACTTTGATGATCCCCTGACTTTTCATCTAACGCCACCAGCAGGTCAAATTTTCACCTGTCCAGTGAAGTGTCGTAACCTCTGCTTGATTTATTGGCGCAAATATCTGTGTAGACATTGACTGTTCCTAGGAGATGAATCTTAATGATTTTAGTGATCCCTTGACTTTTCCTCTTGTGCAACCATTAAGTTAACATTTGTGGTTTTGGGTGAAATGATGTGTGATTTTGTGGTATTTCCAAGAAATTTGTTATAGACATGCATCATCCCTTGACTTTTTATCTAGCACCATCATTAAGTCAGAATTGATTTTGTCCAAAACATTGGTTTTATAACCAAATAGCTTCAAAACTTGACATCTCTATCAGCCTCAGCTGTACCTTGTGTCTAATACTAATAGCATTTCTTTTTCAATTTCTTTTGGCCCCAATCCAAGTCCAATTTGATACTTTTATTTAAATGTTGATCAAATATGTATTGAAATAATAAGTGAGGCCTACTAAATTTGGTAAACCTTATTTTTCACAAGCTTCTTGATCCAAATACTGAAGATCCTGGTTTTAAAATATTCAATTTATAATCTTAAATTAAGAATATAATATGATTGAAAATATAACAGGGAAAATGGCACTGTAACAATAAATCCCCAAACAGTCAGCTTTTGTCATATAAAATTACCATTACTTTTTCTTCCAGGAAGATTATGCACAGTATTTTCATACTACTTGAGGAGGCAATCTTTCCTCAACTGTAGCTCCACAGCTTTCAAAGGCCCAATATTATGTGGTAGGACATTTTTCTGATCACTTTTCTTAAGTTTAGATGTAGAGATTTCTGAATAATCCAAAATGTCACAGCTCAGTCCCTATTGAACAAGCCATCTCCACTCATCATGCTTCAAATTCAGATGAGGGAATGAAGAAGCGATATCTAAATGTTGTGTCAAGTTATATCTCAGAACAGAATTGTATTTGCATAATCAATTTGAAATGCTAATTTACTTTAATTTTGTGGCATTTGGAAAATACACATTACTACATAACCTGCCTGATTCTTTGAGTCTTGTGGCATATTAAAGCTTTTATTGTAATGCCTCTAATTACATTTCACCTCAGCCAAAATATTAATAATGGACCGGAAACATAAAAATGCAGTTCTGTTTTAAATTTTTAGTAGGTAATTGGAAAGCAGTTTTGTTTCCATAACAGGGAAAGATTCAAACAAACAGTGTCATGTCATTAAGAAGCCTCATGTCCTCTAATTTTTTTTGTTCCAAATTAAAGTTACTACAAGGAACTTTCATTTTGTGTTGATTTTAGCAGCCCATGTGGACAAAAGCGGTAGTGTTTTTCCCGGAATGAAGACTGCTTTGATTTCCCATGAGCACCACCGCCTCATGTTATAAAGATTTTGGCTGGCGTGTGCATTTGTTTCAGAAGCGGTGACAGAAATCTGCTACTTATTTTTAATACTATTTTTCTTTTTTAAACACAGCTGTCTGCAGGATGCATAGGGATGAGGTAATGTATCTATTTGTGGCTATGTAAGATTAATAATTGTCATATGACAATGGTGAATCTGAGTAAACTTTGTTTTAGTACCTTTCATACACCTAGATTAAATGTAAGGCTGCATTCGCACCAAATCCAGCTCGCTCACACACTCTTTTTTAAAATCAATTGGGCAGCCAACAACAAATCTAACTTTACTTTTAACGTTATCAAATGAAGAGAAATGTCCTCCCGTCATGCCACAATGCTACATGTAATGTAAACATAGGCTTTTCCGGTCTGCATGCTGTGGGTAATCTGAGGTAGTGGGCATTTAGAATAACTATATAAAAATAGCCAATCTTCTTGCTGATGGTCTTGTTTTTTTATGTAGGTCATATAGAGGCATTAGAGGAATCATGAGACTGTTTCATAACCAGTTAATAGTACCTTAAAGTAACTTTAACAGTGTAATTGTATCATTGTCGTTGTCATTTGTTTAATGTGTGTATTAGTCCCAAAACTAAACCAGACTATATTAATGAATTATAATTTATCTGGAATACATTCATGTGCATGCATCATATTAAAACAAACAAATCTTATACTGAAGAACTGTTGCATTTTCCATTTTCCACTCTTAAGTGTTTTCAGAGTCAGCAGGATGCAGATCTCCACAAAAACCTTTAAGTGGTGACCATTTCATGGTGGCCATTGTACTGTGTAGTCGAAGACATTCCCCCAGGAATGCTCACACTACTCACTGGTGTGGATCTTCATGTTATGCAAGTTTTAGCCTTGGCTGGCTTTTTTAATTGGATGGCTAAGGCAACTTTTAGAACATGTAAAAATAAGAATGCTGTTATAATTACCCAGTTTTAGCCCTATAACAGCCGTTAATGTTACTGTAGATGTATACTTTATGTTTGTAGTAGGTGTCACCGGTGGCTAGCAAATAGCCTCCCTAGTAGAGTGTATTGGGCAAATGACAGAATACTGTAAACATAGCTAAAGGTAACAGGGTTATCAAAATTAATTGGTTTTATGCAGTTTTGCATCAGCATAAGTAATGCATCAAGGAAATGGTTTATTAGAAATGTAGGTTACAGAGGTTACCAGGCCAAATTATTCATGCACTGAAATATATTAAAGGATTCACTATATTATAGGCCAACTTTATTTTCTTAATGCAAGGGAATATACTTTTGAGTCATGACAATTTTAGGAAAGACAGGCAACAACACAGCTTAAAACATGCTCTGCAAATTAGAGCCGTAACACAGCTGATCCCCCAGTTCTCCCGGTCAATGACAGTGACATATCGCTCACACTAACTAGGTTGTGTATATTTACACTCCACCTAACAGTTCTCCTGTATCTGTGGATCCTTTAACCCAGGAAGTAAAAGGGTGATTTATGGGCACGGCTTCCTGTGTCCCTCAGCACTGCAGACAGATAGTGAGACTACAGACAGATTGTGTTAGCACCAGCCTACAGAGTGCTACAGCTACTTCATAGTCTATTTTTACCAGCCATAGATCCTAACGGTCTGGTACTGTCACATCCTCTCATCTAGACTAATGGAGAACACACTGAGAACCTCACTGATGATACTTCACACACACAGTAAGAAGCATCAACTGTATGCACAGTGCACACATGCAAATGCCAACATAATAACACAGACAAATAATGTAATGGTATGGCTAGGAAAAGAGTCCAAGCATCACTTCCTTTCCATTGGGAAAAGAATGACAGCAAGGATTGATTTTGGTCCCCTTCTCTTCTCAGTGTGCACCATAGAGCTGCAATTATTAGTCGATTAATTGATTAATTGCCAACTATTTTGCAGCTTCTTAAGTGAATATTTTCTGGTTTCTTAGGCCTCTACAAAAGTAAACTGAATATCTTTGGGTTGTTGACTGTTGGTTGGAACAAAACCAGGGCCCAGTATGCAGAAATATTCAAATACACCACTTTTAGAGTAGGCGAAAGTAACACATTTATACTGCATGCAAAAAATTATATGGTTTTTGCCCAAAACTGCATGAGATTAGCATAAAGTGGGAAAGTCTGTAAAGAGGAGACTTGTGGGTATCAATAGAACTCATTTTCATTCAGATATCTTGAGGTGAGAGGTCAATGGATCCCTTTGAAAATGGCCATGCCAGTTTTTCCTTTGCCAAAACTTTGCCTAACTTTGGAGTGCTATTTAGCCCCCTTCCTGACACGCTATCATGGCATGGTCGGTACCAATGGATGCCTTAGGTCTTCTAGTTTCATATGAACCATCACTCTAGCTCACCCGCTACAGCCTCTGAAAGACAGTAATGTCGGGCAAAGATGCCAGCATCCGTGGGGAGTTCAAGAGGTTAAAAGCTTGTATGCCTTATTCTGTTCTAACTCTGACCAACATCTCTAGAATATTGTGAGAGCCCAGGCCATATTGATTTTGGTTTTTACACATGTATGTACTCAGACAAGGAGGAACCAGCCCAAGGAGATATTTATATATAAAAGCCAATCAATGTGAAAGTCTGAAAAACAGGATTTATTCCTAAAAAAGAAAATGTAAGTTTCAGCTTGGAAACAAAGTTTGAATGACAAGTTCTGATCAATAATAATACTTAAATACTTATATGTTGTGACCATTTCAATTTCCCCTTGAGCAGTTGAGATCTTAGGAAGATTAGATAGTAATTCATGCTTAATAGTAAGCATGAATCTGTATTGTCTGCATTTAACACCTACTTAAGTTGAGTCAAATGGGAACATAATCAAAGGCAGACTGCAGGAATTAAAGGGTTTATACTACTAAAGGGGATGATTATTTACATATATGGAGAAAAGGCGTGACCCAGGGTTCCATACTAGGATTACTGCTGATCCTAGTATGGAACCCTGGGGCATGCCTTTTGATACAGGGAGGAAGGAAAAGCAAACTGGACACATTGTGTTCCAGCTGACAAGTAATTTGAAAACCAATTTACAGCATGCCTAGATAAGCCAATATTGTAGAATCTATTCGCCAAGGTGACATGGTCATCTGTGTCAAAAGCCTTTGACATATCAATAAAAAAGAGCTGCACAATATTTTTTTACAGTCCACCAGCATGTTTCACCATTTTCTTAACCAAATAACTAATCAATTAATTGAGAAAATAATTGACAGATTAATTGATAATGAAAATAATTGTTAGTTGCAGCCCTAGTATACCACCTCTCTGGGTCCAATTATCCACTCACATTGTTTCTCTTACCACTGCTATGCTGATGATACCCAGCTCCATCGATCCTTCCTGCCAGACGGCTCTATTGTCTCAACATAGATCTCACGTTCAACTCAATCTCTTTAAGACTGAACACCAAGTGATCCCAGCCAGTACTTCTGTTCAGCACAATGTTAATATCCAGCTCAACTCCACCTCCCTCTTGACTACTGTAATTGTCCCATTTCATAAAAAGATTGCCCACACACTGACAAAAAAAACAGAAGTAGTTCCCAGGATGCAAAAGAATCAATTCATTTCAGGTGTAAAAAGTGACACAATGAATAAATGTGACAAAAGGTTTCGGTCAAAGGACCATCGTCAACACAACTTATGTGACCACATGATTCTAGAGACATAAACAGTCTATAAAATTATCAGCAATGTCCAATCAGGCTGAGAGAGTTAAAAGGCAAAAAGTGTTTCACATGAGCTAATCAATGAATTGAGCTCTTTGTTCTAGCCTGTTTTGGACTGTTTATTATTATAGCCACACAGATCGAAGGGGAAAATAAAGCAAAATTAAGTCTAATGACTGACTCGAAGTCATGCTGCCACACTTAAATGATTTATTTATTTATGTGATGGTCATAAAGATCTCATGAAACTCACAGTGAAGTAGTTGGATATGAGCATTAGTCAAAATTGCAATGGGACCTTATTTCAGATAAAATTCCACTAGAAACAGAGGTCCTGTTTCACATCAAGGTTGGCATTAGATATGATACATGAGGCTTTCAAGTTTCAGGGTGAGGAACATGGTTCTTAGCAGCCTAAACAAACTGGAATAACTGAACAAACATGCAAACGTTTGTGAAAATATTACCTAATAGGTTAAGTGTCAATTCAACCTTAAATTACCATTATTGTGATTGTCTTCATCCTTCCATGTGTGATGGAAGTCTGTGATCAAGATGTCTCTAATTATTGGCAGTATTGGTGTATATTTGGACATGCTGTGCACATTTACTGAGGGTGAACATGCAAGAGGAAGAAGCCCATTGATTATGGTGGCTCTTATGACCTTTAATCTAACACTGCCCTCAACCAAACCCTTATATTTCCAAATTACTTCATCTCTTGAGCCCTAATTGTGAACTCAGAATATCTGCTGTGCACACTCATGCTCCCAACAGGCACACACTTATTGATTTTTTTACAACCCCTGTGAACTTTCCTCTTGAGCCGTCATCAGGCCAGATTTTTGGCCACCGTCATGCAACGGTTCTATATTCCATTCAGTATTGACTATCTAATTCTGTCCTGAGAGCTTTCTTGTTATTGAATATGTCTCTGACGGTTTTCTGTAGAGATGCACTGATCCCATATACTGCATCTGTATCAACACTGGTATTGGCCCTATCAAGCAGATCTGGCATTTGCCATGATGTGACCGATCCACTTTCTGTCAGTATCGTTAAAAAATTCTGTGTTTCCACTATCTCCACTATCTACCGTACATTAATTTAGTCAAGGCGGTTTCAGTCTATTTTTAGTGCCACAGCAATGCCTGGCCTCATGTTACTTCACCTAAAAATAACTGTAATCACAGTGAGGAATATATATTTTAAATTTAGGAAAAAGATTGCATTGTTGTTGCATTGGTACTTGGTACTGGCAGATACCCAAAGTTAAGGTATTGGAATGGGTATTGGGAGACAAAAATGGATTGGTACATCCCTAGCATTGTGTTTAATTCCAGCCATTGTTGTATGCACTTTTTTTTTTTTTTTTTACAAAAATCTTGCATTAAACGTCTAAAAACCTATATTTACTCGAGCTATCACATACACCCACTGAACTCCAAACCGTCCAAGAAATACTTCTGCTTAATAGACCTTTGTTGAAAGTGCTGCTCTCTGTGAAACTTCATCATACAGGCCAAAAAGAAAAAACTTTTGTTCCTGTCTGTATCCACATACTTACAAGAGAACAAAGATGGGATAATGCTGAAATAAGGTTGAATCAAGGTTGATGTGGTCAGATCCACAAACCTGCTTCTATTTTTTCCTCTAGATATGTCTTCTAAGTTTTTTTTAAACAGTATATTTTATTTTTCAGTGTATAAACCAGGATGCATCTCTTTTCTCTCCACTTGAATCCCATCTTTTACTGTCTCTTCCTCTTGCCCTGTTCCACTTCAGTTCCCCTTCTCTTTCTCCTTCCATCTGTAATAGACTCAGTAAGTCCAGATGACCATTTGTTTGACCTGTCAGTGCTCTGTCATTGTGAGACGACTTAATCAGTGAAAAGTCTGCTTAAGGCATGGAGAGATGGCCAAGGGGGATCCACTGGCATTGGCGAGAACACACACACACACTCAAAAGCAAGGCTTTTTACTGGAGGTTAGAAACTGCACTCGGATGCACTAAACCTCTCACATGTTCCACTTGAGTTCTTCCATTGGTCACCAGTAGCAGGTTGTGGCATTTTTTATTGGGATGTTTCTTTAAAAGAGCTTGTTGAAACCCCATTCGGACTGGATTTATTTCTCTAGAGGAGGTGGTGTGATTTTAACTGCCCTGGTCGGTGATTTTAATCCAGTCCAAAGCACGCATGTGAGTAATTTTTCACCCCACCCCGGTAATAAGTGCAGCTGAAGTTATCTACTCTTTTTCGGTGAACTTAGAACTTTTAAATCCCATCTGGAGAAAGTTCTGTTGAAGTGTATCTTTATTACATAATGTTTTTTCCAAGGGAAAGAGCTGAAGTTGAAACATTTTTTGATAAACTGATAGACAGAAACTTGTTAACGCCACCATATAGGCCTATTTGGGAAGCAGAGAGAAAAATATAAAGAGAGCAAGACCCTGTAGTAATTGGATCATCAAGACTGGATCAGTAAGATCGTCAAAGCTTCTGTAAAGTCAACTATAGGTATGTAGGTACTGGTAATCTCTTTTGGCTAGTCCTGCTGAATGTCTATGTCTATGACAGACCATATTCTATAATTTTATGATGATTAAAACGCCGTCTTGAATGATGAGTTAAATTGCAGAGGAGCAGTTACAGAGAAGCCCATTGAATATTTTATTCCCCACCTGCTGCAATGTTAATTCTGTCTAAATGGAGTTGACTTTTCCTCAACAAATTAAGGTGCAAACACACACCTATACTCACACACTCAGGTACCTGTCCCAGCCAGAAAAAGATACAGACAGGCTAAAACAGTGCAGTTGAAAGGTTGGACAGGGAGCTAAATAATTCAACAGGCTCTCCACCAGTCACCCCGATCGCCGCAGTCCTCTGTTATTGTGGAAGTCTCACTGTTTGCCACCTGCTAGACTCTGAACAGGCTGGTGCTTATATCAGCTTCCTGCTGTGTTTACCGTGTCACTACAGCCAGATTTGATGAGACATCTTTTTCTCCCCCCTCCACACTGTTTTTTTTCTCCCCCTCCCTCTGGTCTCCTCCATCCTTCTCTGTGTCATGGTTTCCCTTTCTTTTTTTCCCCATCTTCACCTTTTTTTCCTCACTCCTTCTCTCTCCCTCACTCTAGCCTTTAAATGGTCCAGTCTTTCCCCTCTCTCTACAGGGAAGTCTGAGTACACCACTATATTGTATAATGTCTGGCAAACTGAACGAATGCTACCCGCTGTAGCTGAACTGGTCTGTTAATTATAGAAGCCATAAAGAGAACAAGACATATTTGATATATATATATATATATATATATATATGTACTTACATAAATGTCCAGTTGCTGCTCTTTGCTCAGTACACATTCTCCCTATATATTTTTACTTTGCTGTATTAAACACTCTGCGTCTGTTTGGAAGTCTGGCACACAAGAAGTGACGTGTTTTGTGCTTCTAGTAACAGCAACAGCAGCTTGTTTGGAATAAACAGAAGCAGGACTGTGCGGTTAACATGGTTAATATGAACAGTGACAGCCAGCATGGTTGCAACACCACAAGAAAACAGTACATCATCTAAAACAACATTCTAAATGTCACAATTATGGTCAAACTCTGATCTCTAGGCGTTGTAGTTCAAAAATACCACAACAGTAACTGCCTAGCAACTAAAATGGAGTTCTAGGCCAAACTTGAGCAAACTTTTTTTCATGAAGTACTTGCACTTTGTTGTCTGCAAAGAAATTTGGTGATGATATAACTTAATGGAAGAAAATTTTTCAACACCCTGAATAGTGATAATGGGCATTTTTGCTTATGTGTTTATTTATTCTTCTTGACAATGCAGGCTAATGATAGCTTGGTGATCTAAGTTGCAACATGGGCTTGTAATCTGTAGGTGTGTGTGTGTGTGTGCACAGTCCAATTATATGCAGCACAGGGTTAACTAGCAGTTTTATCGAGGCTCGGTGTCATCAAGATCTGCTTAGTCAGATTCATGTTGGTAAAGGTTAGGACACACATGGGAAGCGGAGGAGGTTAATTACAGAGAGCAGAGAGCAGGCGGGTGGTGACGACTGTGGAGATTATTAGACGGGAGAAGGACCACTGGTTTGTAGATGACAGATTGCAGTACGCACTATAAATTGAATAAAGTAAAACCGTATAGACCAGAATTTTGGAAAATCTCTCGCAGTCCCAGTCTTGTGTCCCAGTCCCAGTGTAATAACCAAAATGTCCTTTCTTGTTTTGTATGGCAGGAGGAAACTGAACTAAAGTTTTGCTTTATCAATACCCCCTTTTGTTGTGTTTCATTGCAACACTATTTTTTCCAAAATTATGCATCATGTCTGGTGTGGTCAGTAATGGATTTTGTCAGCTGAATTTTTCAACCACTTATAATGGTGTCATTTTTTCTGTTGGGTACTTTTAAGAATACAAACACTTGTGAATGCTGGTACTTCTTTGTGTTCTAAAGACAGCTAAATCATGTAGTAAATCTACTTTTTGTCTTAGACTCAGATAAAGACACTAATGATCTGTATTTGTTTGGTGACTGGTCATTTGTTTTATCAAAGTATGCATAGATTAGATATAGGCTACATTTACATACAAAATACTGTACATATAAACATGTATACCAAATGGCAACTACCACAACTTGAGGCTGAAGCTGACATGAAAGTATCTTGAAGTGCCACTGATGGCTGTTATATGCTGGCTCCGAATTGACTCCCATTCAAAAAGTATCAACTTCTGCCTAGAAATACTAGGTTGATAATTTTCTTCAACGAGTTATTGTGGTCTCAGCTGCTTCATTCAGGCCCCCTTATGAGTGTGCTGGTGGTCATTTTGGAAATTATTGCTCTGTTAATAAGATTTGAAGACTTATAGGAGCTTTGATGTCTGCCATGTGGGCGTTTATTGACAGTTTGCTCACCTGCTGCTATCCCCAGCTCCGGTACTCGCACTGAGTATTGTCTCAATATTTGGTAAGTTTAATGTTACTTGATTAAGATACCTGCCCTGTTGGCACAATTGAGTGAAAACAGCTAACGTTAGCCCAAGTATGGATGGCTCTGTGTTCCCAGTAAGCTAGCATCCGTTTGGTCTGAGGTAGCGGGGCATGTTTCCAGCACTCCTTATTTAGAAGGTCCTGGCTCAAAACGGAAAAGATAGTGCCAACCACAAGCAGCAACTCTGGGCTTCAAACCGGCTCCAATGCAGTCTACTCAGACACACATCCACAAACTTTGAGACTCCTCTAACATTTTTGTACAAAACTGGGACTCAGATGCAGAGGAAAACACAGGACACCAAGAGCAGTTTGTACAATAAAAATCTTTATCTGGAAACTCGGAGGTTATACACGGGAAGGCAGTCAGTGAAGGCAGCAGAATCCATTCAGGGAAACAGCACAAAAACCAAAGTCCATTAATCCAGGCATAGACAAAAACCAGGCAAGCAAACACAAAGAGAGAATGGCTGGAGAGCATGTACACACTAGGGCGACTATGACAATCTGGCAAAGGGTAAGTGGAAACACAGGGGTATAAATAGGCCAAGACTAATTACAAACAAGGCACAGGTGTGTAGGGGAAACTGGCGGGAAACTAGAACAATAACCGGAAGTAACTCTAGACAACATACACAAGAACCATGACTACAAAATAAAACATGAAGTGGACACAAAACCCATGAAAACCTTGACACAGACTTGAAAGAGTATCACAATTCCACTATGTAACTTGAGTTAGTCATGACATAAATTATGAGCCTTTAGCGTGTGGCCATTTTTTATAATCAGTAACTTCCCAGTTGCTAACACATGCCTATAATATACTGTACTGTATACTTCTACAAAGTTATTGTACTTTAAACTAGTAAGAAGATAAACTGAAATGAACTTTTATCGAACTCTCTCCGCAGTATTCAAGTCTGAAAGTTTTATCAAAAAGGGAGAATTGGTACATACTGTACATTGAGATAGGCTGAATAAGCATTGACAGTACCTGCGAAATACCAGTGGATGCTTACGGTTACAGTAGGTTTTATAGGCAACTCACACTGATAGGAACACTGGCGGATATGTTTCATTTGTTTCACTGGACTGACTAAAGGACAAAAAAGGGAGAAACTGTTCATTACTTAAGTCATTGTTTATTGTGTTGAAGTTACTTTCATTGATCTGTTGATTGATATTGATATTTTGGAATTGATATTATTCCCTTTAAGAGGTAATTCTGGTAGGATGTTAAAAGATATTTTATATAGGATAAATGCTAATATAGGATAAACTTAGACTCTAAAGGGATCCATAACTAAGTGACCACTAGACATTATCTACTGAAGTGGTAAATGGTTATAGACTGTCAGTTTATATTCTCATCATACAGACAGTTAATACATTAATACTTTTTAAACTTAGCTATTGGTCTTCTTTATTCTTGCTACTTGATGCTTGATGCTTAATACTCTTTACAGTCTCTGACGCACTGGTGCATGTGATTACTGATTTATAGATGTAGATACATGTGTCTGTACCACTCAGTGTCTACTATAGTAAGCTAGAGCTAAGCCCAGTTACACTTGCATATGTGCCAAGGAAGCGTAATGGAATCGTTTGTCCCAGATTCTCAGTATTGCGTGACATGATATGTTTCTGTTTTTTTGTGTGTGTTAGTTAAGGCGTCCTGAGTGTTTTATTGTGCATGTGTGTGTGTGTGTTTGTGTATGAGTACTCCTAACCATGTTATGATGAATTTGTTTTCAGCACAGGATGGACCTTTTACGTGTGTGTGTGTGTGTGTGTGTGTTTGCTGGGTTATAATTGAAGACAGTTGAAGTGTGTATATATATATATTTGAGACTGAGGGTAAAGGGCGATAAGGAGAGTTATAGCAAGACAGCAAGTGCTTTGTGTGCAGTGTGGCGTGGCAAATTGGATTCCAGTATTTGTGTATTTCTCTGTGTGCTGTCCACAAGCCTGCTGTCAAGGTTTAAAGAGGTACATCTCATGAACAGAGATAGTGTGTGTGTGTGTGTGTGTGTGAGAGAGAGAGAGAGAGAGAGAGACAAAGAGCAAAGAAGAAACAAAGATTTACAGAAAGAAGTCTGTGAGAGGGATGCATGAAGTATGAGTAAGAGAAGTTGCAAAGACATACCATTGATTTTTATTCTTGTTGCTGACTGCTTTTAAAACAAGACAACTGGCCAAACTACGTAGCAGAACTATAGAGACATTGGCAGGGTAAATGATAAATACATACAGGTATGGGCAGTAATGTAATGACATAATTGTCTAACATGTGGAATCATGATGTGTGCCAGTGTCTGCAAATGCAAATGTATGTGGTCATGCAGGCCACTCTGAATGTATATATTTATCAAAGGAAAACACCAGAGGACTAAGGAATGAAAAGACAAACATGGGAAGAAAGAAAGAGAGAATGTGAGTGTCTCCAGTGCTTCTGATTTGGCGTATTCAAGACAAGTCAATTTTTCTTTGTATCGCCCAACATCACAAATCACAAATTTGCCTCAGGGGGCTTTACAATCTGTACAACAAATACAGTAGTGGAGTTTTAGATATACATTTATTAGGGATAGGAATGCTCTGCAGGCTGAAAAACATACATCACTGGTTGAGCTAAACCTCACTCAAGCTGACTAACAAAACTCTTCAGCAGTCAAGCTGAAGAGTTTTGTTAGTCAGTTCTCCAAGATACTTGGAGCGACCTGCCTGCCAAGTACCTACTGTGCGTGCACTAAATTTTGATTTGATTTAGGTTTCTTCTGTTTACTCATGAAAAAAAACCAAAAACATTTATGACATTATTTTTGAAAGCATCCTCACTTTACTTTTAGTGCCTAAAACTTTTGCACAGTACTGAATTTATAATAATAAAAATAATGCTTAGTAGCCAGAAGTGGATATACTAGGAAAAACAAATTAAATAGTTTGGCAGTGAACATTCAGTATGAACATTTTGTATTGGCAGCAAACAGTTGGAAGATATATTCAATGGCAACGGTTCCTCATTATGTTTAAAAAAAAAACAAACATGGTTTTTTGAACTAACAACCCGACTGGGGTTGAAACATTGTCTATTTAAATAAATTGGTGCTTTAGAGTCCGTGTGTGCAGGTGTTGCACATGTGATGTGTTTATAATTATGCTACGTCTATTGTTCATTCATGCACATGTATATTCATGATATTTAGGCAAACTACCAAGATAGCAATGGCAATGTATTTGCCACCATGAACTTTCCAAAATATCAATGACATAGTTCAAGTTGCGTAACCTTAACAATTGTACAATAAACTGCATCTAGCTTTAAGACCTGTATTATTTTAGTTTTGTGTTTTCCTTGAGCATATTCCCAAATAAAGTTTGGTTTAATCAAATGAATACAGATGAACTGATATTCAGAAACCTTGGGGCCAAGATGTATTACTCCAGCATATTAGTACTGGTTGTTTTCTTGGTGTCTGGGCATATATATGTATATGTAATGAAGCTGCCATAGTAGTCTTCTTGGAGGTGTCAGGGTACCAGTGGTGGAAGAAAAATTCAGATCCCATACCTAAGTACAAGTAGCCTTACTACAAAATTACATACAAGTACTGCATTATTGGTTGTACTTAAGTTGTAGAACAGAAATATGATCAGAAAAATCTACTTAAAGTACTCATTATACAGAAAAGTGGCCCCTGTGAGTGTTGTATTATTATGTACTTAATGATGATTTAAAGGACCAGTGTGTAGGATTTAGTGGCATCTAGTGGTGAGGTTGCAGATTGCAACCAACTGAATACCCCTCCCACTCCTCCTCCAAGCATGTAGAACCTACTTGGGCCACGAAACCTGTGAAAAACATGATCGGCCCTCTTGAGAGGCAGTGTTTGGTTTGTCCATTGTGGGCTACTGTAGAAACATGGCGGTGCAACATGGCGGCCTCTGTGGAAGAGGCCATACTTATGAATGTTATATTCCATCTCTGCCAGTATTTCTGCCAATAGATCCCCCTAAATCTTACACACTGGTCCTGTAATGTGTATGTGGCATTTTACTTTATATACTGGTCATGTAATCTATTTCAATGCATCATATCTTATTTTATTTTATTTTATTTTTAGTTGAAATTAAGTTCATATTTGTATATAAAATCTTAATATACAAAGTAAATGGTAACTAAAGCTGTCAAATGGAGTAAAAAGTACATTATTTCCTTTTGAATTGTGGAGCACAAGTATAACGTAGCATATAAGTAGTAGTAGTACTTAATAAAGCACAAGTACCTAAAAATTGTACTTACAGTACATGAGTTAATGTATTTAGGTATATTCCACCACTACAGGGTAAATACACATTTTACAGAGGGCAATAGGTGAAGGAAGGGAGAGTTGGTAGAAGCCCGAAAAGCTAATTCTTGCAGTGTAGCCCCTAACTGTTTAAACTGGCAATGGATAGACAGATAGACAAGGATTACTTTGAAACTAAAATAGACAAAGACACAAACATCACACATACACAGTCCTGCCAACTGCAAACTCATCAACACCCACAGAGTTGGCATACTTGCACACATGCATGTACACATTCACATACAAAACAGATATTAAGCACCCCCTTTGTCAACAGAACAGTAAAAATTCTTTTGAGCAAGTCATTGAAGCCCTAACTGGTAGAACTGACTCCCTGAATAGTAGCACGAACCCAGAGGCCATCACACATGTCTCTGTTGAGAAGGTAAATGTTGCTGAGGTAGCGACGGCACAGAAGTGTTTATGTAGAGATGATTTGTTCTCGGCACAGCCACTGGAGCCAAACAACTACAGAGTCCCTGCTGTTTGAATCTGTGTTTGATCTGTGGATAGTTTATGGATGGAAGCCAGCTGGCTCATGTGGAATCCAGAATAGAGACGTACTGTAGTTAGCCGACAAAAGAGTTATAACCCACGATAGATATAACACAGATATTTTCACACACAGCCACAAACCTACAGGTGAAGGCAGAATATGTGTAAGAAATAAGAATGTTGGGTTGTTATCATTGGGTATATAAATTAGGTAGTTGACAGTAGAAATTTCAGGGTGTATAAAAAGCGTTACAATCTCTTTTGTCAGTAACCATAATACAAAGCTGTGAGTGGGTTGTTGAATTCCTGGTTGCTCCTGCTGTGGAATTCCTCAGTGGTAGAATCACGGAGGACTTTGATTACATCTTGCAAAAACTGCCCCCTTTAACAAGTCAAATTTAGTATTTTCTGTTTTGAAAGGTTACTGTGTCTAAGTTTTTAACAGAATCAAGGTTCCTGTTAACATCTAACCTGGAGACCCACAATGTAAAATGCAGTGGGTGTCAGTTTCCTCACAGATGGTATTACTCTCTTTTTCCCTTTTTTATCATAACTCTAGTGATGGATTATAGACTTGTTATTGGAATTATACAATGTTGAATCCTTTGAGACAGATTTAGCTAGTTTCCTACTCCTCTGAAGGCAACACTTTGAAGGCTGCATCCGTCAGACTATTACTGTAACATAAGTTATTCACAGCAGTTTTGGGGAGAACACTTGTTACTAGCTAGTGGATTATATAATTTACTTTATCATAGTAGTAGAGCAGTGGCCACTACCAGCACTGTCCTAGCTTTTGTACCAATTAGCCAACCACCCATAATCCAGTCTCCCAGACTCTGCATCATTCCGCTGCTCAGGCTTCAGCCAAATATTGATCTGACCTCTAGCGTCGTAACTTCTAAGCATCCAGTTAGCATTTTATGTTTAACAGGGATCAGTTGCTGCTTGTTAATGAACAACTGAATGAGAATCAGTTTTATTATAGATAGATAGATAGATAGATAGATAGATAGATAGATAGATAGATATATAGATAGATAGATAGATGCATAAGTAGATAGATGAAAGATAGGTTTCTTCTATACCTTTGTTATCCAATTAAGACGAGGAATGAAAAGTTCCAAATATATTATCTGTGCATTGACATGGTCCATTACTGTCTGAAATGAATGTACTAACAAGTAATCACTAGTAATCACTCTTACTGACACTCATTTATTAGTCAAAATGTGTTTTAATTAGTTTGTAATTTGCTTGAAAAACAAGTATTGGGCACCAGCGCTTACTTTTTAGATTTCAAATGGGACTTGTGTGCACACACATAATGACTTCCTCAGTGTGCGGGAAATGTTTCTGACTACGCCGGCAACACTATTTGTATAGTACTACAACTTTCATTTAGTTTGTGTAATTAATGGTTTCACACACAAGCCTCAACAAGAATGATAAATCAGGTGTCAGAAATCATTGCTTATTCACACCACTGGGAGAGCAAATCAAGTTAGACAAACAGCAAATCAAGTTGAAATATCTCATGTGGCTTTTAAGGCTCTTAGCCAGGCTCTCTGTGTATCATTGAATAGAGAGGAGATGTGCAAATGTTGCAGTCAAAACACCAGGTAACACTTCTTTATTCTGTTTTATATAGAGTTTATGGAAGTGTTAACGCCTTGCTCCAACTGCAGAAACCCACAGGGATTTGAACCCCTAACTGTCAATACTCCTACCATCCTGTACTCCTTTGGCTGCACTTCTTCAGTGGCTTGAAAATCAATTTCTGAACCGAGCAAGTGTGCATGTTTGGTTTGAACGGGGATAAGCACTCGTTTGTCAGTGTTTGTTTCTCTGTGAGAAAGTCAATGAGCAAATGGCTTGTATTGTTAGCTGAAGGAAATGTCAATGGGGGATAGTGGGAGCAGCACTGGGCTCTACTGGGCCTTCTAGAGCCTTTCATCTGAGTTAGCCGACATCATTAAGAGCTTGTCGTGTTTACTTTTTGGTGTCTGCAGTTGGATTTGTGTGCTTGTCCAGAGGCTGTCTGGGAATGTTGTACAGTGTTTATGAGTGCGTATGTACCTGCATGAGTGTGTCCATGCTCAGCTGTCTACCCATGTATGTGTTACAGTTTCTCTAGGTTTGGTCTTGTTGAGTTTGTGTATAGTAATATTTCTATCTGTGTGTATATGTGTGTGTAAATGCCTCTATATAAGTGAGCCTACGGCCCATTAAGCCTTCAGCACAGTCTGGAGTTCGCTAATGAGGATCTGTGTCACATCAAAGCACCAGAGTTGTTAGCTTTCAACTCTGGCCAAAAGTGTGTGTTAGTATATGTGTGTGTTGGGGAGGTTTATCCCTGGCCATTCCTTTGCATCTCCTGCTAAAGTGCAGCAAATCAATGCCCAACACAGGTAGCTAGGTATCAGCCTTAAATGCTAGTGACTGCTTAAAATGTATTGTATTGTGTTATAAATGAATGTTCATGTCCACTCCTCACTTTCATATTCACTCCTTGCACTATCAGCTGTCTGCTGTGTACGTGTATCATCCCCATAAACTCATTCAGTCACTGATGTGATGTGAGGTGTCGAATGGTGAGGTTTTAGGACTAAATAGAGATGCTATAGTGTTATGTAAAGGCAAGACTTCCTGCCGAGATGATGGAGCTCCTAATGATGCAGGGAGAAAATGCAGCAGTTGATATAACAGATGGTTACATTTAAGATGTACAGGAACAAAGCTTGAAATATGGAAATATGGATGTGATAACATGGCATTTTCATGTATCACCACCTGACATAACTCAAGGGCAATTCAGCTTTAACACACCCATTTCATGTTATATTGCACATTTGTTCTGAAAAAGTGGTGCTTTCTCAAGACAGAAATGAGAAAACGATGCTGTTTATCCATCAGGAACCAATTGGCAGTTTCTTTGGAATCAACAAAAGAACTTGGGAAGGACAAGGAAGGGAACTCCATGTGCACAAAGTCAAACTTGGTCAGAAGAGCAAGGACTTAATAGGATTTAATGGAGCACTGATCATATGTCAAAACAAGTTGTTGAAAGAGGAACTCCACAATCAGTTTACTAGTCATTGGATCAGTGATTGAGTCTGTGGAAACAGTTTAATATCTTTTGGCTCCGGAGGATCTTTATCAAGTTAGAAAATACTATGATGAGGTCAACAGGGATTGGGTTCGTTAATTGCAAAATTGTGATCTATAAGCCTACGTTACAAACTGGTGGTGTTTAGCTTGAAAGACATGGTCATTTACCAGACAGGGAAGGTCTAACAAAAAGACAAAAATTGTTTTGTGGGAAGTGTAGGATCCAGAACTTAAAGAGCTTGACTCACTAGGGACTAACTCATTTTTGAAATCAGCCTTTTAAAAGTCCCCTAACATCATTAAAATGCAATACCACATACTGGAAATCTGTTAACTCATTACTGTAACTCGTTATTATAGCTGTATAATGCACATTTGAATGTTGCTGTGGATGGAGGCACCTTTCATGAGATAGTGTTGATTAGGTTTGTCAAGTTGCACCATTCTGGTGAGAAATGCATTTTAACATCATCACAGGTTAGTGACACTTTTAGAGCATAACAACAGCATTGAGATGACTTTTCAAACAGGGCACTAGATTCACTGTCATGCTGTAGTTCGAATATGCTCGAATTTACAGGTTGCAGCTTTAAAAACAAGGGTAGAAACTTTTTCGATGACTGATTTTAATGGCTTGTTCAGCTGGCATTATTTTAATCTCTGTAATAAATGTTCAGAATAGTGAAAAGTGGGGCATTTGCAGTGGCTGTGGCTCAGGAGGTAGAGTGGGTCACTAATCACAGTGTGGATGGTTTGACCCACAGCTCTGTGGGGAAGGCACTGAATCCCAAATTACTCCCGGTGATTAGGCTAGCACCTTGCATGGTAGCTTGCTGCCACTGACATGTGAGTAAGTGTGTACCAAAGATTAAGATGTTGATATGAAGCAAATGTAAAATTTCCACTTTGACTTTAAAAGAACCTCTCATACCACAGGAATTTTAAAATTGCTGAACCTCCAGCATTGATTGTTCCACAGGCCAAGAAATATGTCAGAGTGGATGAATAAAAAACTGCAAATAATAATCTCAAACACAGACAAGGCCCCCCAGCTAAAACACACCAATACACACGGACACGTGCTCATACAACACATTTTAACACTTTCACCAAAGCTTTAGCCTTTTGATGTGAAATATTGGATATGTTTATGAAATAAAAACACACTAAGCAAATGAACTAAATCTTTTTGAGCATTGCTGGTAAACTGTGTGTGTGTGTGTGTGTGTGTGTGTGTGTGTGTTTGTGTTTGTGTGTGTGTGCGCAGTACACATACTTTACCGTCTATGCATTAGCCTGATTGGTGCTCAAAATATAATAAATCAAAAATGTGAAGTAAAACTCAATCTCTCTTTTTATTTTTTTTAGAAATAATTCACTGTACAGACTTCTATGTGTGAATGTGTGTGCCTGTGTGTGTGTGTGTGTGTGTGTCTGTGTGTGTGTGTGTTTGTGTGACAGCAGCCAGCTCGTATATACAACACTGTGATATACGAGCTGGCTGCTGACATATGATCAGTAAAGGTCAATCCGTGCCTGACATGTGTCGTTAATCACACATATACGCCACTCAGAGTTAACCACACCATCTAAGGGATGGCTGGGATATTTTATTGCCTTTTAGCTGAGTACCAACACAACACACCTAAGGCAGAAAATTAGCTTTGCTGTCCACAGAGCACAGCCAGTAAATCAACAGTTTTTTAGGGAAAAAAACCCTCATACTTAAGTGTCATGCTTTGGAATAAGAAAAATCAATTAACTGTGTCATTTTAGTACGTCTTCATCCTAATACCCTAAAATTGATAAAGGGTTAAAATGAGACTATGCAACTTTTTAATGGAGAGATAACAATATTTCTCCTACAAATTAAAAGTCAAATTCATAAGCCATAAAACACACTATTGCTAAGTTCAGTATACTCAGGGGTTGTGAGAGATATTGATGCGTAACTGATACTTCTGAGTCACTTTGCTGATTTTATGTCTCTTCTCTACATGTTACAGATTAACAGTCTAATGTTCAATTTCCTCACCAAAATTGAAACAGAGAGTGAACACATTGTATCTTATTAGGAGACATGTTTGCTTTTCCTGCTCGTGGTCCCATCCTACTTATGCAGTTGCAGATTGTCTTTTACAGTATATACTGTACATGATGTCAGATATCTATGTTAAACATGGTCAAAGTACCAAAACTTGAGGTGAACGTATGTAGAAATGCTCCCTGAAAGTCAGAAGCCAGGACTTAACCTGCTCTGAACATTTTGTTTGTGACCTTTTTTTCTGCCTTGCTGACGAGCTGACGCCAGCTCGTTGTGCATGTCCATAAACGTCTGTACCATAGCCTCGGTTGCTAAGGTTGTTGCTAAGGTTTTTCCACGTGTTGTTTTTGTTGTCTACTTGCATATTTCAGATCAGATTTCAGCTTGAACATGTACAGATGTACAGTATTTGAGAAGGTGACATTTCAAGTAAAGAATGAGTATAAGTTGTGAAATCCTACTGCTATAGTTTTTTGCATAGTTTGTTGATGTAGCCTCTGGAGTCAGTGGAAGTCTCCTGAGGGGCAGCTTCTGAGAGCTGGCCATTGAAAACAGAGTCGGCTCCTCAGGAGGGGGGCTGCATAAATTGCCAGTATAAGATAAATAAGGAGTTTTTTGAACTGTTAATCATGCAAAGATAGTCCAGCAGAGCCCCAGATTAAAACTATTGACCTGCAAATGTGCAGAATATGTGCCTTTTAAGTGCAAAGATTTACTGGTGAAGATCAATGACTTTGTTCCACCTCTGCAATGAGATATAATTTCATTTTTGGCTGCTCATGCTGTTAAAAATGCTAAAATAAAACAGTGTTTAACAGCCACCGTCTGTTGTCCCGGTGAAAGTAGGGCTATTATGTGACAGCATGATCTGGTAACATGGATCATTAGTTCAGGTTTAACAAGGCAGCGGTCGTGCAAGTAGACCATGAGGTTCTTCAAAATTACTTATTAGTTTTACAGGTCAGTGACTGTGCCAGTAATGTGTGTCCTCTCTTCCTCTGTGTAGTTTACATTGATACTTTTACATTGCTTTTGCTTTGTAGGAATCTGTCGATATTTGATTTGAATAAACCAGCAAAGGAGATGCCATTAAACTTCATGAAAATTCCTCCCACTTTCTCCTTTTCCTCTAACCACACAAAAATCTATTCTACCAAAGCAGCATGGATTTAACAACAAGTTTATTTTGTTCGACTTTTTGTTTTTAATGTTTCCAAGGCTGAAATCATGGTCATTATATTGGAGCCTGTGTGTGTATATTATCTTTGGCAGATTAATGGGAGCCATGCCCCATCATACATTATGTCTTTAGTAAACTTCACCTCAGGGTTAATGATCAGGGAATGTGATCATTAACATTTGACTGACCATTAAGATTCTTGTGCTGTGGGCTCACTGCTGCTCAAAAATATAGCTTTTTGTTCCCAGAGATAGCAATTTAGTTAAGTCAAGCACTTCTGGAATTGCAGTACAAGGATGTGTGATACCCGTGGATGAAAATGTAATCCCACTTGAACTTTGTGCCTTCTTTCTACCTTACTCTGACTTCCTTTCCACTGGATTATCATCTCAATGAAACATCCATTTAAGCTTTCCCTTTTTACTCCAGTGGTGACTGAGAAAGACCAGAAGATGCTTAAAATAGTTGAAATTGCACTGAGACACCCACCATAATGGATATGATGAGTTATTTTGCTTAAACTCGACACATTACAGGACAGTCAAAACCTTTTGAATCTTTTCAGCTATGGACGTGTTTCACAATGTTGGGGTATTTACACAGCCAATATGGTGGTTGAAATTGATTCTGTAAATTCCACATATTATCAGATATTTTTGGCAAACAGTCCTGTCTGAGAAGATAAACAAATCTGGTTTAAATTCCTCTATAACATAGTCAATCTTCAACCTAAATAACCACCCAGTTAGTTAGGGGTGTGCCCGAATACAAATACATTATTCGGCAAAGCACAAATTGTGGGTTTATTTTTTTACGAATATTTGTTTCATACAAATATTTTTAAAATAGTTAAATAGTATAGTATAATAGTTGTTTTTGGGAAGAAAAAAACAAAACATGCCAAACACCAGCAAGCAGGTCAGTTATAGTCACGATCTCAGTGTCTCTCCTCTGCTCCGCTGTTACGTCTATCAGCAGGTCTCTATGAGGGGAGTCACATCCACCTGCTACATGACGCATATTTCTTAATTTGGACATCACTTTTCATCTTTCATTCTCTAAAATTATAAGTGTAATAAAAACAAAAACAGGGTTTTTAAGCCTCTTTCCACTTTTATTCGAATACAAATACAAATAATTTTGCTGCCTCAACAAATACAGATACAAATACAAATACTGAGCCCTCTGCACATCCCTACAGTTAGTCAGGTAGGGCAGTTGAAAATGCATGGAAATGTTTTCTGAAATGGTTTTCTTTAAGGTTGCTTTTTCAGATTGCAATATTAACTTAAACAAAATGGGCTGTTTGCATATTTGCATAATCAGCTGTCCCTTAACAAGTGCTCTAGGGTGCAGGTAACAGAAAGCCATAATATTATATTATGTATGTTCACTGCTTTCTTTTCCTAATATCACTTCATAGTCAGGGGCACATTATTGTGTCACACTTAAATGTGCCATTCAGTGTGAGGCAATAGGTAGAAATATGCAAAAAACCCCAGAATAAAACAGAGCAGCCAATGACAACATTATACACTGTATCAATAGTACAGAGCCAAGCAATGCTCAGAGCAGTCTGGGTTGTTAAAGTCACTCTGTGTCTGAAAAAGCACAATAAGTATTAACTCTTCAACAAAAGCACAGAAATTGGAAAGTTCTGGACATATTCACGATACAAAGTACTTTACTTGCTTTCACCGGAAAGGACAATTAACAACAGCTGCAAACACAGCAGTGAAGCCAAAGCAGAGCGTTGCTGCAGACAGTAAACAGCAGCTAGTCTGTCCCACTGGCCCTAATGAGCAGTAATGGTGTCAACGACTCCTGCACTTTGCATTTTTATTAGGGAAAAGGCTGCCGAGATGCACTTTCATTCCTCTAGGTTTATTATCTGCCATTCTCCCATCTAAATCAGAGTCAGATATTTTCTGAATATTTACTGAAATGCATTTCTTTGTTTTTGTATCATATGTCCAGAGGGTACAAGTCCAGTAGCTTGGCAACATCATGCCATCCACACCTATGACTTCATGTTTACAGCTCTTGTTATAAGCCAGTGTGAACACAAGTAGACTATAACTAAAAAAGCAACCACAAGTTTGACCAACCACTACCACCCCAACTGACACAATCTACCAATAATGTACACTGCTTCCTCTCAGAGTCATAAGTTAAACTGAAAGACACAGACATTATACACCATTTAGAAATTATATTTAAAAAATGTGTCCCTTATGACTTCAGATCTTGTCTTATACTCATCAGATTGAGACATTTTCTTCAGTATCAAAGTAATCCAGGTGATTGTTGCCTGAACAGTTGGAACAGAAACATCTAGTAGCCAAAGCAGTAGGACTTTTCATGATTAAAATGAACCAAATAACTAAGATGTACATGGTGAAATTCAATACTCACCTCAGCAACACTGACCCCAATAACCTCTCATCAGTTTTCACCAGGTTAGTTGTCCAATGAAGGATAAAGTTTGACCAATCTTCCACAGCTGTTATTTTTACCTGGCCTGGCACCGTTCACAAATTGATAAGAGGGAAACCGAGGAGCTGAAGTTTGACACCGTCTCGAAAACAAATGCAAATGAGTCATTTGGGAGCGTCTCAGAATTTCTTTTGATAGCTTTTTTCTCTCATAAACCAACTTTACATTCATCTGGGCCCCCCCCCCCCCCCCCCCCCCCCCCCCCCCCCTCTGTGTTTACACAATCTCCAGTTTTTTTTAAAGAAAATCATAAAGTATGGCCCAATGCAATTTTGACTTACATTTTCCTACTTACCTCCTGTTCTAATTTCACTGTTGATTTCCCCTGGGCCATTACACAGGTTTTATTTTGACTTGGTATAGATTTTTCTTTCTTTTTTTTTTGAAGGTTCTTCTTGTAAATGTCTGTACGATGAGTATAAATTGCAATAAAAAAAACAATTTAATGCAAAAATTGAACCAGACTAGACAATTTCTACAGGTATAAACTTTCCATATAAATATCTGAACACAGATATTTTGTGACATATACAGATACTGATAGTATCTTTGTGTTACACCACTGCTGTACAATACCACTAACATCATTTTAATGAACTATATACAATATTTAATACAGAATTACAGAATGGTATTTTCAAGGGTTTGACAGGGTTGTTTATCAATACTTGTTTTAATTGTTAGCAACATATGGTTACAAAAATCCACAACTGTTTACATTCTGTTTTTACATCTGTTTATTCATTTCAATTTCCACTGTGTATGTATTGCTTGTTTTTCTTGTTTGCATGTTCTTTCCTTGCAGGGCTCCCATTACTGTGCTGCAGCAACAATCTAATTTCCCTGCAGGGATCAATAAAGTTTTATGTTATCTTACAGAGGACCCGATAATTAATCCAGTTTCCTGCTCTGATTTGGCTACAAAAACTCATTGCATTGCATTGTTAGGTTATTCATTTTCACAAAATTTGCTCTAAATTGCTTGCTTTCTTTTCTCTGTTGTGAACATGTAACTGTAAGCACCGCTAGAGTGGATGCTGCACTTTCTTGGCCACCGACAAATTGATTCCATATTGTTCCTATAATAAGGGAAGATAAATTAACAGTCCTTTTTGTACAAGTCTTTCGCCTCTCTATTGTGGTCGTAAAACTCAGACGAGCACAGTCTAGTTAGTTTAAGGACCTCCGGAAGCATTCATCTATGAGTGAAGTGGATTTGAGCTTTGTGTAGCTTTTATTGAGAAATGCTTGCTCTGCTTGTTCATTGGAAATCCATGAGCAGGTGCCACTCAGTCATATCAGGACTACTGTTCCTTCTTTTCTCTCTCCAGCTACACAGAATTGATTCCTCTCAACACTAAACCTCCGACTAAACCACTGAACTCTCCTTCTTGACTCTCCCTTCCCTCACTCTTTCATTCTCTTTTTCAAAGCTTTGAGCATTTTGCCACCTTCTCTCATTTACAACCTCTCATTTGTGCTGCTCTTCTATCTCTGTCTCTTGCTTTTAACAGATCCGATTTTTTTTAAGTCTTTGGGAAATGATGCATGTCATATGTCTGCTCTGCTTTGTTTAATTGTCTTTAGACTCCGTGCAATATCTCAGATAACTTTGTATAATAATCAATGTCATAAAAAACAGCCAGGTATTTGCTTTATTACACTGATTTGTGTGAGGAGAGACTGTTTTTCTTTCTGTTTGTGTTTATTCTATTTGTACGTTGTGTGAATAATGACTGTCCTCTCTTCGTTCCAAAGGTTGAAGTAGTGTGAAAATGTTATGCTGCTGTAACGTATTAGGGAGGTGGTCGGGCATATAGTTGGGCATACATGTGTGACTTTGGCACCTGTTAGACAGCAGTTCACACTCTGTCTCCTACTGACATTCAAATTTGGCTTCTTCTAGTTGTGAAGGTGATCTTTCTGTGACCTTTAAACCATTAAACCATTAAAACCATTAAAATGAGCTTTGTCAACCTTGCCTAAATTTAACTGTAGCCTTATAATAGGGGTAGCAGATCAGACAAAGCTCATAAGATATAAGATTTAGGAATCCTTTTTTTTACTTTTCTTGTTTTTTGGCTTGGTGTCTTCTCTTCATAATGGGGTTAAATATCAGCTTAGTGGTGTTATCCTGATCGATAAACTGCTGGTTTGTGTATTGATTTCTAATCTGAGGTGAATAAAGTAGTTGGTGAATTTTAAAATGTTCTCTCTCTCTCTGTCTTCTCTCTTCTTCTCATCTCAGATCGTTGTGTTGCCATGACGAGCGAGGAGGAGGAGGGCCCCGGCGTTGCAACATCATTAGCAACGACACCATCATCAGCAACAATCTCCAGGGTAACAACAGCCATAGCCAGGGGCGACAGCGATGACGCCGTCACTTCCTCCTCCCCACGCAGGCCCTCCCCGCGCCGCCTCCCGTGTCCCGAGGAAAAGGAGGAGAAAAAGGAGGAGATAGAAGAGGAAGGGATTATTGAGGAAGAGAAGATTGAGAAGGAGGAGCAGCAAGATGTGGTGGAGTGCGAGGGGGATGATGAAGACGATGACGACGATGATGATGATGATGGCAGCAGTGATACCAGTGTGTTGGTTGTGCCCTACCCTGAGCTAGTACCTGTGGTCTTCTTCTGTCTCAAGCAGACAACCTGTCCTCGCAGCTGGTGCATCCGCATGGTCTCCAGCCCATATCCTTTTTATACTGGTTATGACAGTGGTGTGCGTGCAGATAGATCATCTTCAGATCTCAAACACCGCATGCCTCTGGTCTCCTATCTCATAATCAGATAATCTTTCAGTACCCCCCAGCTCTGGAATATAAAGTAAGCATTAAGAAGGTTTTTTTTATCATCACTATGCATTAGGAGCTGCTTGATTCTGTTTATTAACACCAACTCTGATTTTTTTTTGATCACACCTGACCAACTGTTCAACAGTTCCAGTTTAGAGGTATATTTCGAACTGGGAGGAGCTATTCCCATAGACAATGTTAGGTTACGCACAGTTTCAGCACTCTTACGGCTTGGATTGGCGTGAAACTCTCCCGGTTAAATCATCAATACAAATGATGAACAACTGTGTTAGAAAATGTCTGGTTCTTTTGTAAAAAAAAAAAAATACATACATATATAAAAATTTTGGGGTAGAAGTGCATTTGAATGGCTGAAAAGAGCACTTATCTGATAGACAGAGTGGGCCTCCCTTGGTGAAGCAGAAAAATAGTTCCAGCTCTTAACTCCCTGTAAAACCACACCGCCAGTTTTTGAGATACTATTATGTTAGATACTACTAAGCTGTTTGTAGTATTGTATTGTAGTAATATTTTTGAGCTTTGGACACACCCTGGCTTGCTTTTTCCCTCTGCTTTCAATCTTTATGCATAGCTAAGCTGATCAACCTCTGGCTCTGGCTCCATAATTAACTTACAGACATGAGAGTGTTGTCAATCTTCTCATCTCAGGGCAAGTAAGAGAACAAACATTTTTTCACAAAATGTCAAAGTATTCCTTTGATCTTCAAAATGGATTTGTAGCATTTTAACAATCCATATTTGAATTTGTTATTTAGTTCAAATGCTTCAGTTTTATTGACATAGTGCAGAGGAAATCATTTTACTTTGAACCTTTACTTTGATGTGCTTAATGTGAATGTGCTCTGAGGCCTTCTCTGTTACAAACTGATGCATCAATATAGAAAAGTTTAGTGAATCTATGATAATCATGAACTGATCCAAAAGCCAGTTGCATATGTTAAATGTTTGTAGTGGATGTTAGAGGTTAACCTGGAAAATGTTGGTGTTGCTGTAGGCTATGAAATAATTGGCATCATTAATCTGCGTGACACAAATCTCTGTCTTTTTGTGAAATGTTTGTGTATTTTATCACACTAGTGTATGCACACACACACACACACACACACACACACACACACACACACCTTTCACCTGTGCCTGTATAAGAAATGACAGGAGTGCTAGATTACATTACAAGCAGTACACTGCGTTAGCTGCCCCCAGGTTCAGCACACACCTCTTATCAAGCTTCTTAAGAGCAACACTTAATGTGAGGTGATGTGTGACTCACACACTTACACACAGACTCCTCAAACACACAGTGGTATGTACCTGTAAGTAGTAACACTGGATGTAAAGAGTGTGTGTGTGTGTGTGTGTGTATGCATATGTGTGTGTAGAAAAGATTAGGTTTGACTGACTGGTTGGAATTCATTGAAACAGAAACAGAGAAAGAAAAAAGAAGTGATAAGGGAAACAGATGTACAAATAAAAGAAAGTGATATGAAGTGAGGAGACAGAAAAAATGAAAAGACAGAGATAAATAAAGTAAAGAGGAAGAAAACTACACCGATAGAAAGACGTAAAGGTGGATAGTAGAAAGAGGGAAAGTGACAAAAAGTGAGACCATCAATAGAAAGTGTTTAAGAGAGAGAGAATGTTTCAGGGAATACAGCAAACAGTGTGGATTTGTGTCTGTGTGTATTACAGCTGCAATTTTGTTTGTTTGCATGCGAGCATGTGTAACAGCCATGCTTATATTATTTGTGTTTGCCCATAGATAAGGGACAACATTTTCTTCCCAGCTGAGGTAAGTGAGAAAGAATAAGATTGAAAGAAACGTTCTGTTGTAGACAATCCGCCTTCTTACCTGTCCATTAAGCAGGCATCACATCAGCATGTGGCTGGACCTGACGTGAATTTATATAACCAACAGAAGAGTAAGAGGGAGAGAAAATGTAGAAAGACAGGGTAAAAAGAGTTAGAGACTTGCTTAATAGGCGAGTCATCCATTCAGGTCTAAATGAAACGTCTTGCTTGGGAAAAGTCGGCGTCATCTGTTTTTTGATCCCGTCTTTAATTCTGTCTCCCTCAGTCTCTCTCCTGCTGTCTCTTTCTATGTCTCTGTTACACGTATTCCAGTCTCGCCTCCCGTGTTACCTTGAAAGAACTCAAAAGTGGATTAAGTATAATTTTCTCCATCAGACTAAGCTCTCTTGTATGATCTCAGCAGAGGGTTTTTCATCTGCCCCCCTTTCATGAACATGATGAACACGAACTCATCTACAGTTGGTGAAAAATATTCAGACTGGACTCCATATTCTCTCATAAAATCTGAAAAGCACAGCAGCAATGCTAGCAAGATAAAAAAAAAAAAAGTAGCATGCTCTTTGAGTTGTCTGTTGCTAGTTTGGCTGTTTTACTGTTGTTTCACTACCTGTGAGATGTTATGCAAGCTAATGTGACGAAAAAGTAATTCAATTTTGATAAAAACTGTAAAACTCTACGTTGTTGTTGTTCTTACCATCGATATGGTGTGATTTTTAGCAGCTGTTAGCTTTGCTGTCAGTTTGTCAGTCAAATATGCCAAGAGGATGATATGTATCTCATCATGATACCCTGGCTTTTCATTTTATGAAATGTCAATCAAAAATGCGAATATTCCATGCTAAAATGCTAATTACTAGCATGTTAACACTATAAAAGTTAGCATTATAAGAGTTAGCACGCTTACTCTGAGCATGCTAGGAGTTGCTAACAGTTAAGCTTTACATTAGCATTTATGTATTTATTTTAGTGGTTAGGATTTAAGAATAGTAAATTGTAATTTATTTATTTCAAATTGTCATGAACCAAAAGGTTCCCAGCCTGCATGGGCTTACAAGACACTACAAAACATAACAATCAAGAGCAACAACATAATGAGAGCGAAAGAACAAATATTATACACCTACATAAATGTCAATCAGTGTCAAACCAAAAATGAACACAATCCTGCTTCTTAAACATTACAGCTGTAAAACATAATTTAGGCATATCTGAGGCACAGACTGTGAATTTAACACATAAGTGCTCTCATACGCTGTTGGTAAATATTTAACACAACCTGAGCTAAGTGAAACACTTTGCCTGTAAACAGGTACTGAAGTCTATAGTCATCAGATATAGAAGACAAATCAGGATATTCCACAGACAGTAGAGCAAAAGTGTATCTCATTTTTGAGCTCTCCCAGATTGCACAGGTGACACTGTCTGATCTGGTCCACCACCAGAGGCAAGATATCACATCTCAGCTGGGCACAGACAGACCTCTGTGCTCTGGTCAGGTTAGGGGTGGTGTAGTGCTCAGGGTGGTAAACACCCTTAACAGTGTGTTCTCAACACAAAATTTCTTCTGACCATTTCTGTTTCAGACAGTATTGTTTTAATTTGACTGACACAACAAGATAATTTATTTCTATATATTGTATATATATATATTGAAGGTCTGCCTTGCCAAATATTATTTGAAAAATCCCAATAGATTTTTTTTTTGGTAAGTCTTTTATCAGGTATGTTGATTAATCTAGTCCACAGTCTCAACATGTCACCCTCATGCTGTACTTCACATGGCTCCCATCCTGTCACTACAAACTGCAAGTCTTGGGGCCGTTTTATGCACACATTTTGATTGCTTACAATAACCCCAGACTCCTGCACCATAATCTAAAATAGGACAGACACAAGATTTATACAATTGTGTATAGCTTTTATAACCAAGATCCCTATATAGCTCAACCTTATTAAGGACAGCTCCTAGTGCTCTACCTGCAGAGTCTGATAAGGCTTTTATTCCTTCTTCAAAGGTAAGATGGTCGTATAAAGTAAGTCTTAAGTATTTGTTTTACTCAGTGTATGACAGAGCTGTTGAACCAAAATGAATTACTTTGTTTATTTGATTTTCTTATAGAGGTCTTAAAAAGGTCTTAAAATTGACTAAATAACCTGACTGTAGTAGCCGGTCTTTCAAAGAGCTACCGGTGTGTACACTTCACACACTCTCACCATTCAATCAAATCACTGTACTGAATGAAAGTAAGTATGAGGGAATGGAGGAGTGTGTGTACTTGTATGTGTTTGTCCTTGTTACTTCACTAAAATGAAAAGGCTTGTATTGACTAGATCCATTTTCTTACATTTTGAGTTCAGATTGAGTGATGCTGTAGATTGATCCACAAGTGAAATCCTCTTTTAGTTTATGAATACATTCACTCCACTCCCAGAACTTATCTGCATTTGTGTGCATGTGGACTTTTATGTAATGTAAGCAGGAGGGATATTGACAAAATTTGGTTTAAGACAGAATTAAAAATCATAGTTAGACCTACAGTTATGAAATTAAATAGAAAAATGAAAGGAAATCCTTAAATCTACCTCGCCCATTATGTAAACAATAAGCAAATGAATACTGAATGAATAACAAATAACAAAATAACAACAAGAAAGGAACTCAGATGTATGCTAATATTAGACAAATATATGATGATATTTATGTAGGCATATTCTAAAGCAAACCTACATCTTCAGAGTAAATTCTGATCATTTTTCTCATAGTTTTAGCCATCATTGCTATTGGCTTGAAGATGGAGTAAATAGAGCACCGCCATGACAGTCACACAGGCTTTTAATACACCCATAATGAAAACAATTTAGAGGGTTTAAACAGGAGATTTGTTAAAAATGTCTCAAGTTGTTTTGGCACTTGAGTTTCTGTTGTAAAGTATTATCACAATCATTAGGAATGATAGCCAAAACTTTAAAAACACACAAGTAGTTTTTTTCATTCATTCAACCTTTATTTAAACTTGAAGATCATTTACGACATGTGTACAAAACAGAACAATTACACACAAAAAACAACCAACGAGAAAGAAAACAAACAATAACAGAACACAGATTAAAAGCAGTTACGTTCAAGAGCGGAGTGGTTTGTAATCATGGTTTTAAATTGAACTATACATACAATTGTGTCAAGTTTCAATGTATGTTGCAAAGTGTTTCAGGTGTGAGCAGCACAGAAACTAAAAGCAGTTTTCCCAAATTCAGTGTTTGCATGCAGGACCTTGAGCATTAGCCAATCATTTGAAAAAATTGAATTTTGACCATAGGACCAGTTCAATAAAGAAGAGTTGCCATTCAAAGCTTTATAAATACATAGGAACCAATGCATGTCACATCTTACAGCTTGCAGTTAGAGATGCCCACCCAACCTTTTCATACAGAGACGATGTATGGAATAACGGTCACTGGTAATAAATCTTAGTGCGGAGTGATAAACTAAATTGAAAATTGGCTATATGAGACTGATCAGGCAGTCACCAGTCATGCCCGCTCAGCTGAAAACTGACCGATTTCGATTGGTGGCCGATCGATTGGTGCATCTTTAATTGTGTCAGTTCAGGGTGGTAATATGTGAACCACTCTCTACAATACCTCTGGCTCTAGAGAACAGCATATAATTAGTCTTGTTTGAATTCAGAACTAGTTTCAAATTAAAAAGTGCATCTTGTCAAATTTGTCAAGGGCTTGATGTAGGATTTCAGCAGCTGAGTGTGTAAAATCAGCAAAGCAATACAGAACTGTATCATCAACATAAAGATAGGCATTATAATTTGTTATCAAGTAATATTGTTAATATAAATTGTGAAGAAGATAGGACCCAGTATTGAACCTTGCGGAACCCCCTTTGACAGTGGTAAAAATACACATTGATCGTTTCCCAAGATTACACATTGCTTTGTATGAGATAGGTAGTCCTGAAATCATTTACAGGACTTATAATCAAAACCAATATCACATAGCCTCTGTAGGAGCATAGCATGATCAACAGTGTCAAATGCTTTTGTTAGATCGTTAGAAAAAAAGCTCTGAAACCATGACTCCAGGACTTTAGCAACACAGGACAGTTTGGAAATTGGCAGATAGTTATTAAGATCATTTTTATCACCGCCCTTATGCAGTGGGACTACTGTACATGTGCAGATTTTTTCGTTTTTTGCCGAAACCAAGACACCCAAACATACTTTATTCAAAATATTCAACTAAACAACAAAATGCATGTTCTGTCAGGCAGACTGGGCCCAAAGTGTGCCCATTTGTAACTGGAGAGAACTGTGGGCCCGGGGCAGCCGCCACCTCTGCCCCCCTGCTTATTTGTCTAGCAAGCACAGAGCACAGAGCTTTAAAATAGGATCTAGTTTGTCCTCTCTAGTTGCTTTCATGCAATTGATAGCTACAGTTTTAGAAGGGCCCATGAGCCAAGGGCTTGTTATTTAGAGCTGATCCTGACTACACCATATCAAACAGATTTCCGGCAGCAGTGAAATATGTGTTTAAAACATGGCAAATCTTTGATGTCTTATTTATTAAGCTGACATTAAACATAACATGAGGAGGAATAGATGTAGAGGATTTGTTCTTATTTATATTTACTGCTTTCCAGAATTTTGACAGATTTGTGGAAGTGCTAGAGATTAACTCTATGTAATAATTGGCTTTTGCTTTTCTCAGGGTGGATGTGCATTTATTTCTGAGTTGTCTAAAAATCAGCCAATGGGCTGCTTCACGCCTCGCTAAAGCCTAGACTTTGTCCCTTGCCTTGAACATCATGTTCATCATCAAGTTTTTAAAAATGCGTATGTTTATCAGTGATAGTAAATAATGAATCTGTAAGAATTCCAATGTCAGTTCAACATAATTTATTTCACATATGTGATGTATATTACTGTCAGCAAGGTCACTGAGGAAAGCCTGTTCATTGAAAGTTTTTAAATTTCTTTTGATAACAATCTTAGAGCTTGATCTTTCCAGTCTAGCTTTTATTACATAAACTAGAGGACAGTAGTCACTAATGCCAAGTGCAAAAACTCCAGAGGCAGTATTTTTGTCCTTCATATTGGACAGAATCAAATCTGTCAATGTAGATTTTGAAGGGTCCTTCAGATTTGGTCTGGTCAGCTCATCAATCATCTGTGACAGATTGAGGTTGTCAGACATATCTTTTAAACTATTTGAATCGTTTGTCAACCAGTTTAGGTTAAAGTCACCAAGAACCAGCATCTCTGAGTTATTGTACTGAGAAAGTAAGTCTGCTAATTTGCTAATTGCACTAGAGACAGCTGAGAGTTGTCTGTAATACCAACCACATTAATTGAATTATTACTAGAAAAGCTAACTTTTAGAGAAATATATTCAAAAGAATGAGGTAGCCTATAATGACAGGATTTAAAACAGTAACAGATAAATTTGACCTCACATAAATAGCTACACCAACCTCTCTTCCAACTCTGTCTATTCTGTACGAGTTATAGTTATTTAGGGAAACCTCAGAATTATGTATACTCTGTTTAAGCCAGGTTTCTGTCATAACCAGGATATCGTGGTAAGTCTGTGATACAAGAGTTCTCAGGTGATCTAATTAAATTGTTTGCATAGACTTCTAGTGTTTAAATGCATCAAACCCAGGCCGTTTCTGGATTAAAAACATGTGGATTAAATAAGACTTTCCTAGAGTCACAGGAGGGCTTACTCAACAATGGCAACCTGGAGCTTGTTTGGGATTTGGGTTTTATTATTATTAAATTTTCAGGGTTATAATAACTTGTACAGGAAATAGGCAGATGGTGTTTACAAGGGCTATATCTATTGTTAATCATTACTGGAGTAGTATTTGCATGCATGGGATTTTCATGTTTAGGATATGGACGGAGCCCAGGAAGGTACAGTCAGCTGCACTCACTGAATGTAAGGAGGTAAAAGCCTTACAGGAGTACAAATTTTGTTCGATATTGGTTGATAAAAGACGCCTTCTTGGAAACGATGGAGGCTGTCTGGTTTAAAAAGCTGAGGCCTATCTAAAAAAAAAAAGGCAGCAAAGTTATTGACAAAGGGGATATCTCTGCTCCGACTATTGATTTTTGATGTCGTTGACACCAACAAAATCAATGACTGGAGAGGCAGAGTTATGTTCAATCAGCTGCAGAGCAGTCAGTGTAATGTCCTTTACGCAAGCACCTGGATAGCAGAAAGTCCAGTCACCGCGCACTGCCACGCGCCAGACCATAGAGGTGCCAACAACAAGCACTGAGGGTGGGCATCATGCCTGGTTGTGCACGCCTGACCACCTGGGGGTACGGTGGTGGTGAGATGGAGCCCGACGCCAAGACATCCATTGCTGAACAACGGCTGCTCCTGTCAGCACAGGTGATCAAGGCTGGGGATCCTGGCGCTTGGTCCACTGAGAGTTAAACTGGTAGAAGGCAGACGGGACAGCAAAAGGTGGGAGCATGCCTCCAGTGGAGTAAACTCCTGTAGACTCAGGATGTTAAACTTGTTGGCCAGCGGGAGGTCCAGATAGGCACTTTGCAACATGTTTACCCTTGCGGGCTACAGACCCATGCTCTAGTTTACGTGGAGTCAAGCTCACTGGGGCCTTCACTCTACCCACGCCGATGAGAAACCGTTCCTTTACTGAGATGTGACAGAGAGTAGATGTTGCCACTGTTTTGGGCTTTGCTCCCAGGAGAACCATGGATCCTCAGTTTAGGCTGAAAAAGCCCCAGGCTCTGGCACTCCTGTGGTGATGGAGCCAGTCCATGGAAGAGTGGGATTGTTGTCCATGGTCGCGTTCCGCTTACAGCAGCCAGAAGAGCCCAGGACTGCAAGGCATTTTGCCTAGGCCGTGGCGACAGTGGAAAATTCCAGAATTAGCTTGTCTTTGTCTCTGAGCTCGGCTCCCAGACAAGCGATGCTTTTCTTCAGCAGACTGTAAGGTGACAAGATCCACACTCAGCCTGGTGGTCATGGCACAGGCCCAAAGACTGGGCCTGCTGTGATGAATCAGCCTCCGGTGTAGGTTAATAGTTGAGGTGGTGACAGAAAGCTGAAATTCTCCCACACTGCTCATAGGTGTATGGTTTTACTTGGGCCGACGGTGCTCCACAGTCAGCCTCCCACAGCCAGGACACCCTTAGCGCTCGCTATACAGGAGATATCCTCCTCTCCCAGACAACCGGATTTAGATACTTATGTAGCCTGCTTTTCAGAGCTCCCCATCTCTCTTCATTCTCTAACCACTCACAGTCAGACAGATGAGGCTGAGCTTGAGAATAATCAGTATAGCTGTAGTGATATGAGTAGAAAGTGAAAATCTAACGTAACAGTTCAGTGAACCACAGTTATCTGGGAGAAGATTTTAGGGCACTGAAAGAATCAAGGGGGGTAACTTGAAAGAAGGAATTTTTTATCATAAGAAAGGTCAAATGGACAGAAATGGAAAGAAAGGGTTCAAGTTGAAGAGCTGATAAAAGGAAGAATGAATGAGTACTTATTAGAAAGAGGTCTAAAGAGAGAGGAGTGCTGTAGGCAAATAGTTTTTTGGAAAGAAGGGTTTGTCGGTTGTCAGAGCTTACGGGGTCCTGTAGTAGCTTCTGGCTCAGCTCCAGCAGCAGCGACAGAGAATTGTGATTCACCAAGCGATTCGACACTTGTAGGAACTGCTAGACTAGAAACTGCTAGACTGATGTTAAAGTTATCACCCCCATGTACAGTCACACTTGCAATGATACGAACCAACCAATCAAATCACAAAACAGGCAGCAAAGGTCAACAGTTATCAACACCTGTGAAAATATGATTTCATAGTTTAGTTTTCTTACGTATAAGTCAGTCTGATGTCTTCAGATATTATATATATATTATATTTTTTATTCAATTAATATTTTTCATTGAAATATATAGGGGGAGGGGAGGCTTAGGGGGGGTTCAGCCTTTTACAAAGGGAGCTTAAGACCCCACTAGCCCCTCCTGCTGCTGTTGCTCAGCTCCCCCCTCCCTCTCCCTATTTCTCTATCACTCTTCTTCATCCATTCCCTTCTAGACAGTAAATCATTTGTAGTTATCATTGTGTTAAATCATTTTACAAAGGCAGGGAGAGGCTGTCAGTGGGTGAAAGTGGGATAGTTGGCAATCAACATTAAAAAAAGAAACACCTCTGGCTATTTGCAGATCAAACTTTAGTCACTCTGCGCTTAATACAAATGGCTGTCTGAAATAATGTTGCCATTTATCTCCTGTCTGTCATTCGCACATCACTTTTTTTTTACTCATATGCTCATTTTAGTGTAATTGCTAGGGTCTTTTTCTCTGCCTGTAATCCATAATGCACACCCACAATGCCTATTTCACAGTTGTTTTACCCAGTCGTTGTGAGAAAACAAAGACAAAACATCCTGCAAAGAATTGTTTTAGAGATAGAACAGAACTGTTTTGCAGGTGGTGGATATTGCTGATTGAAGGACCATTTATATTAATGACACTAGACTTAGATATTAGAAACACATCTTAGTATTATGCAAACTAGACGACAACTAGAAATGTTTCAGCAAAACAAGGAACACTTATTTTTTTATGTATTTTTGTATAGTTTGGACTACCAAAGCAGCACATTTTTTAAAATTATACATGCATTAAATCACGGCAACACGTTTCCTATTGGAGTTGGTCAATAATGTATAGCAACTGCTATATGTAAATCCAATATTCACCCACCTTTTGGTCCTGGTGTGCAGGGCAAGTTGCATACAGTTTTGCGTATGATGTATCAGCTCATATCTTGGGAGTTCTTGGAGGGTCACTTTGTTGATATTATCTGGCAAATCAAAATAATGAAGTGAAACCAGCTAAGCAAAGTGCAGAGCTGCAGACTTCGGTGTTGATTCTCTCTGCACTATTACCAATCCCCTCATATTGCAGGGAGTCATTCTAATCAATTTTAATGATAGCAGTTGTGTTTCAATCTGTTTTTTCTTTGGATTTTCTTTGCTGGATGGGTGGACCAGAAGAAAAAGCTGTATTATTTAAACTGTTGGAACAGGAGAAGGCTAGAGGAGAAAAATCATTTCCACAACAACATTCTCTATGTAGCTACAACAAAAACATTATCTTATTGAATATTAACAATATTACTACCCAAAGGATACAGCCCTGCTGTTATGTTGAGAGTGGTGGTTAGGCAGCACTTGTAAACCTAGTTTACTGACTTGGAGAAACCAGGACAAACTTAGTGGCAAAAAAACCTTACAAACAAATACTTTAGATGGAACTGTGTTTTCTGGTTCTACATAGTTTTACCCTCCCTGTGAAATTGCTATTTGTTTTTGCTAAATTGTACATTTCCACACTGAATTGACTGAAAAGTTGCATAAGAAATAAAACGTCAAGGCAAACACGTCACGGTCTGTGGTTTCTCCTCCATAACTTTGTACAACAAAACAGTTTCCATCAGGGAGTACTGTCATTGTATCCACATCTGTGTGAATCCACTGATGCTGGGCTAAAAGTGAGGATAGAGCGGAGTGCGGAGCTGTGAATATCATGTTAACCAGCACTCAGGCAGAGACACAGACGAGTTCATTCACATAGAGAAGGGATAATCACAGCAGCATGGGGGAACGGAATAATGGAGATCATTTCAAAGGTAGAAATGTAAAATGTTGCTCTCCACATCGAAACCTATACCTGTGGATTGGAAAGAAGGGTAGAACAGGAGGGAGATCCAGGGAGAGATAAAGACAGAGAGAGAGACAGAGAGAGAGAGGAGTAGGCTGTGCAAAGAGAAACAGAGCATGTGGAGTAAATATATATCCTGCTCCAAACCAAATCTGATAGCAAGGGAAGGTCAGATTAATAGCTTCCAATTCACTTTCAGTCACCTCTGTACCAACACATGTGGCCCTCTGTGCCACTGGCATTATTACACACACACACACATACTCTCACATTCACAGATATACCCAGGTGCATACACACTATACAAGATGCTATCAAAGTTTGTGTATTGTGTAAATCTTTTTCAATGTACTCTTGTATATTATGAGTGGTTCCATCCAAGAAAGCATACAAAGCCTCCTTAAAATTTGGTCATATGCTGAAATCAGATTGATCCGTCTGTCCTTTACCCATCTGCTCTTCTTGGAGTGATACTTCTAATGAGCATTCCCTTGTTAAATCCCCTGGTCATGTGATACAATGTCTGGCCGCTGATTGGTTTGGCTGTTAGCAGCAGTTAAACGACATCTGACTGTAATGGGCCATTTGGATGAGACCTTGGCACTAAAATTATATGAAATTCAAGGGTGGCATGCATACATCAAGATAACTAGACTTCTGTTGATGAGGTGTCTGTGTGGAGAGGTGGTCATTTACACCGGGAGTGGGTAATGGATATTATATTATGTTGCTTTTTCCCCAAGAAAAAGGCAAATTGATTGTCGAATTAGAGACGAGAGAATAGCTGTGGGTGAAGTGATACGATGATGATCGGAATAATGCAGCTAAACTGGACTATCCTTTACAAGCTGTCTGCTCAACATATCAATTTAATTGCTGAATACATTTTCTGGCAGCTGCCGTAGCTGTTACCTTTAATGATGGCAATTGCAGAGCATCTTGCCAGTGAATTGTGCTTACAGTGCACCGGTTTTGCCTGATCGGCTACACTGTCAATCCATTGTTGAATTCACCATGGAAGGTAAATAATGGATGGTTTCTTCCATCTTCGAATTGAATTGTTGTTATATTGTCTTGTGTTTCTTAGACCTGTGAAGCCTTTTGAGACTATAAATGTGTGAAGTCTATAACTTTTTTATTATAACTTGACAAGTTCTGGTTGGGCACTATAGATTGATATGCATGAGCTTCGCTGCTCTTGCTGGTGCGCTCAGAAAATATCTATGCAGCCTCTATTTGCTGTGGTTTAATTATTTATTTGTTTTTTTAATTCTAGAGGTTCTCAAAGTTTCCCTGTGGAGTTTGCGATGCTATGTAGTGCTATGGAGTTTTTTTTATGAGTTGGTCCTCATTGTGTTTGCCTCGTGCACACACACAAGGACGTACATGCACACGCACATGCACATGGGTAATGCAATACACAGTCCTGCAAATCTTTTCACACTATTCCACTGATCTAAAAGTGGTTGTAATGTGCAGAAAAAACGCAGCGATGTGCCAGCAAAGGCAGGGAAGAGGAAGACTGCAAGCTACTAAATGGATGTAAGCAATGCAGGATTTAAAATACTTTAAAAAAGTTTATATTTTACACAAATACTGTATTTTATGAGGATGGAAATGATTCAACACATTTGTTAGATCAACACACAATGAGTTTTGATTAGTAACAATGAATGTAAAGAAAACTTTTTTTTAACAGGGCAATATTAATTTTTAATTCACATCAGGGTGTTAAAAATGGAACATGCCCGTAGATAGTTGTATATCTTCACATGGTTGTTATACTTGTATGTACTTGCTGTTAGACTGGTATAGTTTTTACTCATAACATTGGTTGGTTTTTTTCTTTATTGTTCTGAACCTGCCTCCGGAAAATCAGAAAATTGGCTTGACATCCGCACAATGTGTTGTTGAGATTTGGAAGGCATATTATGAAAGTGTGTAACCTACCATTAACCATAACACTCCTCTCTGTTTAGACCCACAGAGACAGTAATGTGTATCTTTGGAGAACCATAATTCCATCCTTTCTTGTAATTATTCCTGCATGTCTTGACTGCATATTCCACTTGCTGTATTGTATTTCTGAAGCAGGTGACATTCACAAACAGTGATACGACATCAAATAGATGCACGTAAATGATACACTTTGTACTTGTGACTGCCTGGGTCTCTCTTTACATATTCCCAACAGTGAAATCTAAGAAGAGACAATAGATCACATGTGGGCCATCCAAATCAGATCCACTGATCTGATTCAGTGAATGATGAGCATCATGGCTGCACTCTGGCATCTTCAGCCTTTTATTGGCTGGAGGTTGCAACATTAGTTTGTAATAATTTGCTGAAACTTTGAGGAATAACGCTAGTCACCACTTCATTTCAGCTTTCAAAATTACAGTTTGGACACCCAAGGGGGGAACCACAATTGTTGCCCAAAACTAAATAGCATATTTTTTCCTGATTGACCCAGACGAGGACTTCATCAGTCAAAGGAGATGACATGTTTACTGTTGCCGTAATTTTCATTGTGCCTGGTGCTAAATTGATTTATTGTTGAGCTTCTGCCCATGTAAAGAAACAACAAATCATAGCTGTTTTGTTGCAGACTCAGGTCTGATCGAGATGTTGATGAGGTCATTATTTGACTGCTATTGAAAACCTTATTTTTATGGTAATAAACATTCTTCTGTACAAAGACTGGGTTTACTTTCTGCACTGGTTGTAATGGACTATTTTAATCTATAGATTTAGAATAACAGTCTCTATATATAAACTATATATACTGTACATTTGAATATATGTTCACAACAATGACCACAGCAGGCAAATAGTATGGTCAGTGTTTCTACCTATAGAAAAGGATACGGGTTGTAGCTGTGTTGCCGGAGGGAATAGAACTGACAGCTATTCTCCCTCGTTGGGATACTCCTGTCTCATAGCTGGACATGCTGCATGGACAAAGAGTAAACTTATTTATGAAGACATGTTGGGGAAGACAGAGCTGAAGCTGTTGACAGCTGGGAAAAAAAAAAAAAAAAGTCATTTTCTGTCTTCATCCCCTTTGTTTCCTCTACATAATTAGTGTTTCCATCCTTCTGGTGCTCTACATCATTTCCTTTTATACTCCCGTTTTCTCTTGCTGTCTTGCTGTTTCTTTGGCTTTCTCCCATGCTCTCCCAGGCACAGTGCTTATGCTAATGCAGGTATTAATCATTATGCTAATGTCACTGTTAATCACTATGCTAATGTCACTGTACCTACCTGTCAAACTGGTGGAAACGCTGGAATACAGGAACTTGTTCTTGTCCTCTTCACTTCTGCTTACTCCATTTTCCAGTCTGATTTATCTTCTTCTTTTATTTCTGCTGCTTTCCATTTCATCCTGACTAAACTGCAACAAAACGATATTGCTAGTATGGTTCACAAATTTAAATTGCAGCTGAAAAGTCAAAAAAAAATGAGATTCAAGCCAAAATATACATATTTTATCTCTTCACCAGGCAGTTCTGCTCTGATAGCTGGTTTACTCATCTATACAGTATACCACTTCCCTCTCTTGCTCTCGCTCTCTTTCATCCTGTATTGTTCCCCTCACAGCCTCCCTTGTCCTCCTCTCCCTCTCCTCCCTTTGAAATGTTTTCTGCCACATGTTGACAGAGAAGTGTGACGCAGATAGGGAATAGGCACCCATGAGGAAATCCCATTGATGGTGTGTGTGTGTGTGTGTGTGTGTGTGTGTGTGTGTGTGTGTGTGTGTGTGTGTGTGTGTGTGTGTGTGTGTGTAGAGGAGTATGTGTGAGTCAGATTATTTTCCGAAAGCTTTTTGTCCATGCCCATACATTCACTCATGTGAGAGTGAATAGAGGCATCCGTGTGTGTCTGCCTGTGCACTCATGCAAGTTTACACAACTGTGTGTATGTGTGAAATACAGAAAGAGAGAGTATGTATTTGTGCATGTGTGTGAGTGACTGACTGAGGATGGCCAATGTGTGTTTATGTGTGTATAGTATGTTTGTATGCAATGCATGTGCAAAATAAGTTATTTATACTCAGTGGTTTAACACTATGGTGTTTTTGCACTGTAATTTAGAGAGATAAATTGTCTGTTGAAGCATAATCAGTGCTGTAATGTCTTTATAATATACTATATGTACTGTATACATGTATATTATATGTAGATTATATGTAGCATATTGCTTTTTTTATGAAGTTAGGGTTAGATTCTGTAGATGACGTTTTATTCTGTGTCTTTACAGCCTTGATGAGTTACTTATTTGTTGCTATTAGTATTGCTCTCTGTGTTTCATCAGTTGACAATAGGGGAGCAAAATTTACATTTTTCCAAATGAAACTGCCATGGTTTATTAATTTGACTCCTCAGTGATAATTTTCCCATATGGTATAGCATACTGTTTGCATGTTTATCAGTCTGTCTTCACCCTCACCCCACTATCGCCCGTTTCTCAGTCTGTGAGTGTCTCTGCCTCTTGTTTCTTTTTGTTTCCATAAGTGTCAATAGCTATTGTTCCAAGACGAAAGCCTGTTATTAGGAATTAAGGTCATCAAATCACAGTGGGATATTGTTTGGCTGTAATCACTCCCTGATCATTACTATGCCATGATGAGCTAGAATTACATTAAGTGTTATATATCTAATTTGGACTGTTGAATTTACTATACGACACGTTAACTCCCTGCTTGTATAAAGAGACGTACGCACACAAAGATATAAGAAATAATGAATCCATGCAGGACATGGGTGTGCAAGGTATCATTATTTTCACAGTATCACCTTTTCTCTAAGCCATGACATAACTCTTAATTAGAATTGTAACAATAACGTCAAAGCTTTGGCTATTAAAGTATCAGAAAGTAATGATTGGCCCAAAAAGGGAAGGTTGTACTTAATTGCCTCTAGTACAGTTTAATCTAAGAATATTAAGAAGTGCATCAAAAAATCTTCTATTTACTCTTACAAATATTTTAATACAGCCTATTCATCAGCTAAATATATTTTTCATCTTAAAATATTGCAAAATAATTTGTTATTGTTTGAGGACGGAATAATCCAGTTTTACTTGTTGTGTTACAAGCAGCGAAGAGAATAAGTTATTTTGGAATGAACACCTTCATACATTATATTCTGCACGCTTCACACCGTCTTTTATCACGGCATTGGCAGATCCTATTTCGCTGAATAGACAATTTATTCCTCGGCAGAAGCTGCAATTCATTTTAATGGTCAACCTTTCCCCAGTTAACTCTTCTGTTACATCTATAAGTCTCACTTCTCGCAGCAGTTACAGTCAGTACCGGCGATGGCACAGACAAATGAGATTGCTTAATAAAATGTCTGAGTACAAAAGTACCTTTTTTGTTTAATTTGCTGACTCTTATTGGTGTGAGTGTGGGGGTAACCTCTGTAGGAGTGGGCTAGAGACACAGACAGAAGTAGAAATATAAAACTGATTTAAAATTGGTTACCCAGAGTAGTGATTTATTTCCTCTGTCTATGCTTTTTTAAAAAGTAATGTTGCTACCTTTAGCCTTTCAGCATTAATTTTGATCTCCACACTGCACTTTTCATTTGATTTGTCTGAGTTAGATTTGGTGGAGAATCTGTTGGGTTGCTTTATGGCACCAGACATAAAAGGTCACTTTAATGAAGCTATTGGTGGCAGTGGCAGATAATGGAATCAGTTGAAGTGAAATTGGTTAGTTTCCCACTAAAGTGAAAGAGTAAACAATTGATGAAAGACGCAAAAGACCAAAAGATGGTCGCAAAATCCTTCTATCTCATCTGTAGTTTTGTTGTTTCTATTAATTATAAAGTATTAGCAGTTAAATTAATTATACCACATTTATCTGCATATTTTGCAGGTCAGATGGTTCTTTACGCCCTCTGTCACCCATGACCCCTCAATGCCTTAAGGTGAGATAGAGTAAAGCAAAAACAGTTCTTTTTACCCTCTTATCCACCCCTGTCTTGGCTTAACATTTCACCAACCTCATCACAATTTCATGGATCAATTTTATTCCATCTTTTCCTTGGCCTCTCACGGCTTCGCAGTCCTCTGCAATGTAGCTCACCCTATTGTGCTCAACATCATCTATAATATTTAGGCCTTCTGTCTAGAGGAACCGGTCAATAATTCAGTAGTGAGATCAATAGTTCTCTGTGACATCAGGTGGATTGTATTGATTGAGAATGGATAGAAGTTTGGCTGGATTATTTTGTATTCCTGTGGGATTTTTTCAGGGGATTACTGAGCTTTGTCTATTGAAACACTGTCTTAGTGAAGTATTCAGGTTATTTAATTGAACGGCTCCTCTTCTGTTGTGATTGCTAACATCTGACACACATCTGGAAATAGACTTTGAATGAAGACAAATAATTAAATGTTGTTCTGTGCACATTTTTGTCATATAAAACTATAAAGCTATCCACAAACCTATAGATGAAATAAAAAATAACTAAATGGAAAAAACAAAACAAAGCAAAAACAAAACAAAAAAAAACATTCAAAATCTCCCAAACTTTGCACCTATCTTGACATCCTGCTACTCTTACTATTACTTAAATGTAATTTGAGTTGACATGAGACTATTACTAGACAAGATAAATACAGTATGTGTGATTCTAAAATTGGTTTTGCCAACACTGCTTCTCCATGTCTACACTCAGGAAAATTACTGATTTTGTGGAGTTGTGTACATTTCTGCTTGTGCTTTTTCTCTTGCTAACTAGCTAACTTGCAGCTGTTAACAGTAAACATTAAGCTAGCTATTTTTTATAGCAAACAACAAAACAAATTAGTGCTATGCTAAGTCATAAAAAGTACTGTATTATTTCATTTGACATTGGTCATTGTAGTTTATAAAGATAGCTGTTAGCCCACACTCTTCAGGAGCTGACTTAAGCAAATCCAGGAAAGTCAAGCTACTAACCATCAGCTAATTATTAGCCATCAGCTAGCTGTTGGTACCACTGGCTCAAATATAGAAGCAACCACGGCCACTAAGAATTAGAGAGCAACTGATGCTTCTGTAACTTGATGATGTGTTTAAGTATGAACAGCGATGTAAAAAAGTGTCATTTCTAATGCTCAGACAGTTGAGGAAACTGGCTAATATCGGAAAAATGGTAATTAGTTATCAGAGACAATATGGGGATGGATGTTGCTTTAACTAACACTTTCATGCAGTTTGGACCCTAAATGTCTGACTCAAACAGATGTTTTTTTTCAGTGTGTCACTGCCAGTCATTATCATTTGACTATATATATATATATATATATATATATATATACATTTATATAATGGACTGGATGTTTAGCTTTTGGAGGCAAATATTCAGTTTTAGTTTCAGTTGATATCCGATTTATACACCCTGCCCATATTGGAGGGACATGATTCAGATGGAAAATCAGCAAAATGGTCTGACTCACTTGTTTGTAGTGTTTTTCAAATTAATGTCACATCATCCATGAACCAACCGTACCTGACCTCCCCCACGCTGGTGTCACTCCTAATGTGTTTGTTTTTAAGAGCGAGTTAGAGAGTGTGAAATTATAAGACTGCATGGTTTCTTCACTGACCTTTCACTCATTTGACCCTCTGGCATAACAACATCTGAAAGCTGAAGCTACATTTTGCACTTTAAAAAAAAGTGCCATTTTTAAGAAGCTCAGCAGATTCATGTCTAACTTGGTGCCAGACAACAAACACGCAATGCAGGAGCCAGTTGAGATGAGATGAGGATCTTCGGAGCCTCTTCTTGCTTCCGTAACTGTGAATAGTAATTGTTATAATTGAAATTTAATGTACGTGGTAGAAATGTATCCATTAGTTTAACAGCTAAACACTTAACTTTAAGTATAGGACAAGTCTGAAGATTACAGAGATGTTGACCCCATATTTTTAATTTATAACTCCTCCCTGTGTGACATATCCTCTCTGCATTTACCCCTTCTGCTCCAGATAGCCACGCGCAGTTGATGTCACGTATTACTGCACTGTCTTCATGCTGGTAGATGCCAATACATATTATTTTCATATTGGCATCGCCCACTGAGCCTGCAGGTGCTGAAATAACACACTGGTTCCTGTAGAGAGATGTGTGTGTCTGTGTGTCTTTGTATCTATGTGTGTGTGTGTGTGTGTGTGTGTGTGTGTGAATAGGTAAGGGGCCAGGCAAGGTGAGCAGCAGCCTTCAAAGAACCACAGACCCAGTAATTAGCACAGCAGGTTGCTGTATGTGGGGTTATGTGTGTGTGTGTGTGTGTGTGTGTGTGTGTGTGTACCAGGATCACTAGCATCACCTCTCTTGTTTTTTTCCCTCTGTTATACCTCCCTCCTTTCAGTCCTTTCATCCCTCGCTTTTACTTTCTCGCACCTCACAGCTGTCTGTGTAACCATGGTGATTATAGAAGTCAGGAAGTCATGGTGATTATAGAACCCGTGCTGCTGGTTATGAGTTCCCTCAGACCTGCATGTGTTCGTGTGTGTGTGTGTGTGTGAGAGAGTGTGTGCATGTGTGTCATTTAATATATAACAGTCTCTCTGGCTATCTTCAAAGAACCAAACACCGACTTGGAACTTTTTTCCTGACAACCGAAGTTCACTAGAAATACTTTCACTAGACTCATGTAGTTGTAGTTATAAGGCATTTTTGCAGACTTAAACTGTAAAAAAAAGGAAAAAAAAGTTTTTGTTAATATTTACAAGTTTATAAATACATTTTTAGTTCATTAATTAGTCTCAGAGTGCATGCACTTTGAAGCAGATAAACAGTTAAACGCAGACAAAATGTCAGAAACACAAAGCAAGACGCAAGTTCAAATTATTAACAAAGAACAGTAGCCCATAAAACAATGCACCCATAATAACTTTCATAGGTGATGTTATATAATTTGATAGCTTATGGGTTAAAGGAGTGTTTATATCTGTTTGACTTCATCTTGAACAAAGGGTAATGAACACCAGAGGGAAGAGGGAGGAATTCATCATGAAGTAGTTGCTCACGATCCAAAAGAACAGTTTTAACCTTTTATAGTTTGTCTGTTACATAACACCGATAAACTCATATGCCTTGCTTACACAGTATTGCCTTTTTAATATTACAGCGCATGAACATGACGGTCATGTTGTAGGTAGATCTAAATACACATCCTGTTTGCATCCCAGTCCACATCCCCTTAACCAAACCATAGAAGGACAAAACTCCAGTAACACTTGTAGCATAAAGTATGACAACTTTATTGTGAGACCAACACGTTTGCGCTTGTGGCCTTTCATCATTATTGATGAAAGACACGAGTTTTTTCTGTCTTCATGGACGCTGGAAAATCTCTGCTTGTTAACCAGACCTTAGCTATACTGTCTTTACCATGACCGTGCTAATCTACCTACCTTAGTCATGCTGTTGTTGTTCGGAAAACAAAGGTTTTGCAGACTGGTATGAATATTTTTCATACACATATGTTCAGTACGAACACATCTCAGCAACTAAAAACATTCTCTCATTGCACACATTAAATTGGGACAGCTGATACTTTTATCACTGTTATGATTCTCATTTGTAAATTCAGTTTGATTGCATAGCAACTTCAACCTGAAAACATTTGTGAAAGTGTAGAGGACCTTTAATATTTGCAAGATATATTTTTCAGAAATGTGGATCATGATTCTGAGTGGAAAAAGTTGTTTTTATGAAATTAGTTGTTTTCACCTCTTAAATTTTTCAAAATGTTCATCTCATCAAGGAAGCAGCACAAGATAACTGAAATAAATTAAAGAGGAAAAATTGAGAAATAGTTTTATTTTCAGGTGTTCAAGTGTTTATGAAGAAGATATTTTTAGGAAAATGGTAATAAAACGTCAACTTTGAAAAGTGAGAAGCTGACACAGACTCACATGAAGCCATTCTCCCTAGTTTGGTAAATGGCAGTCATTAGTCTGTCATTAACACTCGCCTCCGATGATTGCTATCTGCATGGTGTTATCTTGGGAGCTGTGACTGGCATGTGTTAATGTGTGTGTGTGGATGTGTGTGTGTGTGTGTGTGTGTGTGTGTGTGTGTGTGTGTGTGTGTGTGTGTGTGTGTGTGTGTGTTCGTACAAGTGCATGCTTGTGTACCTTTGTTCTATGAACCGAAATTAGCAATTTAGGAAGCGCCTCATCGCTACTGAAAGTGATACTTGCTTCTACAGATACCACACTTTGTTCCTCTTGTTAATATCATGAATATTAATGTGTCACCTTGTTATGTCTCAGCTGGATTATAATGATGCCAAACAATACGAAAATACAGGGACAAATCACCCTCAAATAATCATTCTAACAATTTAGGACTAATTGATCCCCCTACGCAGAGATGGATGTCAGAGCAATGAAGAAAGAGTTGGGTAGAAAGACACATAGATGTATAAGAAAATGTGATAAAAATGATACAAAAGGGAACATGAAGAGATGTTGAGTGAAATTATGAGTGAGTGGAGGGTGTAGGCAGAGTGGGAATGAAATGAGTGACAAAAGAAAGTAGTGAGAGGAAGAAGCAGAGCTGCAGGCTTGAGAATCAGAGTAGAGTCAGACAACTTGGATCTCATCTTTTTAGGTTTGGTCGCCGGCTATATCGGTTAAAGGATATGGCTGGTGATTTTCTATATTTTTCTTATATTATTATCTTATTATCTTTCTTCTTACATGGTAATATACAATAATTTGTACTGTCTCTTTCTTGTTTCTCGTTCTATCACCGGTAAACGCTGGTCTTAGTATTTTTAGCTCCATCAGTAGTTGTACTGTGTAATTGGTGGTCAGTCTGTTCCTCCGCTTTTTGCTCTCAGTTACACAAGCCTGACAGTGCTGGAGGACGGCAATATGGAAACAGTGTGCAACAGTGGTCGTGGGCAGGAGACAAGGGTGCCTTAACATTACTTTAGGTCCTGGGGCTATGCAAGTTTCCACAGTGTCCTCCTCCAAGTCTATTTTTGTTGTTTGATGTCTTTATTTTGACATGTTCAAACCGACGTAATGACGTAAATCATGTTTTTACAGAGTGTTGACACACAGCAGGAGGATTCACTCCTCATCACGTCCACCGCCGCATCACAGGTAGCTTCCTCTCCTACATTATGTTTAATATGGTTGTTTTTTTTTGCTTTCGGTAAGCCCATGCATTAAGGCACCATTGGCAGGAGAGGAAACCTGCACACTTAAGGTCTGCATCATATTACTACCATACTGCATCACAGAGAGAAAGAGAGCAAACAAAAAAAAAAAAAAAGAAAGACAGCAGGAAAGCACAGAAAATCCCACCAGATGGTCTAAAGGAAGACTCTGTGTGCATGTTTGTGTCTTCTCCTGTCTTACAAGCTATCTATAATTGTACACTGAGTATTTTCCCTGCTCCTTCCATTCCCCATATCTGCCCATCACTGCTAAAAGACACCTCAGTTGGCAGCTGTTGGTAAACTTTATCTATCCCTTTCCATCCCTTCAGGGGTGTAGGTTTGGTTTTAACTTTGGTAGGGACATTTTTTTGTCAGACAGCCAAAATAATTCTTAGTTCTTGCTCTCTATCGTTCTTTTCTCTTTTCATAGGCACATGCGCGCACACAAATACAAATAAAGAGCCTGACTCTGCAGAATGTTTACTGCACTGAATATGCATTCGCTGACTTGCCTGAAATTGGACTTGTATCATGATTTTTTCTCAATTTTTACATTTTATTGTATTGATAGACTACTTAACTATAAATCTGAGACCAAGATTAATATTTATAACATAGACTGTTGCAATAAATGTTGCAATCAAATAAATGTGTAGAAACCTATAGGTAATATGCTGCACTGTAACTAGCTGCTATAAGGTTTTCAAACCAATTCTATCTTTAAATCATCTGAAAAACTTATATTTATATTATTTTTCATTTAACTCCTGCTCAGCTTTTGGCTAGATCTTTCACTGTGACATCAGAGCTCACCTGAGAGGCTGCAGCTCACCTGTGTGTGTGTGTCTGCTCAGGCTAGTGCTGACAGGATTTTCATAATGAAAATGATCAGATCAGTTGGACAAGATGTAGCCAATTTAGCTTATAAATAATGTTCATGTCTTAAAGACACATATGCAATTATAACTCTGCTCCTGATGCACTCATGGAACAGGGGATAGTAATATTTCTCCCACAGTTATGAATGTTTGGATCGATTACAGAACATTCTTGTTAACTAAGCTCAACTGTTACTGACATTTTGGTTCTTCTTTAAAAAGGACCAGATGTCCAACAGTAATAAAGTGGTTTAATTAACCAGCATGTCTGAGCAACAGTCACAAATTAGCTAACAACACCTAACGCCTGAAATTAAATATAATATCAAATGATCTTAGTTTTGTCCAATTCTGTGACTTTCCAAACATTTAAACTACAAATACTAACCACTTCAGAAGTTGAGGGTTGCCAGATCATCAAGTCGAGTATCCCTCATATCCTGCGCTTTCACACTTTATCATGATAGTGCAAAAAACACACAAACCTAGCAACTCTGCAGAGATCTTACCATTAACATTACATGGAGTTAAAGCAGCTAGATTTGACATTGGTAAAAATTTTGGAAAGGACGATCCAGTAACACCTTGATATTGGTAGAGACATGTCTCTACTGTCCATACCTCAATCTATGCCCATGCGTCAGTCCTCCTCTTTGCTACAGTTTATCTCCCTCATTCAATTTCCAGGAGGTGATGGATTGCTACATTAACTGATACTACACTGATAATCTCACCAAACCATGGATCCCCCTTTTGTATGTCAGTATATGTGTGTAAGTATGTCTGAGTCTTGGGCTTGTAACATCGGTCAAAGCGTCTGGTGTGCAGTCACGCTCAATGAATCAATATCTGAATGGCAAGTGAGCTGGATGCCATTTAAAATAAAGTTGCACCTCCTGATAGAAATTGATTGATGACATGAAATTAAACCAAATTACAGTCTGGCTACATGAACGGCAGCTAACTACGACCCTGTCACTCAGCGAGATTTTTTCCAGATATTTGATGATGAAGTGATGATTTAATTTTGGCAAAATGTGAACTATGGAATAACAAATGTTCAGTGTGCTCTCACAAACCCAGACACAGCATGCACATATGCACACGCAACAGAGGGTTCCTAATATTTTTATCAGCACTGGTTGCCACAGCAACAGGGCAGAGCTTGTCTCCAAGAATCCTATGGCAGCTGTGCGCTGACCATCTGGGAGAGAAAGAGTGGGAGACACAGACAGAAAGAGAAAGACAGAGCAGGCAGAGATTCGGAGATGTAGAAAGTATAGTGAGTAATGTTTTGTATCACTGAAACTTTAACCTTAAGCCAGGAAACAGTATGAAACCTAATTTCAGGATAGTCTTTCTAGAGTTCCTCCTCAATTCGAAAACCTGAATCATCAAACGGCTGCTGGCCTGTAGCTGACCCCCGACTTTTGACCCTCTGAAAATGGGAAATGATATGCTCTTCTGTGAAGCATTTGTGTTTGTTAAAATTTGTTAATTTTGTATTTGTTAAAGTAAAATTCCCACCGACCCAGCGAGAGAACGATAAGAGGCGATAATGGCACTTCACAGCTGATTCCTGACAACATAACATTCATTTGAAACTACAGTTCAAAGCAACAGTCTAGTGCATGTAAAAATGCTTCCCATTAGTCAAGCACATTTCCGAATATAAATCCAGCTTGTTGGTCCACAGTATGAAAGCAGAGTAAATGCTGACAGGGGCTCGTCTGGGTTATAGCCTGTGTAGTGACTTGATTTCGACAAACAAAAAAAAGCCTAAGCCACAGTGAGGGGCTGTTACCGAGATATGTAATCAACGCGTCGTCATGCGGTGGCTTTATTTACCACCGTGTACCAATAAAGCCTTTGCCATACACACACTTACACCTATAACTTACATGAAAACAAACAAAAAAGCCTCTAAACGGCAGTCAAAAAACTCCCGGTAAGCAGCACACCTGAGGAGTAATCGCCTCTTCTTCTACATATGCATTTCCATATGCTGCTGTCCAATATGCCAACTACTGTGGCAACCATGGAATGACCTTAACACACACATAGATACAAATGGCTCTAACAGCCTGTGTATATATATGTGTTAGTAAGAGTTCAGAATCTGGCTGATTTCAAAGCTTATCAGAACCACCCCAGCTTGTTTTTGTTATTCTATTGAACACTTTGGGTTCTTTTATGTTTGTTTTTTTTATCAGATTATGCAGATAATGAAGTGTTTTGATGTGGTATAGTGTAATTAAAATGGTATCATCCATGTTCTCCTGAGTGTAACTGTGTGGAAACTCCAGTTTCCCAGTGGTTTTGTCTGAGTTCCCCCCACCGCCTTATCAGATGAGCTCAAGGACCCCCTCACCTCCCCGCCAAATGTGTTTGCTTGAAGTGGATTTCAAACCAGATGTTATTTCACACTATTAATGATATAAAAGTCAATATCCCCAAAGTTGATGTTTGACTCATTTAAACTCTCGATCGCAGCATGATGTGATGTGCAACGTGTAGAAGGCTCGTCATAACTGGTAGTCAGTTGGTTAGTGAGTTAATAAATATATTTAACATCAGCATTATATCAATTTGAAATCCTATTTGTGTGTTGATTTCCCTATTAAACACACATATGTTTATTTTTAATCATATCATAATCTCTACTTTTTCAAATCAGCTGAGCTGCTCCTCAGTCTTTCCATGCGCCCCCCAGCAGGGAAACACACGCTTCACATCTGTTATAGATAGCTCACTTCATATGCTGTTAGTTTGACTTGTTTCTCTCCTATCTAATTTTTCAGAAGGTGAGGGAAAGAAGAAATTAATTCAGATGTAAGATCCAGTAAAAACTCTTAAAGCTCAGTGGCAGAGTTAATGGAGACATCTCAGAACTTCAGCAGTGGATACAGTTTCTTTTAGCCCGCAGGCGGCTTTAGCCAGACTAGATAGAGGCTGCTAATCATGTGAACGACATTATATTCTCATTTGTTAGTAGTAATTACACTAATGCCGCAGAGTTAATGTGATAATTGATAGTTTAAAAGCTTCATATCACACCTTTAACCAAACATCAGTTTAAATCTAATCAAGGGTGAAGACGAAACGACAGAAACGACTGTCTGAAAGCCCAGAAGGCAGCGGGCTGATGAGCAATGAGAGATTCATAGAACAAGTAATAGCTTCTGTTGTTCTGTTGTTACCCTCATCCTGAAAATTATACACATAACCTTTACCGTGCGAGTGTTTCCGAGTGTGTGTGTGTGTGCACATGTGCATATGTGTGTGTGTGTCTGTGGGCACTCTTCTGACCTGACAGCTTAGGGAAAAGAGGAGCTGACATGAGACGCTGTGGAGCATTACCGTGTGATATCCCATGACATTTACTGCTGTCCAACACACACACATACACACACACACACACTCCGGCCTCCCTTTATCCAGTCAGCTATACTGGATCGAAGAACCCCTGATGGAAAATTCCAGGAAAAAAAAAAAAAAGAGAGAGACCTGCCAAGCTCTGTGGACATTATATAGTGATGGAGGAGAGGATAGAGGGAGGAAGAGGAGGGAGGGAGGGAGAGACTACAGTGAAAAGATAGAGAGGAGAGTGAGAGTGATTGGAGGTGAGATAAATGTGTGGATATAAAACAAAAGAACAAAAAAGAAAGACTAAAGCAGTAAACGTTGTTAGGATAAAAGCCTGTGCAGTATGTCAAATGTGCTGACAGCAGCACAGCAAATGACATCAACTCTGTACTCTTAGGCAACAAGCTTTTGCTTTCAAAGTAAACAACTTTCCAGGTGAAGTTTCATGCTCAGTAAGCAGTTCATACCACTCTTTGTGCAAAGCAGAGAACAAAAAGGAAAGATTAAACCAGTTTATCGTCGATATATAACAGTTTAAAGGAATAAACATTTTTGAATTAATTCTTTCTCTCTTTCTCTCTGAAAATGAGATGAATATTGAAAATAAAAATGTATGAGTCTGATATCTGACTCCTAACATAGTTCACCAAGCTGGCTCTATCCAAAACTGACTCATTTACACAAAGTATTTGTAAGATGAACAGAAATGTAAAATCAAAATGTGTAATTTTATGCTTTTTCATGTTTTAGGGTGTGTTTGAGGTGTGCACACACAGAGCTCTCCACAATCACAAACCAACTTTCATGTATTTTGCTTCTTTTTCTTCTCTAGTATTTCATATCTATAACATAATCAAATCAAGTTTATTTATAAAGCACGTTTAAAAACAACCACAGTGCTGTACAATAAAACAATAATCTACTGAAATGTCAGTCAGAATAAGCTACAGCTATTGATGTGACTCAGTCAGGTCTGACACTTGATTAACATCTCAATCTTACAGTAATGTTGTTCGGGTGTTACTGGATGTATCTGGGATTTTGCAGAAACATCGGTGCTGATCTTCTGTTTGTTGCACACATCTGGCTGTGTGTCACATCTGGCTGCAGCATCACACAACAGCTGAAACAATAAGTACGTCTCCAAACTGAGAAAGAGGCACAGCAGCGGTAACTTCATTAACTTGCTACATATCTACACAGATCAGCTGTTACACACAGATTCCGGGTTCATACGGTGGGATTGTTTGTAATAAAACAGAACTTATGGATGAATCCTGAGCTCCATCAGAGCCGTCAGGACATTTTTTATTGTTAGTAGATGAAAGTCTGAGATAAGCCTATCACCCCATACCCACTTGATCCTCCCCCAATGTCTGACTGAAGATTTCCCCCTTGATATCATTCAATATCAATTCAGTTCATTCAAGCCTCACAAGCCTGAAGATTTGAAGAGAGAGCGAGCGAGTAGTGAGTGTGTGTAGTTACCACCGACTATCTGAAGATGCTAATAACGCCCTAATTGCGTGTGGCAATTAGCGCTGGTCTTTGTGAATTGGACTGTTTTTGCATCGAGGCTTATTTGCATAGAAAGGGGCCAATTTTGCACCGAATGTATGAATATTACCTAATTTACATACATGCAAAATGGAACAGGCACACCATGAAGCTATTTGCTTGGCAACGCAGTTTGCGGCGCATTTCACCCTTTGCGGGCGCTTTGTGTATTACACGCTTTTCTTTCTTTTTCCATCTTTTTGTCTCATTTGCACAGGTTTAGCGGCTGCAAAAGCCGCGCAATCCTTTTGTGGATTTGGCCCAAAGACTTTATATCAAATCAAACAAAAAAGGGGGATTATTGTGGGGGGTGTATTGTTTGTATTGGAACTATTTCTTGATAGGTTTTTGTTTTGGACTCTGTACAGTACATGCACAATACTACCAAAACTGGCATAGTCACTGCTCCCGACTGTTGTTGGCCAAAAAATAGTTCCAGCCTGTAACTCCCTTTAAAAACACAAATTGGTATTTTGTATTTTATTTTTGTTTACATGTAGGTTAAACAAATACTACAAATTATGATAATAAGTGAGATCTCTCCATCTCACTATTTCGGTATTATACTTATTTGCTTGAACTATTCCTTTACAACCAGTTTAAATTCATACTGAACAATCAAACAACACCTGTAAACAATTTAGCATTTGTTGAACTTGGTTTATCCTACTGAACTTGTACGTTAGGCGCCTTTCTCAGTAGTGGAGCATTTCTTGTTTCTCTTCAAGGTTTTTCAACAGGTTTGCTATTTGAAACTTTCTCCCAAGTCACCAGAATTTGATTCAATTTTCAGTGTCTGATCATCACAGTCACCAGAAAGCAATGCCTCTTTTTTTTCTAAAAACAAAAATAGAGACACCTGACTAGAGATACTGTATCATAGCTTTATTAGCAGTGAAGTTTACGCAGACAGTGATGCCGTAAACATGATGGGGTCTCACGTAAAGACACTGATACCAAACCAACCTCTGGCTATCCCCCTCTTCCTCCTAGTCTCTCTCTCCATCCTTCTCCCCGTCTCTTTGTGACTATTTACTTCATTTGATAGTTGATTGGTTGCCACGGAAACCGGAGGTCGTTTGCCTCCTGCGTGTCTCTTTGGAAACAATAAAAACGAGAGAGGGAAGGCGAGAGAGAGAGAGAGAGAGAGTAAGGCAGAGGGACATTGAGAGAGAAGGGTTAGAAAGAGTGACGCCACGCAGTGAGGTATTAAGAATTCATTTAGCCCCCGCTGCCACACATTTTCAGCCTCCCAGCTCTTTCCAGCTCTGTCACGCTGATGCTTTTCAGCACATCCAAATCTTTTAGGTAATGGTCTCCAGTGCCACTGAATTTTATTCGGCCTTTTCAAATCTTGGTTTTGTTTCCTGCCGGCTCTGTGATGTAATTGAGTCTGTTTCTAGATCTCCGGGTCAAACTTTGTCAAACCTTTTATTCTGCAGGTGTGGACACTGAGCTGCCAGGAAAACCTCAGAAAGGCCAAAATGAATGTAAACTCCTTTCATGTTGAACTGAGTTGATTTAATCAGTCAACCATCACAAGATTATTTGACTATTGTTTAAGAAAAGTCAATCAGCTGTTGTTTTACAATATACGTAGACTGTTTTAATTAATTTTAAGATTAATTTTAAGCTTTCAGAGCTTGTGATGGCCATTTTTCATTTCCTGACATTTAATGGACTCCTAAAAGTAATTTAGGGATGAATCGATAATGAACATAATCATTAGTTGTAGTCCTCAAATGTTTCGTCTCCCTTGACAACCTACATCAAAGTGTGTTTAGGTACGGCATTTTATTTCCAACTAGGATTGGACTAAAATATTGCGATGACATACATTGATGACATAATAGTCTTATATATAACTTTCATTAAACCTTTAATCCTTGACTTACTGTCAGATTTTCATAAATAAAGATTTTATTGAAAGGGTTTTGTGTCCCTACATTGTTAACACTATTTTAGAAGCTTCTTTCACCATGCCAAGCCAAAAAAAAAAAAAAGGACAACCATAAATAATATACTTTTTGACACAAAAATACTCTAATTCTTCACAAAGCAGAACTCAGAAAGCCATATCTGTCAAGCTATATTTCTCACTATTTTAATGGATCCGCTCAGTGGCCTACAGCAGAGTATAATACTGTAGGTGTTGCAGGCAGCTTCCAGTAGTGAGTGACAGCCTCTGGTTGAATGTGAAGCAGAGCATGCTGAAAAACAGCAGCCTATTTGGGCAATCACTGCCTGGCAAAAAAAAAAAAAAAAAAAAAAAAAAAAATGAAGGTTAAACAATTCTGGAGGTGAAACAGTTTCATAAAACAATTTCTGAGTTAATCCTCTTCGAACACCATGTCTGTAATAGAGCTTTGTGCTTTGAATTCTACCTCATTCACCATCCAATTGCGGTGTTGATGTGCAGTATGTGTGCATGTGTCTGTGTGTGTGTGTGAGAGAAAGAGAGAGAGGGAAGATAGAGCCTCCTCCAAGGCACCTACACTAATTTACTCATTTTTTTAGAAGTGGAGAGAGACAGACAGACACTTGTTAAAGGCAGCACATGCATAAGCAGCGTGCACGAGAAGCTAAACCGCTACGCCGGGGACGCTGGCAACTCACAGAGGCTGTTTTTAAAGAATGCATTTGGCAGTGGAAATAACCCCAAGATAATATAGCATTAGCCCAAAGGCTGCCATCATTACTTAGACTGGCGAAATGAGAAAACGCTGACCCGCAGTTTTCACATTAAAGTGCGTATCTGCCTGGAAAGGCTGTGCTTTTTAGGTGGTGTGTTCACAGGCGCTCACCATGAGCTCAGTGACACCTGCGGATGATATCTCTGTCCTCATTAGGAAGGGCTAGCCACAGAAAATAGCTGAAGTGGCAAAAGTGCGTATGTGTGTGTGTGTGTGATAGCGTGCAGTATATATATGCCTGCCTGTGGTATGATGATATCATTTAAATATCTGTACCAGTTGTAAGTTGATAACTGATAGTGGCTTGGAAAAGCACTATCACAACACAAAAGCATCCGCCAAATGAATAACTGTGATTTTATCATGGGTGCATTTTATCATATTTTATCAGGAAGCCCTCCTGGTACTCCCTAGTTTCCCCACTACTACTTCAATGTCATTGTTCAGCACTTAACTTTCCTGTTTTGGTTCACTCTCACCACTCTCATAGTGTATTCTTCCTTCATGGCAGGCAGTTGTTTTCAGCTACTTGATGATACGGTTCTCTCTGCTCAGCACCAAACAGCAAACACAAACAAACTGCAGCTAAAGATATTTCCCTCAGGAGTTTGTTGACACCAAAAATTGAGCTAAAAGAGAGTGAAAGAGTTTAGATTCACCAGCTGGTCAGAGACAAATGATGCTCCAACTGATTAATAATGTTGCTCTGTAACTGCTGGATGTGTAAATAATCAACTGTTTGCTATAAGTGTGCCGTATCTTCTTAAAAGGTGATGATATGTCAATGTTGCAGCTTGTTTCCAGCTCCCTGCAGGTAATTCAGACTAAAAGGCCGCTGTTCATTTCACTATGACAGATAGTAGGAAATGGGAAATGAACCCCAGCAGGGAGTGTTGTTTCACTGACGATAGCTCAACTGCGACCCAGATATTATTTGAGTACTGTCTTTTATTTCATAATTTATGGTTCTATCCTCTGCAAATTAAAGCAAAAACAGTTTGAGCAAATTTCATTGATTCTTTCCTTATTATTATACCATATTATTCTATCCTCCTACAAGTAAAGCTTACCAGTCAGGGATTTTTTGTACTTTCTGCTTGCAATACTTGTGCTAATATGTTTTAGAATTAGGTTTATTTTGTTCTTTTCTACAACTATTGTCTCTTCTATATTCAAATAATAACATAAATGAACAATTTCAGTGTGTGCAAGTGTATAAGTGTGCATACAATTGTGCTATTGCTTGCATGTGCCCTTCAGTTTGTATTAAACAGCCAGAAACTGACAGCTTGTACTTCTAAAAGCAATATTTAAAGATTGAAAAAATGGATCCTACAGCGTATTAATCGTTGTGTGTGATGTCGGTTTGGCAGTACAGTCTGTGAGGTCGAACAAACATGTACAAGATGACAAATCTCGCCCCTTAACCTTGTCTCACATGTCTACTTTACAGCTATTAGCCTGCGGGACATCAATATTAAACTTGCCTCCCTGCAGCGCTGACTATTTCTCTTTAAATGATCTCCATCAGCTGACGCGCATTGATTTAAGGTTTGATTTAATGTGAGACTTAATGCGCACAAGTGAGGGTGTGTTTGTGTGAATGTGTGTGCTCACGTGTGGGTGGGTGACTGCGAGCATTTATGTTTTTTTGAACATGTTGGTAGGTTTGCACGTGCGCATATCTGCCTGTGTGTACTTTTCTGCCTATGTGTGTGTTAATGAGTGGGTGTTTGTGTGCATGTGTCTATGTGTTTATGTGTATGCATGTGTTTTGCCCACTCACAGACTATCTTTATCCGTGCTGTGATATCTACAGTAGTCCATCTCTTTGTTTGAAGGTTCAGGCAGGGCCAAGAGAAACATGTTGAGAATCTTTTTCTGGGAATTCTGTCTGTTTCAAACCTGCGGTGTAGTACACTCAGAGAAGAAGAAGTTGCCCGTTTTTCTGGTTGTTATTCCTTGCTGAAGCTGCTCCCATCCTGCAGGCTGTGTGTTGTAGTCTGCTGGGGGAGCACTTCAGCATCCTTTGCTGTATAGCCTTGGGAAAGGATTGGACCTCCTGGGCTATTACAGCACATCCCCCCTTCACACGCTTGTTAGCCAAGCACTGCGCTCACTCCCCCAACACACAGAAAATACATATTGAATCACTCCGTCACACTCTGCTGCTTTGTTTCTGTCACCCTTCTCTAGCTTACAGCTTGGTTTTGCATGTTATGCTTGCTCCATTTAACCTCTTCTCAAAACAAGTGTTGTTCATGCCACGGTACTCTCAAAACATTTGGCATCACCGCAGATATTGTCTGACATTTGTTCTGCAGCATTTTTCTTCGAGTAGTCAGAGGAAGTAGGGTCGTCCTCTCAGGAACCGCTGAAGAAGTAGGGATGCAGTGCCTTGCTCAAGGACTTCTTTGGGATGTATGTGTGCATGTCAGGGGAGTAACACAGTTAAAAGGAGAAATGCCAGTTTTATAGCGTGCACATTAAACATCACACTCTATACTGTATGTTTTCATTGCTACAGCACAAGATCTGTTTAGAACCACTCCAAAAGCCTCCACTGTAATAGTCCATAAACATTTAGACACAAGTGGTTTAAGAAAAATCATGGCAGGCCTGAAAAATGAAACTGTAATAGTGTGACATTTCGTGACTGAATTGGACCCTGCAGTGTTCACCTTTTGCTGCTCTAGAGCTGCTGCAGTTTTACAATAATGCTGACTTAGAGGCATTGTCATAAACCTTTGTTACACTTGGGTGTAAATGTTAGAGTATTGGTATAGAAAAGGCCTTTAGGAGTAATGTGATCCTGTACAGTAGCAAAAGAAGATGAACTGTAGAGTGATATGTTTAATCAATGCTTCAGTTAAAGTTAGATTTACTTTAATGCTAGTTTTTTCTTCAGAGGTTTCACTTCATCAGAGAGCTAATTAAAGAGAGATACAACATTTTAAACATGTCTTATTTCAGGATATTTTTTGGTTATTCTGTTTGTGCTCAAATGCAATATATCACAGTTCAAACTGAGCTTTTATTTTAAGCTCTAAGACTACATGCATATTTGTAACAGAATGTAGTCAGTAGCTGTAGCAGTGAAGCAGAATTGCAGTTTTTTTCTGTTTATTCTCAGCACTTTCTGTCAGTGTTTTGGATTTAGCTACATGCACAGTCAGACTCAGACCTATATATCTTTGTTATTTACTGTATCTCTGAGATTCAAAGTGTTGGTACCTCATCGTTTCTCCCCTTGCTGTCAGATTGTATCTTGCTCTGTGTGGTATTTTCCTTAACCGATTGTGTTTCTACCTGGTTCGAACGTGTGAGTATGATGGTGATCCTACTGAACTGCGTGACCCTGGGGATGTACCAACCCTGCGAGAACATCGACTGCTCCTCAGACCGATGCCAAATTCTACAGGTGAGGAACACACACACACACACACACACACACACACACACACTTCTGTGATTGTGATTTTTGCATTCATCTATCCTTAAATTTAAAGCAGCATCTCATATTTTGTGATTAGCACAGTTTTGTACTGATGTTTTTTTTTTTTTTTCGCACACAAGCAACAGTCAGTTTTTGATTGGTCATCAAATATCTTGACAAATAATGAATCAATTACCAGATAATTATGTACAAACCTTCATGCTCCCAAAATATGAATTCTAATGGTATCTCCTGACATGTCACCTTATGCCACAAGCAGGCTGACCTGTGAAATATTTATCAGCTAAACATATGTCAACATTGCCATTGTGAGCGTACTGAGTATCACTGCGTAATTTGCGTACAGCTGAGGGAAGCCACTCTTTGATTGATCTATTTCCCCTGTATTCCAAATCCCCTTGTTGACTCCTTATTTCTCTTGCTTGCGTTTCACACCCCGCATATTTTGAAGCTTCAAGTCTATTTTTCCACGAGCAGTTCCAAAACACAGGGGACCTACACTCAACACTGTACCTGAACGCCTCAGATGAAAACACATATTTTGGGGAAATGAGGGCTCAGACGATCCATCTCAAGTAGCATCAGTTATCAATGATGTAATCACCTGCCAGTGGGCTTGACACCCTTGTAGTATCTCATTGCCCTGGAGTTTTCATTTGAGCAGATAATGTGATGTAATATCCAAACAATGATGGCACATACTGTAATTACCACTGCTAACACATATTTTTATTGGGTTTTTTTTTACTCTGACACCACCCTCTGGGTAATATTTAGACTTACAGTACAACTGCTAAGAATTCAAAACAAACTTAAGCCCTTACCTCTTCTCCATCTAACAATGCGGTTTTCTTTACAATGACCATTAAAGCCTTGAAACTGCATGTGTGGTTCAAGACTGCCTTGCTCAAGGACAGTCTGACAGTAGACAGCAGAAGAGTTAAAATCTGAAATGTACTGAAGAACCATCGCAGTTTAGCAGAGCTCAATTAGCTTGATTTATTTGGATTTCTTTGGGAAGTATGTGTGCATGTCGGGGGAGTAATACAGTTAAAAGGAAAGATGTGAGTTTTATAGCCTGCACATTAAACACCACACTCTATACTGTATGCTTTCATTGCTACAGCACAAGATATGTTTAAAGCACCTCCAAAAGCCTCCACTGTAAAAGTCCATGAATATTTAGACACAAGTGGTTTAAGAATGGCAGTGTGATATTTTGTGACTGAATTGGACCCTGCAGGGCTCACCTTTTGCTACTCTAGAGCCGCTGCTGCAGTTGAGCTGCTGCAGTTTTACAATAATACTGACTCAGAGGACGCTCTAAGCTGTTTCTGTATCTGACTTCCTGCCCAGCTTGATCTGCTATGCGCAGCTTTGCGCGTCTTCCGTCAAAAATAGACTAGGCGCATATGTTTAGCGGAGTGGAGAGCCTCTTCTGGGATGCTTCTCAAACACGCTGCTGCGGTGCGTCTGGTGGGATCGCAAGCATTGACTAGAGTGGCTGCGATCAGCTCTAGCAGCCGCGTCGCAGCCGGATCGCAACGCAGCAGCACCCAGTGGGATCAAGCTGTAACTATTTTGAAATGCTCTATAATTAAATTTTACTTAGTTACACGAGATCATGTATATTTGACAAGGTTTCACGCAGTACATACGTACATACATGATGTAGAAACAACATTACACATTTACAGTATAAATCTGCTCTCATGCACACTTTTTTATACATAATCTCCACAAGTAAAGACACGCTAAACTCACAAAAGCACACTAATGCAGATACATTCATGCACATACATGCCAACACGTTCCTAGAAGCAGAGCAGGGACAAATGTGTTTCCAGGAAGTGTGCACATGTTTACATTTATTCCTGCATACTCATGTTAACAGATAAAAAAAAACAAAAAAAAACCTCACTAATTCACATGCATATCTCCTCCAATCCTCTCTTTCTTCCTCTCCCTCCATCCTTGTCTCACTCTCCCTTTGTGCTCTCCCTCCCATGCTGGGGTCTGAAACTCCACGTGGTGACTCATTGCTAGCATGCGGTCTTTATGGTGCAGCGAGCATGACTTTCTCACGTATGGCACCTCAGCACCTCGTCATCTGGCAAAAAAAAAAAAACAGAATCCTTCCTCACTTATGTCAAAGGTGGCCTGAGTGGGTGTAACATCTGTGCGCGAGCGTGTGCGCGTATGTCTCCAGTCTGTCGGTGTGAAGAGCTTGTTGAATCACCCCGGCGTCCTGTTTTTTTTTTTTTTTTCACATTCTCACACGAATACACACACAAGGAACCACACTCATCATACAACAGCCGACACGCACAGTAGATTGATTCAACTCCCTGGGGGAGGTGGCTGGTGAGTTGGACCTAATAGAATTTCTCCTTCAAGTATCTATAGACCCTATTCAGTATCAGCATGGATTTAGTGGGCTACAGCGCCGCAGTCAATACACTCCTCTCAGAAAATCCGTTGTTCGATAACATGATTTCAATGGTGCCTCACCAGCACAATCTATAAGCTCTAACAAATGTGGACTTAAAGACCTCTGGAAGCTTAGCTAGTTATTTAGTCAGCTAGAATACGCTGGTGCATGGATGAATTGGTGGTTAAAATGGGGGAAACATGGTTTGAATGATGATTTAAGTCCAGATATATCATGTTTCAAGCTTTATTTCCACTATTTTACATCTGATTTTTTTTCTGTAGAAGATGTTAGAGAATTGTTACTTATGCAAGAGGCTTTATTCAGCTCTTCGATGTGTGTTGAAACATCTTCAAGACCAAACAGCAACTTCATTTGCATTTGACTTATTCCTTCGAGCTATCCTGTGACCTGGATGGGTGAGAATCTTCACAGACGTCTCAGGTTGTTGTGTGAAGACCGCAGTGTTTTTATCTTACTGAGCAGGAAATGTAAGAGAATCAATAACGAGCCCTCAGAAACAGAACTGTTCATGCAAATGTCGTCCTTCATCACAGATTAGAAGCACAAACGCATCCTCGACTTTGGACAAAAAAAAACCCATCAAGGCTGATACTCTTGTGTCCTAAAGTGTCTTTTATAATAGCGGCATTCTTTGATCTGATCACTTAGTGAGTTGGATTGAAAAAAACAGTTAGAAATAAGTAGTTTGTCCTTTATGTAATAACTTTTTGCTACATGGTGTATTAATGTACAATAGAAGGTGAGAAAAACATAAAATGGTATGTTTGCCCTCAATTTCTGATAACTGATAGATAACTGTCAGATTTGTGTGGCAAAAATTAATCTTTTTCAGCAATTAATGACATACTATTATGCCTTTCATAGTCCCACAACAGGATTCATTACCCCACAAGTTATGATTCTGTGATATTTTACTGTAGGTTAAGTTTTTTCCAGCATTCTTTACATTTTTAGTCCATGAAACACAGAAGTAATGTATTGTTTAGATAATGTAGCTGAAAGAGTTGGTATTTTATGCTAAGTCCAAGAACATTCCTTCTGTATCTGTGTGTTTTATGATGTAATGTAGGCAGTGTAAAACATAAGCCCTGTCTCTGGAGTTATAACGTTATGTATTGTAAATTGTACCTGTTACTGAACTGTCGCTGCTATTCCTGGTTTGAGTTGTGGATCTGCAGTAAAACCCAGAGTAGACTTTTGAGTTGTCTTTCTTTTATGTTTGTGAAACTGGATTGAACTGAAATGATTTGGGGTTGCGGGGAAAACAAAAGGGACGCTTTAACGAGTGGAGTGTTAAAAGTAATGCAAAAGTTACTTTCCCTAGAAACTATTTACCTTTTATATGCAGTAATTGGTGAAGTAATTCAATTACTTTTTGAGAGAAGTACCTCGTAACTGTAACTAATTACTAATTTTCCATAACTTGGCCAACACTGAATGTAGGACGCATCCAAAAATCCAGCTTTAAAGCAGCCATGAATGGTGATTGATGTGGACAGGACAGCTTTTGAACCACAAAAACAGGTCATATAATCATTCCATGTGGCCTTTTTGTCTGTATAATTATCCCTCAGCACCTGCAAAAGAATTTACAAATGTGCATTTGGCTTTTTAGAGATACATCTGGCCAATGAGTAATTGAAGAAATTGCAGTACACAAATGTCAACACTACTGAGATCATTTAGAGCAGGTTTTGCCATTACTTAGTTTGTCCACTTGAGTGCACTGAAAAGTTTATTTTCCAAATGTAGTGTCCGTCTCAGTACATATGACAATTCTTGAGGAATAAATTTAAGGGATCCTTATCAAAATATGTGTTCATACTGCATGATATATCATCATGAGAACAACTAAGTATTGGTATCAGTGTCAAAAAATCTAGTATAGGCTATAAAGTCTATACTTGCAAAATACATGCATATATACATACAAACACAGCAAGTATGAAAACGATTAAATTCTAAGAATAAAAAAGACATGAAAGAGTGATAAATATGACAAAACTTTAAATATATGGGATGGATAAAGACAGAAGTATAGAGACAAAGAGAGACATAAAAGAAAAAAAGACTGACAGAAAAAGCAAAATAGAGTGAGAGGTGTGAGAAAGAGATCCACGCAAATGTCAGGGAAAGACTCTTATTTTGACATTTAGTGGACTTCTCATCTCCTCTGGGTCAGCGAACTTTACAAAAGGCAGCACCTCGTCCATCTTCCCGGTTTCACAAAGGTCAAGGTTGCCACCTCTGACCGATCCTGTACATTAGCAGGCTATCTGGCATCTGTATGCTCCTCCAGTACTGCTGAGTAGGATGCTTCTTTTCAGCGGCGTGCTAGTCACAAAACAAAGATCCACACCAATGGTTCAGATCCAGATCATGTTGCCTACAGTACCCTCTGAAAATCAAATTACAGGCGACGCCGAGCACGTCAGTTCATCTCTAATCCCCCTCTATACACAAAAAAGAACAGCAGCTAATCTAGGCTTTTTGCTCACAACAGCAATAACATGCATTAGCAAGCTGAGATCTTTGATTTATTTGGATTTTTTTTCTCTCTCTTCTTTTAATTAGATGCTTGATTAACGCTGGGAGTGAGGTGGGGGATGTTGATGTGGGGCTTATCTCTGATTACTGCTCAAACAAATTATTTTCCATTACCCCACCGTTTAGGGCAAACTGCTCGACTGGGGAGAAGGCTGAGGGTGGCTGAGGGAAGGAGAGAGGAGATGAAGTGCGAAAAAACAGAAATAGAGATTTAATAGAGAGAAGCAAGTTAGGAAAAGAGAGATGGAGATGCAAAATTTTCAGGGAAAAAAAACAGGGATGGAAGTAAAAGATTGGCAGGGAAGTTTGGGAAAAATGTCAGGAACAGAGATTTAGAGAAGACTGGGAGGGAGACAGGGCTTTGAAAGAAGGGGAGTCTGACTAAGAACTAAATCTTGTGAATTATTACAGGTTTAAAGGGTTGGATCATCCAAATTACAAAAATCTTCCAGTGTAGATGTAGATGGAAAATATAAGTATGAAGCAAAAGGTGTCTAATGATACAAATGTTTCAATTTTATCTGTTGAATATGAGATATCTATCTCTGAAACCTCTGGCACCCTGACACCATGGAGCTTTATGGAGTTTGTAGTGGACAAAGAAATGACAAATGACATTCTCTGCCTTCTCATCCTTGACACCTTGTCTCTTGTCACTCCTTTTGTCTTTCTGTCAGGCTTTTGATGCATTCATCTACATCTTCTTCGCTCTGGAGATGGTTATAAAGATGGTCGCCCTGGGAATCTTTGGTCGACGCTGTTACCTCGGGGACACGTGGAACCGGCTGGATTTCTTTATCGTCATGGCAGGGTGAGGACTTCCTGCTCTCTTTGCTTTATCCCTTTTGTATGTCAGGGGACATGACAAGTCTTGCAAAGATAAGTGACTGACAGCACAGAATGAAAACAGTTCATAGTGCAGATGAAAGCACATATGAGCTTTATAAGTAGGGTGTTTCCTACTTATAAAACTCATATGTTTGGATTAAATGTGAATGGAAGCTGATTAATTCCCAGTAATCTATTTTCCCTTTTTATAAGTCCATTGTAAATGTTTTAAATCTGTATGGTGAAACTACAGCTTCCACATATTTGAATTATTTGAAAGTTCACATTTTTAAATATGATTTATCCTGGGTCTATTTAAAGGTCCGGTCTCCAAATCCCTTTTTTCGGCTCGGCTTTGTCTTTCTGACAGTTTATGATCCATTGTGCCACCACGCACTACTGATCATGTCTGTGTTAAATATGTAACATGACATTAAATATTAACATGGTGATAGTGATTGGCTTTCACCTGGGACACGGCTGACAATAACACAACGATAATGTAATTCAGTTGAGCTAATCACTGCGATGTAATTTTATGAATCAGGTGAAATTACCCTGCCGTAAATTTTGCATGGGGTCATGCTGTTACTGCTGACTTGATGAATATGAGTCAAAACCTTTTGCTGGTGATAAAAAAAAAATCATTTAAAGAGGACATCTCATGCACATTTCCAGGTCTAAATTTATATTCCGGGGCTCTACTGGAATATCTTTGCATGATTTACAGTTCAGAAAACTACTCATTTATCTTATACTGGCTCTTTATGCAGCCCCTCAGTTTAGTCTCTGTCTGAAACAGGCCGCTCTAGCTCCTGTCTCTTTAAGGCGCCCTTCCCAATGAGCCCACTCTGTTCTAATTGGTTGGCTTCTGGAAGCTGCATCTTGGCCAACTTCCACTGTCTCAGGAAGAAACTATAGAAGTAGGATTTCTCTACTTTTTCTCATTCTATACCTGTAATGGAAACTTTTCAATTAGATCCATACATATTGGAGCCTGAATCAGATCCAAAATATGCGAGTGGACAATGGGAACAACCCATGGAACAATCTTAGCAACAGAGACTACAGAACTACAGAATTTCTACTGAACCTTCAATAACCAATCATGAGTACCAATGGTAGGAGTAAGGTTGAATTTCTTAAAGTTTCAGCCTAACCCTGAGCCAAACCATCTTCAGTTTGTATATCATATAGTAGTGTTACACCTGTTATGTGATTTCTTGCGTTCATGTCGTCCTATGCTTCATCCTATACAGGTGGCCATAACAGGTGCTCTGAACAAGACAGTCAGAGAGGGGGCTATTACTATCTTACTCAGAGCACCTGCTAATGGCCACCTGTTGCAGTGTGTTTTGATGGCAGCGCATTGCACTTACTTGTTTCAGTTACTTTTTGGACATTTTCTTTCAATCTCGAGTGAAGCTGCGGCTGTTTTAAAATTATTTTGAAGTAATGTCTATTGATCAGGACTGGGGCTGAAATTTTCCAACTCTAAATGCAAGTTAGCTTTTCAAAGGGCACACATCTTTGTAAGTTACAGTCTGTGAACAAACAACAGCGTCAGCCATTTGTCCAAATGCTTGAAAGGTCTATGCTTATGTATGACCTCCAGTGGTTGTAATTTATTCTCATCTGTCAGGTGCAAAGGCAGAAGTATCTTGATGTTATAGAGCTGCAAAACCTTGTACTCGTAGGGAGGACATGTGGTTTTGCCACAAGAGAATGCTGTTATCCCAATACCCAATGACAGTCAATGTAGGTTTCTTTTTCTTTTGACCATAATCTTTTAACGCAAACCATGATCTTCCCAGAAGTTTAAGAGAGTCATGTTTGTGCCCATCTGAATCGGTTTTGTGTTTGTCATTTGAAAGGAAAGCACAAAAAAATGATGGTGTCCTACCTTTAGGGGCTTCGGATCAGAAAATGCTGATATGGGTCATTTTGGGAAGCAATAAAACAAATTTGTCATTTGGTACAGATTTGGAAACAGATAAAGACAGATCAGGTCTCAGGTGCTCATCTTCCTCACCAATTCATGGCCTAGAATGAGCAGAACAGAATCTGTGACTTCAATTATAGATTGCAATCAAACCTCACAACAGTTGACAGCACTGACAAGTGCTGAGAAAAGTTGATAATTAGATGTTGCCTGCTATAGCGCTTTATTGTAATGATGTGCAGAGCCTGAATAAAGCACCAAGACCTTATTTGTAGGCTTTCAACTTAAGTAATTTCATGAGGTACAAGAAAATAGAGATTGTGACAGAATAAGGAAGACAACAGAAAAAACTCTGGCAAGAGGCACACATTTCCAAAGCTGGGGTAGCACATTATCTCTTGGAACATAAGAATTAAATCAATTAACATAACTTCATGACTCAAAACAATCATGCTCTATCTTATCATTTTTATGTTCTTGAGGGTTTTTTTTAAAGAAATCATTAAGATGCAGAGTCACACCCCCAGCAATCAGAACAAAAGATCATCTTTGAAAGAGATGACACCACTAGTTGTGTTTAAAAGGTGTCTGGGGATGCTGTGTAAATGTCTCACATCTGTGTCTCCTGCTGGCTGAAGCTTTTTTAATGATGACATTTGCCGTCATGTTGTAGACTTTACTCGATATCATAATTGGCCTCCACACAAATAGTCAAGACAACATTTTTGCAGAGTTGAAACCCCTCCTCCAGAGCCCAATGTGCACGATTATAAGATCGAACAAAATCATGATATCGAATCAGGTCTCAGTGGGATCTTGTTTTTACGTGCCAACGATTCTGCCGCAATTGTATTAGCGGGAAGATCAGTTGCATCAAAACAAATGCTCTTTGCATCAACAAATGACAAGTGTACATTACTCCATGTGACAAACTGTGCACAGTAAGAAAGGGGCAGGCCATTGATGTAAACAGTTGGTGCAAGAAAAAGCTTTGGAATAACAAAAATGTGACAGAGTCGCAGAAACCCAGCAATATGGAGAAAGAACTAATCATTTTAAACACCCCCAGTTCTGCAAAAAGCAAACAAAACAAAACAAAACAAAAATGCTGTAAATGGTTTTGCAGTCTGCTGTGTACAGCTGGATTCAATTCAAAGACAATGATGACAATACAACCGCCTGACATGTCGCAAAAAGGCCAGGAAAACCTCAGAAGAAAACCCCCATCGCCTGAACACACAAACATCCACAGCTGGAGCTTTAAAAAGACCATAGAGGCTAGGACTTATATATATGAGCTCTGATCAACACTGTAAAACAAGCTTTCCTAGACACATTCTACTTAATGCTTTCCCGCTACTGTTCTTCATGTTGTGCTTTCTGCTACAACATCACACTCATGTGAGTTGTCGTCAAGCAGCACTTGAGTTATTTTTAAAAATGCACTTTTTTTTGAGGTCAAAGCATATTTATGATCGGGCTGAACTACAGAATAATACAAGTCTCTTAATTACTTTATCATGAACAGATTGTGTTTTCCTTGAGGATCACAGGACTAAAGTAGACTCTGACCTACTGAACATTACAGGTGGAAAAACTGATTTGCATAACAATGGATCACACATTATAAAAGCAGTCTCCCTTCACAACTGGACAAATCCTCTGTGTTTTAGGGCCACTGGCTACAGGTGAGCTATGCATTAATTACAATTTTTATCTTTTTTTTTTTAAACACACAAAGGAACACCTTTTTCAGAGACTAAACTGTTTCATGTAGTTGCATACAAGCTGTCACATTGAATAAAAAGTGACCAGCAGCTTGTGTAGTTTGCACTGCCTGCATGAAGACTTTATGCATTGCAATAGATACTTTTTTGTAAGAAAAAATATATTAATAATAATATTGGACAATATGGGAGTCTGGAAAATGTATGTTTATTTTTGTAATGTGTGTAAAAAGTCTTGTAAAATACCCTTATATATCTTGGGTTTTGATGGATGGCGTGGCTTTGGCGATTGTTAAAGCAAAATTTACTCACTGTGAACACGCTTTCTTAAACTATGATAGTACCCCAAAAAACCTCCTGGAGCAAACAACCATAAACCGTTTTCTCTTCCAATGTCATGTCATCAACACTCAGTGGCTAGCTGATGTTCTAATGAGACCATGTGAGCAGTGATCTTAATTTTTTGTTAAGATTCAAATAATTGTTTTACATATTGGGTCAAAAGAACATGTTTGCACATTTCTATATATTTTTTACGTTTTTCTCAGATTAATTATTAAGTTTTTCCTTTATGCCCGCTGTAATTTTTTTTACCATATTTCACTGAACTTGCAGTTTTCTATCTTACACATTTCCCCGTCTCTTTGTTTCCTCTCTCTTCATCTCCCTCCTCCTATTTCCCCTGCAAGGGAAGACGAACATTTCTCATTTACTTTTATTGCCTTGGTTTCCTTAGATATTCCATAAATTTCAACAACAGCACACTGCTCAAGCCTCTAGGCTAGAGGAGATACTACTTCCACCATGTTGCCTTCTCGTAATGTTTCAACCAGTCTTTTTCTTCCACTGTGATCCTACAGTTTCAGCTCATATGTCTTCCCGCACCCTCCCTTTCCTAGTCATTCCGTCAGTCATCATCCTCTAAGCAGCAGCCGCAGAGATCTGCTGCCTCGTCCCTGTACACCAAACCCCAATGCTCAGAGCGTGCATGGAAGAGAGATACCGCCACCACCACCAATTACTCCCCAGTCCAACATCCACCACATGCAGCGCATGTAGCGGCAGGGAGGGGGGCGTGATAAAACGTTGCACCCCTGGGAACTAGTGTGCTGCAAACACAAACAGTAGGCAAGCTGCAGGAAAGGGATTAGGATCAGCATGAGTTCCACACCAGGCTCAGCTTAGCTTCACTGTACTGCTGAACCAAACCCCTGCGCACAGTTGTTAGTTTATATGGAACGATGTATGAGCATCATGTTTGTTTATGTGGACTGATGTGGAGTAGGAAGGTGTCCAACATTAGACCAAAAGTCAGCTTTTTGAGTGAAATCTCCCCCAGCCACCACCTCTTGCTGAGTGCGTATTTCCCTGGTGTTTTTGATTCAGACAAACAGAACTCCAGCTGAAAACCTTTGTGTTCTTGCGCTGCATGACTCAAATGAACATTTGCATTTCATTGGTTTGGGTGTTAATGAGTTAGCTAGAGAGTTGCCATGTCCACTAGTAAGCAACATTATGCTTTATTGTTGAGGAAATTTACAGTCAATCTAATAACATACAGTAAATTCAAGTATGCCATTAAATGTAGATATAAAGCATTAACCAAGTGTCTTTTGATACACTGTTCAACTGGTTTGATGCATAATGCTGTCACTTAGATATATCAACATTTTAATATGAAATACCATTGAGGAAACCCATAATATTCAATGGGAACTATGAGTTTATGGTACATTAATATATTCTTAGTCATTGTCTTTTCACATTGAACCACAATAAACACATTTCCTTATTGGTCCTCAGTCTTTCGCCTGAGGTGTCTTATAGCTAAGGGAGCGATGGCTGCACTATTGTGCACAATGAAACCAGCACCATAGGATATCTGTCTCTCCATATTCAGATCTTTTGTGTGGTGATTATATATACAGCTGCCCCTGGCTCTTGGTCGCAGTAATAACATTACTTCCAATGAGTGACGCTGATCCTAATTTGTTGGAGCACTGCGCCACTGTGTTCGCCCACAGCGGAGTGGACAGGGAGGGATTGGGAAAGAGAGAGAGGGAGAAAAAAAGGCGGCGAAGCAAAAGAAGGCATTAGAATTATAGCAGTTTGTCTTTTTTCTGCCTTTTGTCTTTTACTGTTGGCACCTGCCATTATTCAGCATTAGGACTTTTTGCTATGAGGCATGAAAAGACTGGAGGTTTATGTCTACTATACACTAGAAGACTTTGAAAAGACTTTGAAAAGACTCAAATCTGACACCCTCTCACATCCAAAGACAATGTGTCATGATTTTGAAAAGACTGGGGATCTTCCAGGGTCAGTATTTGCAAGACTACAGCTAGATTCCTTTTGAGATTATTTCCCATCTTGCTCCTGGTGGAAATTTACAAGAAGAAAAAACAATAGAGCAGAAACAGAAGCAGCTTTTGGCTACAACTACCCTTGTGTGTGCAGTGGTTTGTTCTGAAAAACCAGCCATAAAAAAGGGAAGACACTGCAGAATGTGGACACAACCCTGGTTGAGAGAACAGGGACAGCAAGGATGCGCCTCCTCAGGAGTCCCTGCCATGTTTACTGGCAGGTAAAATGTTACCTGCCAATAAATGGTTTGCTGCTTCCTGTTTGGTGCTGGAGAGAGACTCAAAAGACAGCTCAGACTGAGTTTTATGACCCACTTACACCAAACAACCGAGATGACGAGATGGCACAACTCTAGCAAAACTCTCATAATTTTATTCCATCACTGAAAATTTGTCTGCGACAGTGAAATCGCTCGAAAAGTCATTTGGTGTACAGCCGGCATTAGATGCAGAAACATTTTTTGGATGTGAAATTGCACTGGAAGCAGGAAAAATCTATTTAACCTCTTTGTGAATAGTGAAATAACCAGTTTACAGTCAAATGGTAATAGAAAAGCACATATTTGGGTCACTACATACAGTAAATTACATTTTTTTAATGAATTTCATCATATTGATGATCTTGATGATTGATGGTCTCACTGTACCTTTTATTCTTTGAAGGTCAGCTACGGTAGGTACCTAACATAGACTTTATTTTCATTTAAAATAGCCACAAGCTTCACAGTTTTCACCCTCCTCTTTTGGCCCTTTTCCCGCTTTAACTGGCTTTCAGTCTCTAACATGCGGTAGCCAAAACTGTTTTGGCTTCAATCATTTTAGCTCAACAACCAATTTAATTTTTTTCCCCCTCAGAGCAGCTCTGCTTCAGAAATCTTTGCATAATTGAAACTGGAATCTGCCCCTCATGATCCTTGTGTACCGAAGGCTCGTGTGTGAATACTGTATATTTAAACGTGTGCGCGTATCCTTTTGTAAGAGTCTGTCATCAGGGGTAGCGCACAAGAGGCTATCTGCGAGCGCAGGCCCAGCTTTACACCTCCTCTCTCAGGATCTATTCATTCTCTCAGCTCCTCCTCTCTCCCTTCACACCCTCTATCTGTCTCCAGCACTCAGCAGAGGGAGCAGGAGAGGAGGTGAAGACATGCTGATGTGTTGAGAGCACACGGATGAAAAATATGAGCAATATCTTTGGGAAAGAAGGGACATCAAAGCATATTACAGGAGAAATGTCAGGGCTCATAAATTTACACATTTTACACACTAAATGCGTCCTTATCAAACCTATTGTAAGAATAACAACCAGGACTGTATATGTTACTCAGGCTGTTGCTCACTTTCTCCACTGTTGCTCATAGCATCACCCATCTTAGCAGCACCACCACTGTTCAATGGGCAATCTGAAGCACCTAATTGCCTGCTATAATACCACTATTGTTACAGCCTTAGATGCTGGTTGCATGATTGGCTCCTGATGGGTGATGCTGCACAGAAGTTCAGCTGCTTACAGATTCAACACAGTGGCAAACAATCCTGTATTTCACTGATAATTTTATTCTTGCCAGGCTGGAAAGGCCCGTGAGACAGCTTTTAGATCATTCAAGGTATCTTTAGACTGTGTGACCGTGTACGTTTATTGCATGTCACACTGTGCGAGATGGGTCAAATAAAATCTTTTTCACAATCTGTGTCAGACTGCAAAATATGCATGGTAAATTGTAGCGCTGCGATGTAAAGAAAAAAAAGTATGCAAAAGCAAAGGCACATCATCAGCTCACCTCATCCATCCACACCACTCGTATGTTTTGAAAATGTAATGAGGGCCAGTATATTCTGCATCTTTCATATTATATTCTGATTGGTTGGTTTGTAGATGCAGGTATACACTGTGAGAATACCAGACTAGCAAATAGCAGACCACCGCTTTGGACCAACAATCCAAGATTTTCCCACGTTTCTCTCACAAATGTCAACTTTCGGTTCTGAAAGCCCAAAATCACACCGTGTAAAGAAGTTTTTTTGTTTGTTTGTTTGTTTTAATGATTAATAGGGTCTAGGCAGGATGTGTCAGCCTTTATAGACTGCAACCTCAGATTGTATTACATGATTTTCAATAATAAAACAAAAATAATATATACTCTACAGAGGGCAGCTCAGATTATACTGTGGTTCTGTTGATAGAACATAAGAAAAAAAATATATGTGAGAAAAGGCTGGCAAAGAGCTGTTGATTATGCTGATGGAGTCAGCCAGAGCCCTTTTAACTAATGAAATTATATATACTGTATATGTATACTGTATATACTCACTTCAGTGCCACTCAAAATTAAGACCTTAGGCTCCAGAACTGCTAATGCTTCTTCTTCAGTGACTAGTTTTGCAGTGGGTCTTATTAAAGATAAAGATGATTAGTTTGTGTTTCACTTCTTCCATCATCAGTCATTGCCAGAAATTCCAAAAGTACAGGACACAATGTAAAATTAAGGCCTTTAGAGGATAATATCACTTACAGTATTGTTTTATTTCATTCCAAATTTAGTTTTTAATCTCTTAAAATGAATATAGAAGTTTCTTTTGTGGATATTTATATGTAAACAGTGAAACAAGCAATTTGAATGATGAAAATATCTTTTTGGTCTTAGTGAGAGATTTAATATTGATTTCAGTCAGTCTCTGTAGTGTGTTACTCTCATGTCATGTTAATGAATTCATACCTGTGTCTGAACAAATGTGTTTCTTTTTTTTCTTTTTTCTTTTGTCTGTGCCATCTGTTTCTCCCTGTAACTGTTTTCATATAACATGAATATGTATATGTGTACAGTCCTTCATATATCAAACATATGCTTACAGTATATATCTTAACTGTCTCCCCATTCTGAGCTGCCAAACCATGTACACGGTAAGGAGAGCAGATGGGAAGTCATAATTGATCCCGATATGTGTTGGCAGTTTACACGTATATCTATATTCACACCATTGTTGTCCCTCTACTGTGACAGAAATAAGTGCTGTCTGCTCATGTATTTTTTTTTATGAAATACTGGATGGAAACATTCACATTCTTTGAGAAAGCTCAAAATAATTACTGACTTAACCACATGCATAGCAGTGTGTTTTATTGGCAAGAAATCATATTGCAAGATCGCACTAAGGCGGTGTTGAGACTGACAAAATGCGAGGTGCTGCATTGGTCAATCAGATAGGTGCAAGCACACGTTCGTGGTAGATTGCTTTGTAACTTGAATGTTGTATTTACAGTTTGGACACACCAAACTTTTGACTGTTACTGTATACAGCAATCATCCCAATGAAAGATAAAATCATTTCCATCCTTATAACTTTCCACAGCTGTAAAATCCTGTCTCCTAGTTTTATAAACTGCTGCACAGTGTTGTGGCCTCTTCAAATTAATGGATCTGTAACTTAAAATGTTACATAAACTAGGCTTCCTGAATTGCATTTCATTCTCTCACTGGTACCTTAAACAACATGCAATCATCTACCTGCTTCACTGAGCCTACTCTCATCTTGACAAGGCTGGGAGCACTGTGAGAGTCACGTTCCTTGACTTCTTCAGTGCCTTCAACACCATACAGCCTTTACTGCTTGGAGACAAGCTCAGGTGCATGCAGGTGGACGCTCCTCTTGTGACCTGGATAACACACTAGGGAGCAGTTTGTCAGAGACAGTGTTGAGCAGCACAGGGGATCCCAGGGGAAAATCCTCTCTCCCGTCCTGTTCATCCTGTACACCTCTGACTTCAGGTACAACTTAGAGTCATGCCATCTTCAGAACTTCTAAGGTGACTCTACCATCGTAGGGCATATCAACAGGCAACAGGGGGCAGAATACAGAAGCCTGGTAGACAACTTGTGCAGCCTGAACCATCTGCAGCTAAACGTCAGCAAGACGAAGGAGCTGGTCGTGGACTTTGGCAGGGGTGCACCTAGACGACAGGCTGGAGTGGTTTAATAACACAGAGGCGCTTTACAAGAAGGGCCAGAGTCGGCTCTACTTCCTGTGGAGGCTACAATCCTTCAACGTTTGCATCAAGAGGTTGTAGATGTTCTATCAGTCAGTGGTATCTAGTGCCATTTTATACATGGTGCTTTGCTGGAGTTGTCGTCTGAAAACTTGGGATGCCAACAGACTGAACAAGTTTGTCAGGAAAGCTAGCTCTGTCCTAGGAGATGGAACTGAACTGGACTTCCTTGAGGCGATGGCGGAGAGGAGGATGCTAACCAAGCTGGTGAGCATTCAAACAACACCTCCCATCGCCTTCATGACAGGCTTGGTAAACAGAGGAGCACCTTCAGTAACAGACTAATCTCCTGTGATGACCCCTGTCATCTCGGGGTTAACTGCTTATTGACCTGTGTGTTCTGCTCCACAGGTTGCTTGTTTGTTAAGGTGTAGCCCCCTTTTGTTGTGGCCACTGGAGCCTAAATGTTCCACTGAGTGACACAGTCATTTCTGCCGGTGGCCATCAAACTTCACAACTCCTCCCCTCTCTGCTGCAGCATGGGATTAGGCTGGCGCTTTCCACCCTGTGCTTCTCACAATAACTGATAACTGCTTAAGAATTGCGCTATATAATTATTATTATCGTTCTGCACAATATATAATAATAACAATGTTTCTATTGCACATTCCACGCCTTATAATAATAATTCTCCTCTTGTTTTATGTTCCATCACATTTCATTATATGCTATGTGTATAATCATTGCACAATGGATAACTTTTTTATCTATCTTACCACTCTCATTTTATATAATTACTGCACAGTGTATAAAAACAACTCTTGTGTGTGTGTGTGTGTGATGTGTGCTGGACTGTGCTGCTGTGACACTTACATTTTCTTTAGGATTAATAAAGCATTTCTTATTCTTATAATTCAATAGCAAGTCATCAGAAAATGTTCAAATATGAAGTGTTTGACTCACAGTAGAGAATTAATAGTCCCCTCTATACATGTTTTAGGATATATAAAAATATGAGTTTAGTTTTTCAACAAAAAAGTTAAGTTAACTAGCAAATTCTTGAAATCACACCGACTCCTTCTTCCTCATTAAAAAAAAAAAAAGACAATTTCAAAAGTTTCAGAAGTGTAACTGGTAGATACAAGATGTCTCCTACTTCACTGAAAAGTCCATTCTCAGTGTATGTACACTGGAGGTTTCAAGTTACCACATAAAACTTGTGTACGTTGTATACTGGACCATGATTGATCCAAATTAGTTGTAATGTCACAAATCATGATTGTACATACACACTTTAAAATGAGATTTTCAGTGAGCACAGAGAAGCTTTACACTTTCAGCATATAAATGTGAAAACAGCCCTCTAGTGTCAAACTCTGCATATCCATCACTCTCCACGATTAAGGTCAAACATCCAACTGGAGGAACAAGAAGAAAAACACATTTTGTGAGTAGAGGGGCTTTAAAATGTGAAATGTGAATGAGACAGAGTAGCTTTAGCACAATTAATGTAGCTCTGGTTAGCTTAAATTCTTGTTACACAAACCTTCAATTACGTGATCAGTTGTTTAGTCTAAAATGTCAGGAAGAACAGAAAAATGCCTGTCACAATTTCCCAAATACAAAGGTGCCATGTTCAGGTTAATGTTTTTTTTTTTTTTCCAAATATAGTCACTTCTGAATGTGCATGCCCAGTGCTGGATCGAATCTGTGTTTTGGTTTTGTGTCATGGTTTTCACAGCTGTGTACTGAGAGATGAGAAAGATCAGCTTGTGATCTGATTGACCACGGGGTTGCTCTTAATGCCTGATGTGTATGTGGGATGGTGCTTTACCAACATTCAAGCATTTTGTCCTCTCTAGTGTTGACCTTCACTCACTGCTTTTACTCCCATGGTACTTTTACTCTCAAGTCACCCAGTTCTGTGATCAGGGTTCCTGCTGATATTATAGAGGTGAATTCTCTTGGTAGATAAAAGGGTTTACATCTGATTGTAAGACTCTTGACTTCAGGTGAGCAAGACATTTGAAAATCCTCTTAGTCACCGGACCACCTTTGTTTCAAATAGAATATGCAGCTACCTCATTGCTGAATCTCATCCCGTCAGCTCAGACAAGAGAGGACTTGTGCTGTTTCAGTGCTGAATCAGGCGCTCTATCATCAAGTCATTACTCAGTGAAACAGACTAGTCTGCAACCCCACTGAGAGGGAAGAACGCCAGTTTGTTGTTTTTATGGAAAGGTTAATACTCGACAGATGTTTTTGAGTGTTTTGTCAGTGTCCTCTCAAATCCCTATCCCCCTTGTTCTTTGGATGTTTTCCAACTGTTGCTCTGATGTTACGATTTGCTTCCAAAGGTTGAAAAGGTCCTATGACAACTGCACAGAGTAACATTGGGTCAAACTGGGCAATTAAATTCTTGTCACAACATACTTCGGAAGCTACATGTGTGAAAAGCATAAAGAAGCACTAAGTATAAAAATAAAAAAAACACATGCAAACACTTGTATGAGTGCAAATATTGCAAATGGCTCTGAGTAGATAATAACTGTAAGATATTGCATGGAGCAGTAATTGCACATGTTATTATAATAGCACAGTTATTTCAACGTTAATCACAGTTTACTTGTGTGTAATTAAACATAATAGTACATGGTGAAGGAGCAGAAAAATACTACATGTAGCAAGTAAGTTGTCAATGAGCAGTTTACTTTATTGTAGTCCTTTTTATACAGTCCATATAATCCACATGCAGAATACAAAACGCACATCATATGGTATCAGATTTTCATGCTGCAGCAATATGGCCTGTGTATTGTCAATAATTATGTTAACATGCAATACAAGGCTACTGTTCTGTTTTTAACAGAAGTGAGAAAATGTAATTTAGCGTAAAATGTCCATTTCTTTTGCATGTTTTCTTTAAATTTCCAATATAAGAATGAAAATGTGTTAAATTGCTAATTACTATGGCAGAGTACTTTACTGTAACATATTGTCCATATTATACATTGGTAGTCAGTGTGTGTGTTTCTATTCTATACATACACTTGTAATGCAACACTATGTTACGCTTCATAACTCATATCTCATGCAATCATTCATGGAAATTGAGTATATGGATGGTTTGATTTACAGAAGTCTAGTCCTGTGCATGTATGTTTGTCATAGGCATGTATTGTAATTAGTTTAATTGTCAGATGATGCATGAGGTTATTGAGTTAATGATGCTGAATAGTTTTTGACACTAAATGACGCCTGCGAATCAGTCTGGTACTATAGAGCACCAACTGTTGCAACAGATGTGTGTACTCATGGCTGGTTATTCTCTTATAAAGTCAAAATGCCATATAACTTATATAGAATATACAAGCATTCTAGCCATTGATTGTTGGGTGTTTCTTTTTCTCTTGTCACGTATCATCTTTCCTCAGTAAAGATCAACCTGACCTAGCGTTTAAAACAGCAAATGTGAAACTCACATCGGTGCTGTAAAGTAAGTCGGCAGTAGCAATAGCGGTAAAACTCATTTACATGAACATATTGTAGATTATTACTTACAGGCCGTCACCTTAAGTACTGAATAATTCACTTACATCCATTTAAATTCCCCTCAGGTGTCATATGTTCATTTTGATGATTGATACAGTTGACTGCATAGCATAAAATGTAAGGTCAGACCTTCAATTAAGACTTTAGGCCACCCACACTAAAAATGTATATACCCATTAAAACTTGGATGAAATTTACTTTGAATAAAATCATCCTCTACATTGCAGTTAAATGATTTTTATTTCACTTCTCTGTCCGGCGATGCAGCTGATTCCTTAGAATACTACCCTGAGATTTTAGGAAAATATTGATCTTCTCATCTAAGTCTAAGGAAGTAAGTAAAGATGAGAAGATCAGTGTATTTCATCTGTGCGCATTCCATAAGGAGATTGTGTCTGGGTCTAGGATGTATTGAGCCACAATGCAAGCAGAGGAAAAAAGGCTTGTGGTTAAGAGTATGCATAAATCTGTTGATTATCCAGTAAGGGCAGAACCTCTGAGATTCTGCATGCAGCCACTGGGCCCAAGTCAGTTATAGCCCCAATTGGCTATAACTGCTCAGTAAACCACAATGTTAAACCACAATTTCTAAGCACGTTAAATACACAACAGACAGATTGGAATTGTTATGAAACCTTCTGTGCCTTTTTCTTTTCTTTTCCTTTTTCTTTAAGAGCGACTCTTTAGTCAGATATTAGCACCTCTCCCTTGAGAAGACTAGCCAATATTTTCCAGTGAATGTGCACTTATCCTTGATCACTGTGTGGCTGCAGATTTCTGGACTGTGTTGAGTGAGTGGAGCAGAGCAGCAGCACGTTCAGTCGACTTTCCAAACTTGAAATATGAATCTCCTTCATTTTTGTTGCCAGTTAAATAACTTTTCTTTCTTGATTTAACTTATTATCTCATTTACAAGAGCTGGTTTATGCCAGTATTCTTTAGTCTACATCAAACTTTATGAAACTGCAGGTAGATATATTTGCATATTGCAATAGACTAAACATATCCCTGTACTGAACACACAGAGATTAAACTGATATTGAACACATATTAGCACATTTCCAAGAATATATATTCAGTCGTGTTACACAACCTTGTACTGATTTTGATGCATCTCTCTTCATTATCGCTTATTATCACATTTACCTAGTTAGGATTTTCTATATTTTTCTTATTCTCAACAAATCTCATGTGCATAAGGACATCAGTGAGCCACACCGTTGCACTTGGTGAAATGTTCCTTCACCCTGAAGGCAATATTGTTGAACCACATTCTCACTTGCATGCACAATTTTTTTATTTATTAGTCTTGGAAGCTGTTTCTAAACTACCATAGCCACTGCAGTAGCAACATGTCCATGGTGTGACATGTTTTAAATTGTTTTTAGACAATAATGGAGGTCTACGACACAGAGGAGTAAGATATATTAGGCTTTGTATACACACACAATACTTGTAAGTAGGATGAGTTCATTGTCGGTTTGTCTCTGCACATAAGATTTGTTTAGTCAGTCCAGTTTAGTAGAACAGTCTGATATGACCATCTACTTTCCCCTTGTCTGTTTTAATCTATAGTAGAAGTGTGAGTCATGGTCTTAAATGTGACAGAGGGTGGGAACATGTGGAAAGAGAGATGGGCAACGTTACCACAGCAGCTAGACATCTGGCTTTCATCTTTAACAAGTTACTCACATGTAACAGACACACACACACACACACATACACAGGGACATGTATGAGCATCTGTACCCATCTGGAGGTGTAACAGTACCTCATTAGAGAGAGGAATGTGAAAATGGGAAATAATACACACAGAGGAAACACACACACACACACACACACACAACAATACAAAACAGATAATGAGGAAAGCAGAGAGGTTTAAGATGTAAAAGGAAAAGATGGAGAGACAGAATTTAAGCAGTAAAGGAAGAGATTAAAGAGTTTTTGTGAGGTGGAAAAGTTGGTAAAAGGATAAAAGATGAGGGAAATGGTAAAGAGGGAGAAGAGCGAATCAGAGTTGTGGTTAATGTGTGTGCGTGTGTGCATGTGTGTGTTGAGTTCTCATGTGTCTGCGTGCATGTGTGTGCCCCTCTATCTTCTCTGACTTGCAAACCACTTCTGGGACAGAAGATCTACCCCATCCATTAATCTCATTTTAATAATTGATGCTATCTTCTCCAGAAGGAGTTTGGCCTGGACTGTTGGCATAAAATGAGACGTTTAGTGCTCTCTAGTAATTGCCATATTAGTTTATTCATGCCTATTAGACCAGTGTACAGCCACCAGAATGGCCTAAATGTATAATATATTTGGCTACGTTGTGCTTTCCAAGGCCATCCATAGCCTGGATCACTGGCTAATGTATGTCGCACCTAATAGATGAACTTTTGCCATTACTGCTCGTAAACTGAAGAAATGTGTACATGTTTGTGTGTTGCAAGTGTCTGCATGTCCCAACCACTACAGAAGGTGAAAAACCATGCTTGAGAACCTTTATTAACTGATTTGGTTTGTAAAATTGTGAAAATGGCTGCTGATTTTTCAGGATTCACCATCATTATCGGATTGGTGATTTTAGTCAAAAGGACGGACCATTGTAATATGTAACATCTAATAATTACAAACTATATTGCATATAACATATTAGCTGTGTTATTGCTTTATTTTTTACTTATGTTCTTATTTTAAACAATGCTCCGCTCCGGTTCAATATCATCTTCCATCTGCTATTTGATCCAACTCCATTATCATCATCATTACTCCAAGTCTGTCTTTTATACATTTGTGCATAAAACTGAGACTGGTGTACTAATCAGTCAGCACAGAGAGGGCACATGAGTGTAACAAAACAAGGTCAAAAAACACAGAAATAAATTGACACTTAAAATTTAAATAAAGTCAATTTAGCACCATTAAAAGTAAATTCTTGGCAAACAACGACTGGGTCAATATATCAGACAACGTATTAATTTATCATAGATATGTTGGTTTTGGGAAATGGTCAGCTAGTAACTAACAAATATTAAATATTGGCAAATATATCATTATTGGAATTTAAATACTCTCAAATATTGATATTGGTAAAAGCCTCAAAACTCTCAGAAGCAAATGGGTGATATTTAAAAATTTGAAGACCATTGATTCAGTGTAAAATATAAAAAGGCATAATGTACAGAAACCACATTCAATATAATAAAAACTCTCAAACACACAGTTTTGATAGAACCAGACAGTCACAGTAGGTCTGCATAATACACATACACATCATATAATATGTCACATGACGTGTGCTGCTCTAGCTGCAAATGCATGCCATGCATTTTGTAAATTATGGGTCATTGTCATTAAAATGCAACCAAAAGCTGATAAAATGAGTTATGTTAAAGTATGCAGATCAGAGATGGTTTATTATTTCTCTAGATTGTGCTTATTTAAGCATAGACGTTATTTCTATCACACTCTGATGATGGAGTGCTGTGTTTGACACTGACTGATGTGAATGTGACTTTTGAAGTTCACTGCGCCATGGCAAAATAATTAACACTGTTGGGAACGCCACTTTCATTTGATTGAAATTAAGGGAAATAAGAGGGAGTGCTGTGAGGGAAGGCTCTAAGCTAATACATAACCTTTTTCCAGTGTTCTAAATTTTTAATGTGTCCTTAAAGATTCTCAAGTGCACCATCACTAAAAGGTGAAAATACGACCTGTGTATGGCACCTTAAAAGTGAGTTTTTAAAGATGGAAACCTCACTGATGAAGTCTGAGTGAGTCAATAGTACTAATCAACAACCTTATCAAATATTAATTATGGTCATTTGCAATAGCAATAGCAATGTATGCAAAATATTGCAGAAAGCATTTATGAATTACACTGTAGACATTAAGATCTGAAAATCTGATTTTAGAAGTTATGTCCATTTGTATTCTTTATTTTTGGACTTGTAGTTTATCATCATTTGAAAATGTTGCTACATTTTGCATATAATTTCTATTATTTTTTTAATAGCTGCTTATTCAGGCTGTGTGTATTTGTAAAGAGAGATGTCACTGGCTAGCTGCTGTAACACTAGCCTCTATAACTCAGGGCTTCTTACTTCATTCTCAATGTGTTCCTGTGGTTTGCTATTAACTTTCTAAGACTGTTTTACAAAATTAAATGATTAATTTGTTAAAACTAAAAACCCCATGAGGTTTTACCAGAACTGAAGCAAGTGGACACAACTGTAATCTTTTCTTATCCATGATATCCACCAACACCCTCTTTGTCTAATGTCTTCTTTACAGCCTTTTAGCTATAATATTTACTATCTAAAAAATGTCAGGTGTAGAAATTTGTGCACTCAAATAGCTTTATGATTTTATGGGGAATTATGAATTGTTATTGTGCACACCTCCAATATGAAATTATTCATCCAGCGACACAACTCATTTTAGAGTAGGTATAATAAATAAGAAATAGTCCTCCTTGTGTTGCCACACAAGGGAAGGGTTTAGGTCTTTTAAGGCTAAGTGACTGAGATGCAAGCACAAGAAAACACCAACAAGTCCACTTAAGTTACATACACATTTATTACTAATACAACAACTACAAGTACTAAACACTACAACAACATTTTACAGACAAGACACAAGAGAGAAAGGGAAACTTTCAATGGCTAGTGAATGATTGAAATGCATCATACAGAGTTATCTATTGTGTAGTTGGTATGAGAGACCAGATAAACAGATGAGATGACTGTTACCTGAGAAGCAGCAAGTTAAATCAGTGGTACAGCAGCTTAGTTCTGAATTGCTAATTGAAATTACAAATCATGAAAGCACCAGGGTTTAAGCAAGTTTATGAAGGTTTTGTATGAATACTTGCGTGGTCCCTGGGGTGGCTTCTTGTGGAGAATGGAGTCCAATGTGCTGGGGTGAGGAACTGGAGTCTGGATCTTGTAATGATGAGTGAGTCGACTGGTCCGGACTTGAAAAGTTCCCATTGGAGGAGAACTCCTGGTTTATGCTCTCATGCTCTCCTAGGCTTGATCCTCAATTCATGACTCTACATTATGAGGTTTCACCTCCTATTGTTCTGAGTTACATCTTCAGCAAAATGCAAGCTTTCCACCAGCATGGCAGAAAGCAAGAAGAAACCAGAAGCCAGCCTGGAAAACCAGCCAGCAACCAGCAAAAAGCAGCCGCCTTGACTCTCAGATAAGACGCTGAGCAGAGTCAGTCCCCTCCTATTCATGGACAGGCAGGTACATTCCTGAATGTGGTTATTCTTTTAATTAAAGTATTTACAATTTAACATTTTCACAATTCCTAATTTTGCAATTTCGATGGTAGATTTAGCATTCTGAGAGTGAAACAAGCAGAATGGTACTAAACATGATACTGTTATCATGGATGATGGGATTATGTTAGTGGTACATTTCTTGGCTTTAAGGCAGTGGAATAAAGGTCTAACTGAAGTAGATAACGACACATATTGTGATATACACACACATACTCACATACAATATTAATTGTCCTCAGACAAAATCTAAAACTACATTTGTAATTCCATGGGTTTTCCATAGGTGTTGCTCCTTGATCTGACTGTGAAAGGGGTCCATGTCATTTGAGTGTGTGTGTGTTTGTATGTGTGTGTTCTGGTAAATGTCTTGTGCCTTATGCTGGTTTGCCCAGTGATCGATTCTTGGGTTGGTCATTCAAGTCCTGAAAGTCAAAAACCACAGTGGGATTAAAGTTGGTGCCAGCTTGTCTCTGTGTGTGACTGGCTCTTAGAGGTGAGTAAATAACCAATGGTGGGGGTCTTTTAAGTGGTACTATCAGTTCATACTGGGATGTGAATTGGTCCTTTCATCTCGCTGGCTCTTGCAGCTAGAAGGATCAAAGATGGTTTCAGTCAGTGGTCTGATTTGATGACCATGCAGGAGATTGGAGGTTCCTTATCTGATCCTTTCTGTTTGTAGGAGGTTGTTTAGATGGTCTGGTCAGTGAGGAGTTTGGGACTCTCACTTATATGTTATTGGCCAGCATTCCTTGGGGTTGCTTGAGGCTTGTACTTTCTGCCTTCAAAACATGCAGGGACTTTACCCTGGTTACACTGGTGTTCATTAAAGGCAACAAAAAAGAAAGGGGTGGCCCTGTGGCTGAGGGGTTAAGACATGAACAGCCACATCTCCTCTGATAAAGGCATAAAATAATCATTTAAAAATGTTTTAAAACAGGTTTACATTGGTTTTTAAAATGTATCATGGCAATGATGAAGTGAGTGAATCACAGCAAACTGTCGACTACATTTTTAGTAACTTCTGTGAATTTTAATGTGATTTTGAATGAATTTGTTTTACTATTTTTTCACTTTTTTACAAATATACATTTTCCCCATGCTTTCACTTTGGCTTATGACTGGTATTTTTAACTTAACATAACAGACGTACTCATGAGTGCTGTGTATCGTTTCAAAGGCTGCCTCTTACATTAGCTCCAATTTTCAAAGCTTCCCCCGTCAACCAGCAGGACGAACCCTGGAGAAAACCCTCCCGCTGTTCCACTCTGATAGCTCCTGAGAGAATATTTCATAAAGCTAACTTGTGACGGCGCTTTTGGAGGGGAAAGTAAACGGCAGGGACAGAGCAGCTCTCTCAAGAGAAGACACACCACAGAGAGAAAACCCAAGGATATTTAAGAATCGGTTAAAAAAAAAAAATGCACATTTCCCCCGTCTAATGCTGCTAGAACAAAAGTTATCCAGTTCCTCCTTTCAAATATTCATGAAGCTGTTTGGTTGGAGAGCAGTCCTAACTCAAACACAGACAGACACTAAATTTAGTTTGACGTGTGTGTGTGTGTGTGTGTCTGAGAGTGACGGCCTGTGTGTGTGTGTGTGTGTGTGCGTGTGTGTGTGCTGTAAGAGTGTGTGTGGGTTCACAGCTTATGTAACTAGACTCTTCAGGAGTGTGCGTGTGCAAGTGCATGAGTTTGTTAAAGTGTGAGACAGTGAAAATGTGTGTGTGGCCTCTGTCTTCTGATTTGACACAGCTTTGTGAGAGCCTAGAGTCTGCCCCGAGCACTTTCCGTACTCTGTGTGTGTGTGTGTCTGTGTGCGTGTGTGTGTGTGTGTGTATCTGTGTGAGACTGGGGTTATTTGTCAGTACATCTGCTCAGTGTGTGAAAAATCAGGGTGTATCAGGAATAATTACGCTTTACATTTTTGTTCCCCCCATGTGTGTAAGAGCCACTGTGTGTCTTTATAGCTGTGTGTGTGTTTTTGTGTCTCAGTGTGTACAGGTGTGATTGTTTGCCTACACATGTATGTGTAATCTTGTGTCTGTGTGTCCAAAATGAGCTGTCTTATCTAAAATTGCTGCCTAAAATGACAGATCCCCATATGTTCCGTACCACACACACACACACACACACACACATGCAGACACACAGGCTCCTGCCCTGTCAACATGCTACAACACAGTGATTAAAATAGCAGCTGTAGAAGTGTTGCAGTGTAATTGTACTAACTCTCAGTCCAGTTCATTTTGTCCTTTCCCTCCGGGTATTAACCAAACTATTAGCACACATCCATACTCACACATACAGACAGAAAACTACATTGATCCCTCCCTGCTTACTCTGTGCTCTGCAAGGTAGTTGTCAGGCTTTTTTTTCCCTCCCAACATGGACATGGATGATGCTCTCTGTTCTCCATTCCCTTCATAGAGAACCGCCTGTCAAATTAGATCATGGCCACACATGGAGGAACCAGCCTTTCTGGTCGCATAGATATGGCCGCATCCAGGTATCCTGCGAATTCCAACCTCACTTTTCATGGTCGGTGTGTTTTACTATCCTAGTTTTGTTTGATTTATAAGGGAGCTGTAGTGGAATGAGGGCTTACAGGGAGGGATACAGTTTCATATTTCATGGCATGGAGTCAGATGCACGCCTTATGGATGCTGTGGAGCATGTGCAGGGGTTTGGTCACTGATGCTGGACTGAAAAGAATAAAGTAGTGTTCTGTCTATAAGTTTCACCTTTGATCTAAAGATGAAATCATACTGCAACTCCAAGTTTTTGGTTCGGTCAAGTTTTTTTCCAACTTGAAAATGTGCTACAACTTTGGAAACACCTTTGCTTTCCCATCTTTGACATTTAATTGAAGTTGGCAGTGCCAATATTTTCTTGAACCCTGGCAAAACTTTGACATGGCCTCTTTTTTTTCAGCCTCCCGAATTACATCGTTATGTAACTTACTCATGTTTTCCAACTTTAAACCTTGCATTTCTATTTCACTGTCAGAAAAAAAAATGTAAATGCTTCTCTGTTGATATTTAGGTCAAAAGGTTACATATGAATAATTGGCTGGTACTTTTTAAACACTAAACTCTCAACCTCTCATTGAAATGAGCTTGTTATTGTGGAGTGCTAGAATATCTCAGAGGAGAATATTTGGGTGAAATATCTGAAACTTGCCTCAGTTTCTTGTACTTTTCATTTTCACACATCTTGACATCCCCTCCAGTCCCTTCTCTCAGCCTGAGAGCAGCTTTTCTTCTGTTCAGCCAGGTATATGCATATTATGCTCCTGCCTCACTCTGCTCCTATCGTTGTAATTATCTCCAACACTTCAGGCTCTCTCCCCCTCAATCTCGCTTTATTGCCATCGTTATATTGCACTTAATCATCCCTAGGTACTTTACCCGCGTTCTTTTCTGATCTATCCGTACTCATCTCACTTTTTCCATCTCCTGTCATCCCTCTGTTTTTTCTCTTTCTCTTTCTGTCAGTATCTCTCTTTCTGCCATTCTCCAGGCAAAGTATGTTTTCCCTGTAATATATCAGTCAGAAATAGGTCAAATATAGCAAAATACTCACTTTCTGCTTCCCTCCTCTGTCTCCATTATTTCACACCTAGTTTTACTTCAAGCATGTTTACCCCCTCCACCTTCGATCCCCACTCCTTCACAGGGCTCCGCTTTCATCTCTCAGATGGTTGCAGGTTTAATCTGACGCCTCTTGTGCTTGTGCACACCCACGAACCGACAAGATACACTTTGATGCTTTCACGGCATGTGGTAAAAGGTATATCCACTTATCATGGATGGAGGTTTCCTGTACTTATTCACTAGTGCTTTGACATCTTCCTCTATCGATGTCAAAATGATGGAACGCCTGGTTTTTAATGCCAGTGCAGCACTTTGTAACTTTGCCTTGTAAACAGATACACCTACATGTTTTAATATTCATGTTCAGCTGCAAAGTAATCAATGGTTATGTTGTTTAAGGACATAGAGGCAGACACTTTCTTTTTGCAAGCACAGTTGAGCTAATGTTATGAAGTCTTCCACTAGCCAATGTTTCTTTGAATGTCTTGCTTCATTAGGTACATGAATTCCAGCTCATTAATTCATATTAAGCTCTTTAATAGGCACAAACATGAAGGATGGAGTATATTAAATCAACACAACTCGTAAGTTCAGATGAAATGGCTCCTGTGTGATGATCATATGGGTTATAATGTTTTTTTTGGTCTTCATTCTCTTTAAATGCTGTGGGGACTTGCAGGGATGTGCAAGTATTTGTGGTGTTAACTTAGTTTGTGCATGTGTTTATGTCTGTTTTCCAGGATGGTTGAATACTCACTCGACCTGCAGAACGTCAACTTCACTGCCATCAGAACAGTGAGGGTACTGCGGCCTCTTAAAGCAATTAACAGGGTGCCAAGTAAGTAACACCACCACTTTAAATTTGGTCTTCCTGTTACCGGTAATCATTCAGATGTTTTATAATGCAGCTCTGTGCCAAAAAGGAGAGAGTGACCTTATGCTGTCTACACGTTATAGGCTGTGTTCATCACTGAATTAGGCAGAGTTGGTGCCAAGAGCTGTTCTCCATGCCGACACATCATCTATTTTTTTTATTTATTTTTTTAACTTTCAGTAAAAGAACTGTTCATGCTGAAGAATAAAAACAACTATTATATATCTGGCTATTGAGAGATGAAACTCATTCATGTGATACCCTTCTTTCTCACCACCACCTCCCATTCAGCACCACGGACAGCTGCCTGCCAGAACAGCCAGCCCAGTAGCTTGGTCGCTGTTCGAGGTGCTGAATATGAGTCAGTCATTGAGCCAGAAATACCCAAACTGTGAACATGTTAAGATTAGAAAGCAACAAGCTATAATTATTACTCGCTGGAGCACTTTGAGCTGATTGGAGTCTTGATGATTTTTAACCACTTTGGTGCAAAAATGACCAATTTGTTTTACCAATGTGATGTTTTTTGGTAAAATTGTGAAAGACCTACATATTTTCATAATACATACCATACCTACACCAGAAATACAGTTTGTGAAAAGTGAAAAAAAGTAATAAAATGAAACCACACAAAGATATTCAGTTAATACATCAGATTCAGTCAATCATAGATGGTAGCATGTCTTTAAAAAGTGGTAATTGGTTTTGTTTGATCACCTTGGGTTCACAGAGAACTTGTGCAAAAGGCTAAGGATGATAAAGATGTGGATGGGTGCTCAGCATAGTTCAGTGGCCTGGGTTCATACTAGGAAATCAGTGTATCAACTTGACCTTGGCTTGACCTTACTTACTTTCCCTATAACATCAGCAAACCGCAGCCTCACACTTGTAAACAAACTAGCTTTTTCACACAAATAAGCATCTAGTTAAGCAAGTTTCCCCAGACATAGACGCTGTTAGCTACTTTCTGTGTTTACTTTCAGCTGGACTCAGAGACAAGAGTTTGAAATTAATTATGTAAAACTGAAGTTTATTTGAAAAGCCTTAGGAGGCTCGCATTGCTTGCCCCGATATACCTTAATTTAGTGTTTTCTGAATAACTACAAAGGAGGTGGTGAGTGCAAAGTTAGCAATTATAAGAATCAAGGTTAAGAAAAGTACAAAAATGTCCCTTCAACTAAGTGCTTTAAGTTGTCTCATCTTAACCTGCCTGGCAGTCCTTTTTGCAGATGTGTCAATTGTGTTTTTTCCAGTATTTTGATTTAAATCAAAGGTCCAGGTCACCTTCACTCAAAAAATATTCTGTAATGTGAAATATTTGCATATCAGTGTAATTCATAAGACATTGGATTGATTAGGCCTACTGTCATTTACCAGTAATCCCACATTGTAAGTCAGTTACATCAAATCTGCTCATGATAATTAGAGAGATACAGATGGAGAGAGAGTGCAGTCCATGGCTGACTCATGAGATTGATATTTTTTGGTAATTAGAGAGAAATATCTAATAATATGCTATCTCAACAGAGTTTTATCCCTCAAGGATCAGTCTGGGGACTGCGCTCATGACTGTACAAACATTACATCTCTCAGCAGTCACTAATAAACAGCCTCAAAGTTCACCTTCAAATTAATTCACCACAGTTTCATCAAATCTAATGTTATATTTAGTTGAATATAATAACAAATGAGAGAGAATGTCTCAGATCTAGACTCTCACTCAAATTTAGATGATGCTTCAGCTCTAGTCTAAAGTTTATGTATAATTATGTTTTTTATTTGCTGTTTTTTTAATGATCTCTACATAAGGGAAGACATAGGTGCATATTCTTTGCGAAATATTGAACATTTATTGGTGAATACTATCCTTTTCCTTGTCTTCCAACTATAATTGTTACACATTAGTTTGTCCTGGCATGTAACCTCCTCTTTTCATCATTTACTGTACATGTGGATCTGAGAGTGGATCTGAGTATAAATGGCTCCACCTTGCTTACAGATGCTTCCTGGTAATGTTGGTGCACACAAGAAAAGCTGCAGTGCTGACACTGTGCAACTCATCCATTCATGCCGGAGCAAATTGGCCACATCAAACCAGCACCATTGTTACCGTGGAACCATACATGTCAACAAAAACCTCACAGCCAAACGCAGCCCATATGCCTCATTGTCTTGTGCTGTATTTAATTTTGATTGTGTACTTGCTGTTTCCACAAGCTGGCCTGGTGGTTTCACAGGTGCAGGTGTTCCTGGGAGCAAACAGATTTGTTCATGTTAAACAGTGGCAGACGTTTACACAGCAATAAAAAAGGAAATAATTAAATTAAAAAGACCTAACAGGAATGTCATGTTCTATCATTTTTCATCCTGTGTATGACTCACCGTACTCTACATATAGATCTATTAAAATTATGTGTTAGGAAAAAAATCCTGAGAACATCCAGTGCACAGGGCTATTTAAATTCCTAAAAAGTAATTTCATCTACTGCAAGCTGTTCTAATCCTGACAAAAATCTCCTCAGCATCCAAACCCATCACTGAAACAATGATCAGACTTCACTGAAGTGTTTTGAGTGGTCCAACCCCGTCACTTAGACTGCAAGAGTGCTGCTTAGTCTCTGTCTTTTTTGATGAGAATAATCAGAGCTCGCTGCTAGTTGCTTTTGTGCTTTATGTATCTAAATTGAGCCTAGCAGGCAATCATTTTAAGAAGCACTGAGTACTTTGTAAGTCGGATATGCTGGTGCTTGAAGTTAATGTTGTTTTGCTTCCTTTGCCAAACCTCCCACTGCTCATGAATCTGCAACATAAACTATCTGAGCAATTTCTTTTTCTTCGTCTCTGAAAAGTGGGTACAGCCAATTTGGTTGGTCACGGAAAAATTCTATATTCGGCTTATCATTTATATAATGCATATAATGCATATAATATGAACATGCATACAGGGCATGTAAACATACATTATTCCATAAAGAGATTGGTGTTATACCTTGAGACAGGGATGCTTCTTCATAACTGCGATTAATGACAGGTCTCTGGTCTTTCATCTCACTCCACTCAAACTTTATTTTTGTTTACTCCAACTATCTCCCTATCTATGTCACTTCCTACATCTTTCAGTATGTCTTTTTCACCATCTCTGTGTCTTTTTTGTTTTATTTTCTTTGTCTTTCTCTGTTGAAATATCTTAAGGTGAAAAGAGAGACATTATTCATTTTTATTATTTCTTTCATCTGTAATCTCTCGGTAATGTCCTTCTCTTCTCCACCCTTTCTCCTCTATCACCACATTGCCTCTGTTTTCTCATCCATTTTCTGCTTTCTTCCTACTCTCTCCCTGCGTTTTCTTCACCTCCCTCTGCCATTTCCCCTCCATTCCTTCGACTCATTTACCCGCCCCTCTATACCATAAGCAGAGGCAGGACTAGTGCTGCATGTCTCTGGAGAGTCATTCGTTCCAAAGGGAGAAACGGACTCAGCTCGTGTTCTCCTCTAGTGAATTCTGCATCACCTCTCAGGGAGGTAGAGCTGATCAGCTGGAACAGTCTGGTGCTGTGCGTTTTTATCGGTATTTACTGTGTGTGTGTGTGTTCTCATTTGCTGACAACCCTGTAATTTCACATTTTTAGCGGTGCAAATACCAAATAATGTTTTGGTTTTGATGTACCTTTTAAAGACCTTTGCCATTTCAATTCATACACATGTTGTGCTATTTTGTCACCTAATTACACAGTGTTAAAAAAAAGGAAAGAAAAATGTTCAAAAGAAAGAACAAAAAAAGAACTGCTACAACTCTGAAACCATAAGTAAGTTAAGCCCAAAGCAACCTTACAATTGTTAATACACAAGAACATTTTGTGATTTCTCTCTCTCAGAGACCTCAGCCTGTTGCTGCTTTTAAAGTGGATGAGAGGAGCTCATGTGATTAGTCATTACTGAAGCTTTGCCCCAACTCCAGCTGCTGATTCTGTATTCCTCCTATTATTAATGTATTCAGCCTCTCTTCCACGTTGTGCTGAATTGCATGTGGCTGCGCTTGGTTTGTGCCAAGTGTGAGCCCACAGTCCCCACACAACAAGAAAAATGTTTTCATTTTAATCAACATTTATGTCTACCTCAGTTCTGTAGAGGCTCAGACATGTCACTTTTCATGCGAGACTGTCTTCACCTAAATAGCAACTGCTTTGTTAATTTGATCGAATGTAATCAAATAACCTTCGTTCACCCTTTCTTGACAAGCAACCTCGTCTTGTCATCTCTCAAAAGCAGAAGCATCGTTACTAGGGTTGCAGTTAATGATTATTTCCATTATTTATGTATCTGTATTATTTTCATGATTGATTGTTTAGTCTTATTTTGAGTATTTTGAGTCTACAACCTCAAGATATTCAGTTTACTATCATAGAGGACTAAAGAAACTAGCAAATATTCATGTTAGAAGCTGGAACCACAGACTTTTAGCTGTTCTTTAAAAACCGCTTAAACTGATTAATCGAATACCGAAATAGTTTGCAATCGATTTTCTTTCAATCAACTAATCTGTTAATCAACTAATCGTTGCAGCTCTAATTGTAAAATTGTCAAACTGTCACAAAACCTGCTGGGAGTAAAATGTGTGAGTTTAACCTTTTTTTTTTCTTAAACATGATGCCAACCTTTTCCTATAATCTTTACCATGACCATGATATGATCATTCTCTGTCCTTAACCCTCCTGTTGTCTTCCCGTCGACCATGTAACTTTTGTCCTCCCGGGTCAATTTTGACTCAGGAGGACAAAAGTCCACAGATGCTATAAATTTTTAATAAAACACCCAAAATTCAATGAAAGTAGTGATCATTACTTTTACTTGCAAAGTGTGTGGTATGGAACCATCCATGTGATTTTCAGGCAATTAGATGAAAGACATCCATATTTCTGATATAAAAATATTAGAAAATGGGTCAAATTTGACCCGAGGACAACAGGAGGGTTAACAGAGTCATGTTAGTTGCCTAGAGCCTAACAAATAGGTGATAGATCAGGAAACGCTCATATGACTTGTTTGGAAATCTCATATGATTCAAGGCACTGATAAACAAACTGATTTCTTGTTTAGGTATGAGGACTTGTTTTTTACACTTAAGGGAATTAAATTGGGCTCGCCAAACATCATGACATGAAAAACCAGACTTTGTTTACTTTGCCTATTTAGCGTAACAAAGCCAATTTAAAATGTATGCAATTACACAAGATATTCAACTATGTAAGTTTTGCATTACAAAACATTGTGTTCCAAACTTTCATTACATCCCTAATGGCTAGAAATGTTGTGCAGGATTAATTTGCCATCGAATGAGTTGTTTTGTACAGCTTTCTGTTTAGAGGAAACACAAAGCATTGATGAGTCATTTGAGTCTCAATAATGTTTACAGCTGTAATCTGGAATTTCTATGAGCAAGGGTGACTTTTCTATTCACTAAGCTTCCTTTCTGTTATTGAAAACATTAATTTGTCATGATAGTTCATGTGTAACAGAGGCTGATGGAGAAACAGGCAATAAAAGACACAGTACATGAAAGTCACCAAACACTTCTTATAATAAAGAAGAAATAGATCCCCTCAAACAGAATTGATGCTTTCTTTGTGGTTTATTCAGCAACATTTTAACAAGGACACTGCATTTGGGTTAAGGGAGGTAAAAAAGGATAAAAGAGGAAAAAAGGAGCAGGTGAGAAAGAGAGACAAATGAGGGAGGGAAGAGGGGATTATCCAGCTCCATGAAGGATAGGCGAAGATGGACGAGAGGAAGAGAGGGATGATGAGAGGAGAGATGCGGGGGGACTCAGATGAGCAGGCTATTACGATGATAGATAGAGCCGAGGAGAAAAGTGCAAGGGATGGAAGGAGTCATCGGATGAATAGAGATAAAATGAGCGCGAGACAGAGAGGACCGGGAACCAGAGAGAGAATGATAAGATGAAAAGAGGAAGAAGATTAGATCTTAGAGAAAAACAAGAGGAGATGCAAGGAGCCATAACCACTGGACTATTTTCTGATGAAATGGAGGTACAAGGAGTATTATCCCAACACTAACTCATACACACAGACACAATTGTAATAAATGTATTCAGCTTGTATGAATTGCTGTTGGTTGAAGTATAAATCATGTTGCAACTTCCCTCCAATCCTGTGTTTAAGAGAGACAACACACTGTTTCTTGTACCTCCAAGACACTTATAGTAGTAGGGTAGTTTCAATGGGCCACAAAAAATGATGCAGACAATTCTGATGCACATGTATAAGACTCTGGAATAAAATGTCTGCCTGTTTATTCAAAAACATTATCTCTGGTTTAACCTGTGGGTGGCAATCTAATCCTTGTTTAGCCATGGTGATTATTGCTACTTATGCTAACTAGCTAGAAGCTCCTCTAGCTAGAGGATGCAAAATGAAGTGTGCCACCACTGGTTTGTAAGAGGATTTTGGACAATTATTGAGCACACAAGTAATGTCCACAGCCAAAGTTAAGTACAAATTCAAAAAGCAGCATGCCCTTTTTTTTATTTAGGCACAAAGTAAGTAGTAAGTCAGTAAGTAAGTAAGTAAGTAAGGAGTTCATGTCCTGTTTTAGCCACACTAGTTGCACATCTCTAGTGATGGGAATGTTGGCTAGTTTACCACTTTGATACAGACTGAAATTCAAGCTGTCCAATCATTTGGTTTATTAACAAATACTTCCCAAATTGATGACATTTCGACTTTAGCAGTACTTTGTGTTTGTCGCTTTTTAGCAAATATTAGCATGCTAACACACTGAACTAAATGGCAACCACTGCTAAACATCAGGATGATAGCATCGTCACAGGGAGCATGTTGCCATGCTGATGTTATAATTTTGCTACACCACTGCTTGTTGGCTTGTTTAACTACAACCACAATCTTTCCATAACCCTTTACCATGTGTTTTAGGTACCTAGCCTTATGATAGGCCTTTTTCATTATGATCTGTCATTGTGGAAAAAGCACAGGTGTTACTAATAACATTAGCAATGGATCTGTAAGCCGTGACAGTGAGCCAGCATATAGGACCCTGAAACTGAAGTAGTAAATGGAATTCAGCCATTATTCATTTTATAATTTACACCATACCTTTCCCACTGTGACATGTCAACAGGTGTTCTGCTAAAAAGGCCTATACCTTATCAATAACCACAATCTTTCCCTAAACGTAACCCTTAACCACGATGTAGTTAACATGCACAGATGTATAAAGAAATAGTGTCAAAAACATCGGCATTGGACGTTTCAAAGGTCATTGAATGCAGGATCATCCAATATCAATGTTTAGTCTGGAGATAGAGCAGCTCAGAAAAGCATAAATTTGCTCATGAACTGGTTTAAGTTATTTTGTAAACCACCAGCCGCTGTGGCCACAGGATGAAAAGGTCAGTTCACAACAAACACAGTTGTGCACTGCGCCAGCATCAGCTGCCAAAAGCAAGTTATTTCGCTCCTCTTTATTTGTTGGATGAATAAAGAAGCAATTCTCTCCTTTATTAAAGACAATTTACCACAGAGCTCGTCTCAGGGGTAATTCAATCTCCATGCTGCTGGAGAGACACAAAGAGTCACGGAGTGCTCCACTCATACAGGCACACACACGAACACATCAGTATGTGTGCACACCATCCAATATATGCACGGACACACATACACAGTCACAGTGGTATGGACACACATACAAAGCCACAAACATACTCCATACTGAACATAAGCATATGTGCGCACACACATACACACACACACACTCAACTGAGGATGTGTGAAGTGAACAGAAGAGTCAGTTAATGGGACACTAATGGAAATTATCCAGGCCGGGTTCCCACTGGCCACAGCTTAAAGGACTGGGCCTGTTTACTACATTACCCACAATCCCCCCTGGGAGACAGCCATATTAGCAGCCAAGGTAACGGTAATCAGCAAATTCTCTCTCCGCCGCCCCTCTCTTTCCCATTTATATTCTGTTTATTTCTCTCTTCTAATCTAGTTTGCACTTTGCTCATTTCCTTTCTCTTTGCTCCCTCCTTCCATTTGAGGTTTGTTGTAAATGATTAAAATGATTAAAGTTGCCTCTTGTATAAAATAAAACATTTGTTGTTCTATTTAGTCAACATTTGCTAATATCCCATGATCAAATAGCCAATATTATTCTAATTAAGTGACTTTAATTTTACCTCCTGCAGGGAACAAATTTGAGCCTTTTCATCTTTTAATCACATCTCAAACTTGGGTAAAAAGCAGTTATACAGTGTCCTTTTATGTACTGTTTTATTCCTGCTTTGTTTTTATGTGTTTTCTTTTATATATTTTAAGCATTTTTCTTTTTGCTTCCTTTTTTAAAAAAATAGTTAATAACTTTATGGCAGCTATCTGGAAACATACTATTTAAGGTTTACAGTTAATTTTTAATGCTTTCACATTAGGATGTCCAGCATGATATGTCAGTGCTATAAGCTGCTGCTGACTTCAAACAGACTTAATCATTGTAAGAAAAAAAAGAAGGAAAAGGAAGTCAGGTTCTCTAAAGTGCCATTTCTGACATCAGCACTGCCATGGTTACACTTCAGTTCAACTCACTGTAATTTAGTTTATTCAGATCAACTAACTTGATTTGAATGGGGTTTTTTTGTTTGTTTTTGAATGTAGAGTCAATGCCAATAGTTTTACAAATTAAGAAATAAAATGCTAGAACAGGGTAATTCATAAAAATGGATTAAAAGTGGAATTCTTACTGGGGACTTAATGTAACTCTGCAATGAGAACTAAGTGTTTGATTTTTTTTAAAATCCAGTCCCTACAAACCATTAAATATTAAATCAAGCCCAGCATAGTTTTCAGCAAAGGTCATGTTGGTCTCTGGGTATGTTTATACCAAAGGTATGAGAGAGGAGGAAGATCTTATATTTTTCTCAACAAAAGTGAAATCTCACCCTTCGAGAGGGATTTAAATTCTCTTGAGAAATATGCATTTTTCCAGTTGTGATTGCCCACCTCCTGCCAAGCTAAAGAAGATTTCCCACAAGGAGATATAAAACAGGAAGTTTTATCTGTTGCTGATGGGTGAATCTGTATTGTTCAGGCAGAACATATCTATCTCGAGATTTAAAATGTAGCAGTACTTTTTCATAGAAATGTTATTTTTCAAATATACGGTAGTCAATTATTGGGGTGTCTGCCTCTTCAGACTGAAATATTTTAAATTATTACATCATCTCCCAGGAGAAGGTCGGGTGGACCATCTGCCCACTTAACCCCTGATCAGTCAGCTAAATAGTGTATCAATCCTCAACCTCTTTTAGTTATAGAAATTAACCCCTGGTTTAGTTTCCCTATAGAGATCAGAGTCAATGTAATGGACCGTGGGATCACAATTAGTGCAGCGATTAGGGATTGATTAGCTAATTATGATAATACGTCAGTTTATATGGAAAGGCCAGCATAATGTGTTAAATTTCTGTGTCAGCAAGAGAGTGGGAGGGGTGAGAGAGATTTTTCTTTTGTTGCTAGTCCAGTTGCTAGTTCACACTTCTTTGAAGTTTGAATTTTTGAATTATGGATTTAACCTGTTAAGTGACACAATCCCACCAGTGGGACACTTTAGCCTTTGCAGCATTATTTTCAGGATCAGTTATACTCATTCTGACTTTTTGGTTATAAAATGTAAAGATTTACCCTTTAAATGAGACCAGGGTTAAGACTGTAATAAAAAGGGTTGAAGAACAGTAACCTTCTTGTTTTGGGTATATTATTTTCAGGCTTGCACCCAAAAATGGGGTGCCTGGTAAGCAGTGGCAGACAGAAGCAAAAATATGGTCTTCATTCCATGCTAATTTCGCAATTATGGAAATGCAGAAAAGAGCCTAAATTCATCTACAATATAATGAGCAATGACTTCTTGATGATGTTCCCATACATCTTTTAGTGGAGCATTACATGATCACTGAATAAACACACAAAGAGGGCATTGTCAGGTTTTGAAACAATGTAATCAAATAATACAATCAGAAGTACAATGCATCATATTTCTGAGAGAGAGAGAGCACATACCACCTAACAATTACCTTTTCATCTCTCTGGTGATTTGGCACTCAGCCAGTTCTTATATAACCTCAGATAGAAACAAGGGTCAAGAGTTCATCTAGTCTGGGAATAGTATTTCTCCTCAACCTTATATGCCAGAATGACAGCACACAGGTGCGGACCAAAGCAGCATAGGATAACAAAATGACATTGTTATCACATTGAACTGAAGAACAAACAACACTATCCTCTAAGGCTTGTCAAATCAACACATTTAAGAGACTTAGAAATCTACATAACTATGATTTGTCTTACCAGTGGCATGAAGTGAACCACTATTTGAATATCTGTCACTATCTCAGCAACTTTGGGTGAAAATATGGCGTATTGAACCTCTTGATTATTTGTGAACACATAATAATGGTTGTAATATTTGACTGCATAGTATACATTTGTTACGCAGACTTGGTGGATTTTGACACACAACAATGAACATTTGTTGTTTCAACTTGGCGAAGGTAATCTAAATGGTTAAGTTTGCCAAGAGAAAAATATGACGACTATACTGTGTGGAGCTGACTGGTTAGTTGGTGTAATGTTGAATTACCGAAGAGAATGTCAGTCGTTTTTTTTCCACATGTGTCTATGTAGTGTAGTTATGTTCAGGTGCTGGCTCTTTAAAAGTCTGAAGGTCCAATGCATCATGCATAAACAGGTCAACAAGGCTGTCCCAATCCAACAGCTCCTTCAGATGTAGGAGATAACATTAGAGTCAACAGAACAGCCAGAACAGTTGCTCTGGGCGTCCCATGACGCAGCGGGTGGGTCAACATTTGAGTCAGTTGAAAAGGGTACCTTGTGCATATGTATGAGACTTCAAGGGGCTTGGCAAAGTGTCGATATTGGATGACCTGGGAATAAGATCCCATAATAATAAGAGGTTGTAAATGTGAATTTGGAGGACACAATTAGTAGTACAAGTTGTACCCCACAATCCTTTGCATGCAAGTCACATGCCATTTAACCACACTGGGTAATCTTTACCAACTCACAAAGCTGGTAAATATTATGTAACTATGTTGTATTTATCACTTGTTTGCATTCAGATAGTCACTGGTAAATCCATCCTGGAAGCAAGACTTACAGTCATCTGTTTGTTAGCAGCATGAACAAATTTACCAAAGGCTGTTGCACTCATCGTTTACACAAATTATGATGAGAATTGTCCATCATGTGTTGAACAGCTTACTAAGGTATCACAGAGCCTCTCCAAGTGGACCACTCATATTTACGACATGGTGCAGTTTTAGTCTCTGTGGGTCAAAGGGCCACAACTCGTCATGAGGAGGCTATTGTGAAGCTAACCATCATATCTGGGGAACAAGCACATGCAGCCCACTACCATTCAGTCCTTCCAAGGCTACACTTTTGTGGGCCATGTCCACAAGAGTGGCCACTGTATTTGGACACGTTTATAGGTGTTGTTGGGCTCCACTCTACCCTAACATGAAAACTGACACAACTCCAGGTAGTCAATCCACTCCCTGATTTAAGGCCAAATTTGTTAATCAAAGTAGACACAAGTGTTTTAGTGTAAATGTGTGTGTGTTTGTGTTTGTGTCTCTTTAGGTATGCGTATCCTTGTGAACCTGTTGCTGGACACTCTTCCCATGCTGGGTAACGTCCTCCTCCTTTGCTTCTTCGTCTTCTTCATCTTCGGTATCATCGGCGTGCAGCTGTGGGCGGGGCTGCTGAGGAACCGCTGCTACCCGGAGGAGAACTTCACACTGTGAGTCACCGTGTTATGTGTGTGATGCGATACTCATTACAACCGTATCGTTCATGTCTGCACGTTTTACGGCAGCGCAACTGTAGAGTGTGTTATGAGAGTGAGAGGCAACAGTTGATCCCGTGATGTATTTCTCATATGCAGTAGGGTAGCACATAACACACCGCCAGATGTGTGTGTGTTTGTATCTGTGCCTGAGAGAGAAACAGAGTGTGAGAAAATGTGATGCTTCAAGATCTGTGACACATTGGTCTGACAGCTCTATTGTTTATGTGCCTTTCTATCATTTCTGTGTGTGTTTTTCATAATACCGTATGTGCCAATGTTTGTGTGAATGTAGCTGTGGCGGAATCGTAGCAGATGAAACAGTAAGTACGCATGCATAAGAACATGCAGTGGCCACAACATGTGCCTTTGCATAAGTGTATGTGTGTGTGTATGTGGGTTTGTCACCTCTCCTCTCATTACCTGCCCTCCCTCAATGTGACTCTAGAAGATTAATTACATCATCTACTCAATTTACTGATATTACCATAGAGAGATGAAGGCTCGCTCTCTCTCTCTTTCTGCCGCTCTCGTTTTCCCTCTCTCTCTCTTAAGTGCTAATATAATGAGCCTGATTGCAAACCAAAATTTGCACAAAGCAAATATCATTATGTCGTAGTCTATTCTGCCACTTAATTAAAAAAACGACACTCTTTCTTTCACCCCATCTCCGCCTCCCCAACCCTGTCAACCCCCCCCACCCCCCCTCCCCACACACCCTTCACTACACTCTGTCAATTCACTAACATTATTTTAGCATAGTTGCAATAAGCTATGGGGACTCCAAGATTACTGCAGGCAATCATGTCTTTCCAAAAAAGAAAAAAAAGGTGAGGCAAAGAAAAGACAAGAGTGGAAAATGAGAGCAGCCTGAAGGAAAACACTTATTAAAAGAATTCTGTTGTGAGAAAAGCCAGTGAGGATACAACTTACTTCTACTGTTTTAGATGGATTTTATACATTTCTCTGTCATATTAACATTATTTCTTCATCCTGTAACATATCCCACTGCTGTAGTGCCTGGTACTTCTTTAGAGACTTACTTTGCGGTAAATCCGCTTTCATGAGTACGCAAATTATGTGCACAATCACTTTATTACACTGCCAACCGATATTGTTCCCATATAATGTTCATTACAACATATATTTTGTTGTTGTTGTTTCCTTTTGCCAGAGAAAATACAGTGATTGCTTTATCTTCTAAACCCTCCTTTTTTCTGTAGAGGCTATGAATGTAAGGTGGTTTGTTTCTACTAGGGATGTGCAGAGGGCCCAGTATTTGTATTTGTATCTGTATTTGTTGAGGCAGCAAACTCATTTGTATTTGTATTTGTTGAGGCAACAAAATTATTTGTATTTGTATTCGAATAAAAGTGGAAAGAGGCTTAAAAATCCTGTTTTAGAAAATTAAAGTGATGTCCAAATTAAGAAATATGCATCATGTAGCAGGTGGATGTGACTCCGCTCATTGAGACCTGCTGATAGACGTAACAGTGGAGCAGAGGAGAGGCACTGAGATAGCGACTATAACTGACCTGCTCACTGGTATTTGACATGTTTTGTTTTTTTCTTCCCAAAAACAAATAATTTAAAAAATATTTGTATGAAACAAATATTCGTAAAAAATCCACTATTTGTGCTTTGCCTAATAACGTATTTGTATTCTGGCACACCCCTAGTTTCTACCTTTGTCTTATTATATGGAATAATAAGAGCCACAGGGTTAAATAGTAAACTATAATGTAATAGACTAAAGCACATACTGTTTCAATGATTTTGAGCAATATTTCCTTAAATGTGGTATAGACAGTTTATTAGTAATTCCCCTAATAGTCACTATAGATGCAGGTGTTTTTGTTGTTGATTCAGTTATTTGTATATGTGAGAATGTATTCAGAGGAGAAGAGGACCCACTGAAACTGCATATACACAGGGCCCAGATACTTGCGCTTCACTGCTGTAAACATAATGGTGAATTCATGTGTCATATTAATCAGTTTCATCTTTACATTTAGAAAACAAACATGAACAGAGAGTTTTATATTTTCAGAGTCTATAATAATCATACAGATTTGTTGATGTTGTTTTTTTTACTGACCTTTAATATCTCATTATTATCTTGTTTATATTTATTTATTGTCACAACTGCTTCAAAACTTTTGCTTGTGCAACCAGCCCGTTTTAGTAAGGTGCATTTCATTTTGGAACAGAACTCATTTATGTGGATGATATTCTACTTTTTTGTTTGTTTGTTTATGTTACTTTTCTTTCAAACGACTCCTGCAGTTTGACATTCCCTGAAGCTGCAGTTATGAGTTTTAGGGGTCTCTCTACGGGGGCCTGGATCCCAAGCTGTGCTGTACAAAAAATATTCTTGATTAGTTTCACTGAATCTGCCCCTGTTTTCACATTTGAAAAGAGAAAACTGGCCTGTTGTTCTGTGTTTTTCAAAGGATACGACTTTTTTGTTTCCACTGCTGTCCTCGATTGGCCTTACTGTTACTATGTATCATCTCCTCGTTGGCATACATGGATGAGCAAAGAAACTGTGCACACAATATGCCCCTGTTCATACACTTTCCTAAAACACACACTTGCACATTTATGCATGCACACACTCACTCAAAAATCTCCCCCACTGATCCACACACTTCATTGAATGCCCCCCAGAAGGATATCTGGGGTTTTGGAAAAAGGTCTGAGCTTTAGGATGCTAATGATGTGAGCCAGGTGTGCTGTATTCTCTATCTTCCTGCTACTTCTAACCTTTACAGTTTGACAAGTGGATGTGCTTCACTTTTTTATTTGTCCACATCTTTTCATCTTTTCAGCTTCCCTTTCTTGAGGGCTGAAATTTTATTTTGTTGCATGTGTGGAAGCATTATTGTTGCGATGGTATTGCATGATATTTCTAAGACACATTTTCTGTATTTCAGTGGCTTTGGGCTGTTTATTTTAGAGAAAGTGTCAGAAATTCAATTTACTCTCCTGTCATGTCATTTCAAAATCAGAGCGCAAATGCTCAGTTGTTGATGTAGGCTGGCTGTACCAATACACTCTGCTTTTGTTCTTCAATAGTGCAGGGATCACACTCTTGTTTGTGTGTTTCTGTGTGTTAGACTGTTTGCTGTATCTATTTGTGTACCTTTTCACAGTAGCAGAAGCAACAGCTGTCACTCAGATGACAGCATCCTTTAACTTCTACCCATAAAACTGTGCATCTTTTAGTGATTTCACACTACTGGTTTTGGTGACATTCTCACCAATAGACTCAGCCATAGAATGTATAAAAATATGGACGTAGTTACCGTGACGTCACCCGTTGGTTTCTGAAGAGCGGTTTTGAAGCTCAAAGTGAGCCGCTCCGGCCGTCGCCATCTTGGCAGTGCGTGATGCTGCCTAACTCCCAGCCAATCAAAAATGGGCAAAGAGGCGGGCTGAATGGCTGAAACAAGCCACCTAGCGGCTGGCGGACCTGTCACTCAAAGCAGCCATGTCCTTCATTATGCATAACTTTACGGCTTAATAAAACTTAAACAAGTCAGTTGTCATGAAAGGGGAAATTAGCTATAACAGTTTTTTGTACCAGGCTGTAAACATGTTTATTTCTGCTGTAAAGTTGGGCATTTTAACATGGGGATCTATGGGGAATGACTCGCTTTTGGAGCCACCCTCAAGTGGCCATTCAAGGAACTGCAGTTTTCGGCACTTCCGCATTGGCTTCCTTTTTCAGTCCCAGAGGTTGCTGCTTGGCCTCACCATAGTCACTTTGCAAGACCTTTATGTTCTTCAAAGAGACCAATAGAGACCAAAAGATCTACTGTATCTCATAATATTCAGACAGCTGGTGGATAGTTAACAGTCAGACAGTGGCTGAAATTCCCCCACTAAATTTCTAATTAAATTATACTGATGTTTTAAATCACCTTAAACACTTTGAATCTGTACCTCTTGGGTTCAGACTGTGAAGATAACGTTAGCTCAAGCAGCTAGAGAGCAGAGCTGTCGTGTTGTATTAGGATCACTTACTTTGTTTTATCTGTTGGACCTTTTGGAATCCATTCTTGGCAGAAGCTAATGGGGATCCAATGAAATAAACAATAAACAATGTCTCATGTCTATCTTTGGGGATAACATTTTAATTTTTCATGAAGTTCCCTGGAAAGAACTATGTAATTTGGCACTAATTGTACAGGAAAACTGAGACAACGTTCTTAGACTGATATTTGACTTGTGTTGGGTTGTTTATTTCCAGTGAAATATCCAGAAGTGCTTCATTTAAATCCAAGTGCATATTCATTAGTCATTAATTTGTTATTGGAAGTTTCATTTTCCATATTTAGTGAATCGTGGATTTGTTTTAAAAAAAAAAAAGCTTTGCTAGGTTACACTAGAAATTCATTTAAATTAATTGATTGGAAGTGCACTAATTAAACAGTGTCTCAATGGTAAAATAACGTGTTACCTGTTTAGCTCATTTCATTCAGTTGACTTTGATGACATTCTCACGCCTTATTCAACACACCGCAGTCTCCTCAGGTAATAACTGATGAGATGACATGAAATTAGACAAGAGAGAGTTGAAAAACAAGTTTGAGTGTTTATGTTCACACCTGAGATTCCAAGAATTAATTTGTTTTTTTATCTATTTAGTTGTATATGAGACAGCTGGGTGATTTCTGTGAATATCTGTGTGATAGTTTTCAATCACCCAAATCACCATTCATTACAGTCCCCCTTCACTCAATATATAATATATTTTTCTTTTTGCTCATAGAATTGAATGTTTGAGTTTCACTGTACAGAATGATGAATGCAGAGTTTGACTCTCAAGGGCTATTTTCACATTCATCTGCTGAAAGTAGAAAGTTCCTCTGTACTCAGTGAAAATCAGGTTTTAGGGGTGGGTTTACGAGCATGATTTGTGACATCACAAATAGCCTGGAAGCCAATCCTGGTCCAATATTCAGCTTACACAAATGTGTTGTGGAAACTTGAAGCCTCGAGTGCACATACACGTACAATGGATTTTCAGTGAAGTAGGAGACGTCTTATGTCCATTTATAGATTCTTGAGTTTTGAATGAGAGAGAAAGAGTAGATGTCATTTTAAGGATTAGCTAATAATAATAATTTAAAAATAATTTAACTTTGTTGTGGAAAAACCATATTAGACACAAATTATTAGTAGTAGAGTATTTTATATGCATCTTAAAACATGTCTAGAGGTGATCTTTAATGAATTCTGACCTCCCTGGTAAGAGCAAAAGAAAAAAATAAGTCAGAACTAGGAGGCTTAACAGGTTTAGCTTGCTATTAAATATCTCTATGATTAAGAGTACAGCTAATACCACTGTGACACTAACTGGGATTCTGTCAGTCGTGAGCGAGAACCGGGGGAGACCAAATCTGCATCCAAGCGTTTGATTAGGCCAGTTTGGCTGCACGGAGGAGTGGGCTGGACGACGGGTTGCATCGCCAAGTCCGGAGAGAAAATAATGATCTGATGAGAGGCTTTGGGGTAGGCCATCACCATGGTAACCTATTCAGAGATGAGATGGAGAGGGGATGTAATCATGGGATGTCCTGACCCACCTGAGTTAATTTCAGTAATGCTGTCCAATGTTGGTAAAACATGCACACAAGCAGATCTTTTGTCACAAAGCTGATGCAAACCATGTTTGATGGTTGTAAATCAGAGTGTTCCTGGAACAAGAGCGGTAGGTATAAAACAAAACACAGATCTATGGCCTGTGCCTCTGCTGTCATGCATCCAATGTCTCCTCAGGTGTGAAATGACTGCTGTCTGTCTGACACCGTCTGGTGGCAAACATAATCACCTCAGTATACAAGGACACACAGTCGATGTCCAATCAGATAATGAGCTAGGCTGTGATACCTGCTCTCGCTGGATGTCGGCTCTGTCATGCAGGGAAGTGGGGACATGTGTGTAAGGGGTGTGAGAAGTAGAGGAAAGGGTCATGTTTTTCTGACGTTTACCGGCTTTTCCCAGGCCCCTGGTTAGCAACAAGATGAGAATATAAACAGCAGAAGTCACAGGAGACCACAGGAAATCATATCATGGTGAACAGGTTAATTCATGTAGACACATACACTCATACAGTCTCTTTCACCCTGACATACACATACACAGTCTTTGTAACTAGACTGCTGAGCAGGTAGGAATGACAGGAAGAAAGAAATGAATAGAGATACTTAAAATTAGTGATGCCAGGTTCATATCACATCACATGTACAAGCTGCCACTTAAGAAAATGAATATAATTTGAAAGTGTTTATCATAACTATGATACAGTCACTTGTAGTCTCTGATACCCCCCACCTGGCATCCGTCACACTGGGTGGTAGTTGAGGATTATGAAAAAGCAAATTAGTTTTTTTTTTAACTTTTACTTTCTCAACCATCTAAATTTCTGCTTATGAAAAGTAAATAATATCCACTGCATTCAGTTTGAAAATTATTTGTATATAAGTTTTTATGTGGGCTGCCAAGTGAGGATGATTGATGAATATTTCCACCAAGGATTCATTATAATTTTCTTCCAGAAAGTAACAGTTTTGCTTCCACTGGAGAAAAGGCATCTGCCAAATAGATAATTATGATGTAAATGTAAAAATTCATGTGACGCAGTAGAAAATCTCAAAAATATGTAGCAGGAGTCATAAAATAAGTGATATGCACTCACAAAATATGCTGTGTCATTGATGAACTGTTCTACACTGGCTTGATAGGCAGTTTAAGTTGAGTGTGATTGCCCACTAAATACTTCAGCTGTTCAGTAGTTACACCTGCTTATCTGGCTCCAGTGGTCTGGTAAATAGCCACTAGTAATATCAGAAATTTCTCTAAGCTATTGCATGGTTGAACTGTCTTTGAAACCTACCCTCGCCCAAGTAAAGAGCAGATACTATGCAGCTTAATCAGGCCTCATGTCCAACAGTATATGCTTAGGCTGAGCTACAATGGCTGGTCCAAATGGCGTAATAGGCAGTTCTGAATCTGAATGCCATGGCCTGCTCAGTTGTCCAGCAACCATCAGTTTTATCTAGTTCCAATAGCCTGACCAATAGCGAAAATTAGCAACCTCTCTGGTATGATAAACTTTTCTATGCATGACTTATGTCCCTTGACCTATCGTACCCATGGATGTATTATAAAATCTGGATACGGGACTAAAAATGGCTCCCATTCAGTCCATAAGAATTGCTCGGCTGGTGCATACACTCAAAAAAAGTTTCTAGCCTCCGGGTTTGCTTCCATGTTGTGCGGCCCACTGAATATGTGCAGTAGTGTTTCCCCCGCTGTCCCCACCCATGAGTTCCCGCTCGACCCATAGACTTTACATTGTGATGACATCACAGATTTTTAAATCACTTTTCTCAGCTCGAGGAAAGTTTTACAAATATAAAACCTCCATAGATCAAAAATTCATAATAGAAAGAGTCATAATTGACCTTGTTTGCAGTTCGAGGTGCCCTGTCAGCAGTTTTACAGATGTCTCTTTTACAATGGTGGTCCATGGGGAAAATGCCTTGTGGGCCGCAGGGGGATTTTTCACTGCAATACCGTGAGTGGCCACTGGGAAAAATTAACAACATGTTAAGCTACCTAGCATGTTGCCTTCACTGGCAGCAAGCTGCTTTATCCATCAAACAACAAACGTACCTCCTCAGCTACTTCACCACAGCAAGCAACAAAGCAACGGAAATACACTTTCTGTAACATCACCAGCATAACAGCATGCCAGTTAACATGTTATATTAACTCATGCTGCTTGAGCCACCAAACAAACCAAACAATCTTCTCCAGCTACCTCCCCATAGCAAGCAAAAAAGCATGCATTTCAACCTATATCACCAGCTAACACCATCAGCTAACTCCATGCTAGCTACTAACAACAAGCTAACAAGCTAAGCCGCATGTTGCCAAAATACCAAAACACCTTCCCAAGCTACTTCCTCCTTGCAGGCAAAACAGCATACTCTTCTGCTTATAACATAGCTAACAGTTTGAAGATTCTGCACTTACCTGTCTTTGCCCCAGTCACTCACCTTTCTTCTTACTCATAGCCATGTTTTCACTGCCTGGTTTGGGCTGCACCCTCCAAGTTCAGCAGGAGCAAAACCTCTAGCCAACCATGTTTCCAATCACATTGCTCTGCCTCATACTCTTTTTCTTCTCACAGACAGTTTCTACTGCATCTTCCCATGGTACTCTCAGCTCCCCAATACATCAAATCAATACAAACTCAGTTACCAAAGTTAAAAGTTTCCTTCTGGTTTTTTTGGCCTTGTCTTTGCTGTATCTAGCCAGCTTTGCTTCACCGGGAGAGAAACTGGCTAGGTTCCTTCTCCCTTAATTGCACCATCAGGAATAAAGAACTGACAAACAAATCAAAAGTGTTAGTACAAAAATCAATGTTTTCTCACAAACCGCGCAATTAATGTAAAAACACAACCAGACATCAGCACTTAAAGCAGATGAAAACAGTAGGCTATCATGACAAAAAGGCTGGGTGGATATAACTGTTAAATTCAGGAAATAAAAGAATTCATGGTGATAGTTTGGAGAGGTTTCCAGTTCCAATCCTTGAATCATTTTGCTTCATACCTGTTGTTTAGTCTACATTAAATGCTCTACTGAAGCTAGGTTGTTTGTCACTGAATCTGTTTTTGTTCATTGTAAAAGCTCTGGATTTTAACACATGCAAACATTTGACTATTTACACATTTGCAGACACAGAGCCACGTTAACATTTAGGCCTACAGTATTTTGAGCGTAGCTACCTACCACATTTAAGTCCATATTTACTCTTGTTTTAGTTCAGGTATAGTCTTTATCAACTCCAGAGAAAAACATCTTTAACTGCTCTTTAGCTGCTAGATTTGAGGCTGGGCAGGTGTTTTTTTTTAACTGAAAACAGCTGCTTGCTCCTGCTGAAAACACAGCTGATCAGAATGGAAAGACTGAACCATACAGTAGCGTGTTTTCAATCCCAGTGACCCCTTTTACATTTCATGTAATCATTTTGCTTAATGATAATATATTGATTAGTGGAGTTCAAATTATTAAAGGATAATAATGGAGCTACTAACCAAAACATTATCAGAGACCAATTTCAGTTATATTAATATCAAATATTTTTCTTGGAACTCAAGCCATGCCAGTGGTGCATTTTGATTACGATCGGCCCTATGAGCCAATGTAATTCTGTCATGATGCAACTGAAGAGATTTCGGCCAGAATCAACGAATATGATGTAAAAAAAAAAGATATGAAAGGGATAAATAAAATCCGGAGCTACACCATAAACTTAACTGATGTAAAAAAGGCTTCATATCTCCTCAGGTCACTGAGCTTGATAATAGCTTCTATTCAGTACAGCACAATACAGAGAGACAGAGTCAGTGAGAAGGATACAAAGAGCCTGACAAAGACATAGACTAAAGTGAGAAACAGGGGTAGTGCTCACAATGCTGCTTCCATCAAGCCTTCTCAAATACCAGGTCAGATACAATTGCTAACCAACATCTGCATTCATCCGCATCTCTTTCTCTGTTCTGCCCTTTAAATAGCCGCCCACTCCTGGATTAAACTGAGATCACACAGAGCTTTGCTGTTCTGCTGTCTTTTGCCCCTACCATGCTCTTATTGTAATGGCAGCACATTCTCAAGCACCTTTTTTTTTTTGTCTCACACGTTTTTTTTTTACTTTTCCTCACCCTGTCTTGCCTTTCCTCTCTAAGGTATTGATTTTTGGATTTTTTTCCTTATCTTTATCTCTTATTCTTTGTTTTCTTGTCTTGCTTCATCCCTGCCTTCCCTTTGTATACACTAACTTCCTCCACTTCCCTCATTGCCCCCCTCCTGACTCTCTCCCCTTATTTCTTTAATTATTTTAATGGCATTGTACTTTGGTGTTCTATACCCTTTTTGGCATTTGACACTTTAATATGATATTCCCTCAGTATTATTCTTCCTTACATCATTCCTGGAGTGTTTTGTTTTTGGCCCATTCCTATTCCTGACTCATCAAACACTAGAGGTTGCATTTACATACCTTTCAAAAACTGGTGCGCATATGTACAACAGTTGCATGTGTGTGAAAGGGAATAAACTTATCATTAGTTTGCATTTGTACCCCAAAGATAAATCACTACATCTGCCATTTATTCAGTATAGTCAATCAGAGGGCTGCCAAATACAGCCAACAATGGCAGACTCACTACCACAGGATATGGTCAATGATGAGCTCAACAACAGCTCCCGACAGCCGACTATCTGCTCGGTGTGTCAGTGCCCAACATGGATCTACATCTCTCCATCACTACCACCCTACCTCTCCCACTCTGTCTATCTCTGGTGTCATTTTCCTTCAATTTTACCATCACAAACATAATTATCTCTCTCTGTCTGTCTGTCTATGTCTCTCTCTCTCTCTCTCTCTCTCTCCATCTTTCTCTCCGCTCTTTCATCCATTCGTCTCTGTGTCTGTGATCATTATATTTTCTGCTTTCAGCTCCAATCTCACACCACACAAATGTTAGAAATAGCCATGAAGGACAAGCAGTTTAGCTCCGTGTAAAATCCCCATAAGATGCTAGCATGTATGAACACGTGCATTGTTCTTTGTTGGCATGTCTTTACATACCTCCGTGTTATTGTGGAGGTAGATGATGCTGATATAACTGGAGAGAAAATAACTTTTTCTCTTATGTTTGCAGTTACCTTTTTTTTTTATGTCTCAAGAATCCTTTAAATGCATCAGCAAAAAAAAGACCAATTGACATCACTTCAGTTCTGGGATCTCTACACTAGTCAGGCTTGAAACTGATTTTCAGATTTTATTGATTACTCATCAAGCAGAGTCATAATTTACACCACAAGTTGCATTGTAGCGCAACTTTATATATATGAATCAGTGTGTAAAACTAGAAAAAACAAGTAAGTGTCTAGATTTTCAAATTCAAACAGCAAAAAGCAGGTCAGAATGATATTTATATGCTTTAATTGCTACCAACTTTATGAACTTACACTTTTTTTTAGAATCTCTAAACTATTTGGTCCTTGCTTTTATATAATTCTTCTTCTTTAATGTGATGGTTTATATAATTGTTTAAAAAATAGATTCACGATTTTTCAAGTCTGTCCTAAAACAACATCCAGGTGTCCAAATGAACACTGACACATGTTTATTCATGATTAATTTAGGTAGTGTATTTTGTTCAGCCCTCATGTGTGTTAAATGGTTTGGGCAGTATAAATGTTCTCCTTGTGTTATTAGACAGGTCAGGGTTGTCTTTGTTGAGGTCAGTTAAAGGATAGGTTCACAATTTTTAAAAGCTTTTCTAAAACAATAGTCAAGTGCCCAAATGCACATTGACGCAGGGTTTTTCTTGCTGTAATCATTCCTCCTGTTCACACTGGCTATTAAGAGATCTCTTACTAATGATCTTTCAATGTAAGTGATGGGGGACAAAATCCACAAGCCTCTTTCTGTGCAAAAAAATGTATTAAAAAGTTTATTTGAAGCTAATATGAGGCTTCAGCCGTCCTAATTAGTCAAATCAATTCAGTATCTTTCAATGTCACAGTCTTTTTAGTACCAAACTCTCTACTTTTGTTACTATACTTCCACTGCAACTCAACAACACTGCTAATCAAGACACAAAGAGAGATCGCTCTCTTCTTTTTTTTTTAGTGGAAGATATCCACTTTATTTGATTAACTCAGACAGATGAAGCCTCATCTCAAAATTTCAAAACAAACAAAGCCTGTGGATGTTGTCCCCTATCACTTACATTGTAAGTGCATTAGGAAGGGATCTTTTTATGGCTTGTATAAGCGGGTGAAATGATTACAGCGAGCAAAATCTGTTTAAGTGTTCATTTTGACACCTGACTGTTGTTTAAACACAGACTTGAAAAACTGTGAACCTGTCCTTTAACCATCTTCTTACTTTCTTCTTTTTGTATGATGTTTAATCTACACAAATGCTCTTTAGTTTTTACAGTAGAATTTTACTCACCACTTTTTCTCTCCACACCTCCACCAGCACTACAGGGATCAGTCTGCCTCGGCCCTACTACATGGCTGATGAGGATGACGAGCGACCCTTCATCTGCTCCCTGCCAGTCGACAACGGCATCATGTCCTGCAACGACGTCCCGGTCCGCCGCGAAGGAGGTAGGACCTGCTGCCTGGACAAAGACGACGCCCTGTACCGACAGTCGCTGGGCCTGAGCCCCGAGCCTCTGGCCAATGGAAGTGTCAGCATAGCGGGCCTGTGTGTCAACTGGAACCAGTACTACACCAGGTGTCATACCGGGTACAGCAACCCCCACAAAGGAGCCATCAACTTTGACAACATCGCCTATGCCTGGATCGTCATCTTCCAGGTGGGAATTTTGGTGCAAGGGCCGTGAGTGTAGAAATTTGGGTTTCAATTAGAGCTACAACAATTAGACGATCATTCAAATAGTCAATCAAAAGAAAATTAACCAGCAACTATTTTGATATTCAATTAATCATTTCAGCCATTTTTCAAGCAAAAATGCCAAATGCTCTTTGATTCCAGCTTCTCAAATGTTACAATTTGCTGTTTTTCTTTGTCATATTTGACTGTAAATTTAATAACTTAACTTAGTTTTGGACTGTTAGTCAGACAAAACAAGCAAATTGAAGACATCATCATGGGCTCTGAAAAATTGTTAATGCCATTTTTTCACTATTTATTAACATTTCATCGACTAAATCGAGAAAACATTCTGCAGATTAATTGATAATCATTAGTTGTTTTAATGTTGCAAGTAGGCTCAAGATGTTACATGTTCCTTTCCATAAAGCTCCATGGAATGAGAACCTTGCAATATACCCAGCAACTTTTTCACCTGTAGCAACCAAAATATGGGATATAATAGGAATAGGAATATTCATGGAATGTTCATGACATTGTGTCTTACATATCAAAACAGCTTTGAAAGTTGTTATGAATACAGATCAGATAGATACTTAAGTGCCAGTCACACAAATACAGACACTTTTTGGGAGTGAGCTTTACATTGTTTTGAAGTATGCAGGCTATTGTGTCAGTTTTTGTTCCATGTCGGCATAATTATACATGAATCTGAAAAAAATGGCCCAAAAACAAAGAAAGTTTTAAGTGCTCCCGTAAGTGTTAAAGTTATATGAAAGTTTCATATTTGACTGTATGTTGATGGTTTTATGTCTGCCCTCATTTTTATTGTCTTTTTGTCACCTGTTTTCTTCACTGTAGGTGATCACTCTGGAGGGCTGGGTGGAGATCATGTACTATGTGATGGACGCTCATTCCTTCTACAACTTCATCTACTTCATCCTACTGATTATTGTAAGTCACACGTACATGAAAATGTGCGCATAATGCTGAGCAACGGTTGACATTAATATCATGGTATTTATATATTTAACGTTATCAACATTTGACAGGTAGAATACAATTATCAAACAGATATTCAGTGCAAATAACTCTGTTGCACTGGATCAGATAAAGCTCTTCATGCTGTATGTAAAATCAAAACTTAAACTTATTTTGTTAGTTCTTTACTTTAATTAAAACTTGCTTGGAATTATTAATCTTCAGAACATCAATATCATTAGATCACATCACTATAATACAAGCCCACTTAATGTTGAAAAATAGTAACACTAAACTCTAATAAAACAAAAAAAAAGTACACACTCGGTAATACACACACACATGCAATAAAGTCATAATTTCTGCAGCTCTACATACTTTTAGATTCCCTGCTTTTGTTGCCAAGCTACAGACGACTGAAATGAAACACTGTCGCTCTCTCCTTCTCTGTACTGCATACCCACACACACACACACATCCACAAACACACACACACACACACATCCACAAACACACACACACACACACACACAAGACTGTCAGTGTCACAGTGAAAGCTGAGCTGAAATCCCCGAAGAATCCCCCCTTTTGTTCCGATAAAACACATTTTAATTCCAATCCATTAGCTTCCGTGTGTGTGTGTAAGTTGTTATGTGTGAGCACCGATGCATGTTCACCTCAATATGATTCTTTTTTTCAGCCTGTCAGAGAGTATGTGTATGTGTGTGTTATCATAATGCGGTGTGACTGCCAGTCCCGGTTATTTCCCTAACCCAGGGGCTGTCTTGTCTTTTTATTACACTTTTAATTGCCTGACTTCAGATTCAAACAGAAGCTCTGCCTCTCTTCTTCTTCTCTTTTCTCATCTCACCAACACACACTTTGTTTCCTTCCATTTCTTCTTCTATTACTCTCTACAGCCTTCCACCTCCATAAATCTGTCACTCTCCGCTCCCTGTCACTCTACATTTCTTACCTCTGTCCCGTCATCTATCAATTCTTGACTCTCCGCTAACACTTCTCTCCATCCCTCTTTTCTTCATCTTCTGTCTCACTCTCATCCATAACCTCCTTTCTTCCCCACTTTCCTTTTTATCTCTACCACCTCCTGCCATCCATCCCCCTCTTGCCATCATTTCATCTCCTCTTTCTTTCCCTTTCCTTCCCCCAGTGTCTCGCCGAGCTGTATTCTGATCATCAGTCATGTATCTGTCGCTCGACTCATTATAATCATTCACGCGGAAACACGCGCATCCAAATTTATTGACAAACAGACACACATAAAAGAACACATTCCCACGCTCTTTTCCACATTTGCCGTGGGGCGTTATCTATCTACAGTACATCAAGCCCCTAAAATTGCCTCGCTGCAGATGATTCGTGTTATAATGGTTGCTTTTTGATGTGAGGAATGATGGAGAGAGGATGGGAGTAACTGTTGGTGGATAGTAAGAAATGGAAGGAAGACGATGAAATGGGAGAGAAAATAGAAGAATGGTGGAAAGTGGGAAAGTGGATGGTGAGTGAATTTAAGAAAGAGATATGATGAAGAGGGGAAGATGTGATGAGAGAGTGGGGGAAGTGATGGACGCCGCATTGAAGGATAGATGGAAGAAGCCAGGAGATGTGATGATGGACCGGAGTGTCGGCGTGAAATCAAAGAGAGAATCGGAGGACGGGAGAGAGAGGAGGCGACCGCATGTCGGTCTCCCGCTTTGATCTTAAATGCAATGTTATTAATTAGAGAATCTCTCAGCGTGTCCTCTGGGTTCATGTTGTTGGAGCAGACACACTGATCATAGCATCGGGTTTATCAGTATGTCCACACAGCATGTCGTCCTGCCTTTCCCACCTTTAAGAATGAATTTACTTTAGTTTTAAGGCAAGGCGAGGACAGCAGTATAAAGCAGATTTCATAAACAAGGGCAGTTTTTTAAATGATACATTATGAATATTAAATAGGAGAATCTGTGGTGCTTAGTCACTAATGCTGCTTCTCCGATGTTTCTGGGAATTGTTAGCATACCTCTATCATATTAAGCTACTGAAATCAATTAAAACTATTTGGCAGATGTGAATCAAGCTGTCAAAAGTAGATGAAAAGTCAGGGGATCAGCAAAGAACTTGTTGCAATAACTTGCTCCCATAACTTACTATTACAGTCATTAGACTTAATGAATGCAATAGTAATTATAGTGGTGATTTGATAGGTGGGTATTCTGGACACTGATACATGTCTGTGGTTACTTTGAGGCAGGTATACAGTAAATCAACCTGCCCAGAGGTGAGTATACACTATATACCTGCGTATGTGCACCACTACACGTCTGCCATTAGAATAATTTAGATGCATCAGTTACCCAGTAAATGTCGTCACTACCAGTACTTTATAAGTCCAGTTCAGGGAACTAATGAGAATGTTAAAACTGTCTGCTAGAAATTAAGTTTATGGCTAAATTGCAACAGCAAATATGTTTTGCAGAAAAAAAAGAAATGTAATGCTGGTTGAATTACATTATCTATCAACATAATGAGGAAATGTTGTTAATTAAGATGTTTGGTAAGTTGCAAAAATGTTCATACTAAACTTTTTTTTTTTTTTACCCAGCAGAATATCTGATCTTGCAGCACCATATCTGCTTGATTATGTTTAGGCACTAGCAGCAAGTCCCCCTCCACTTACCGTCCATAAAATGTGTTTTTCTTATTGTTACTTCACTTTAATGTTTGACCCTCATTGTGTAGAATGATGTATGTGCAGAGTTTGACACTAGAGGGATGTGGGATTTTCATTTTATGAATTTCTAACCATGTAATTGAACATTTTTAATGGGAAAAAACACATCAGACACAAATAGTTATTCAAAGCAGAGTGTTTCATATGTCTTAAAACATGTCTGTAGGGCATTTTTAAGACCGTGGAAATATCATGTCTTGGTTTAATACAGAAAAAGTCCACAGGGACTTAAAACACAAGACATAATGTGTTTATTAACATTTAACCAAAACCACAGTCTTTCACTAACCTTAACCAAAGTGTTTTTGACGCCTTAACCGAACCTCACGTTGGACTCTGGTTCCAAGATCTTTCACTTTGTACGCCCGCCATCCACCCCGACCAATTCCCTACAACTTCAGTGTAGTACATAAATGCAGCTCATTCATTCCAAAAGCTATGCAATGTAACTGGGAAATCAATTTAGTAGTATATAAACTTAATTTATAGGAGACAGGGTTGCAATGGTACTATAAGTCACATATTCGTACAGTAGATGCTTGCCTCTATGGTGTGCGTAAAGTCTTTCACCAATTAAACAAACAGTTTAAACCATTTTCTAGACACAGGATCAAAATCAACTTAATTGCTAGACCTTAAACTAAAAAAAAAATGTCTCCACTGAGTGTCTAGTAAAGCAGACTTGCCTGAAGCATTACAATACCAACTGTAAATGAGGAAGTAAATCCCCATTGTTTAATATATCTCAAGATAAGCATATTGTCATTCATTAGACTTAAAACATTTAGTCTGCTATAGAAGCAGAATAAGCAGATTTTACTCCCAGCAGTTGCTGTGTCTTTTTTCCCCACAGAGTCGAGATTTGACAGCCAGGCTCTTGTCGGCTTTGTTACAGCGTGTTTCAAGGCCTGTCTCACAAACAGGCTTAGTAGAGGAAAGTGATTTAAGTGTTACTATTTGAATGTTAGAAGTTCTCTTCACATCCCCGGCTCGTCCTCATCTCACTGGCAGACAGATGAGGAGACTTTTAATTATGTTTTCTTTAATGCTGCACGACACTGAGCATGGAGAGATGGAGGGACGCGAGTGACAGAGATAAAGAGAGAGAGAGAGAGAGAGGAAGGAGAGAGAGAGGTTCAGGTTGTATTGAGATGCCTTGACAATTTCTCTCATGTTACATTCATGCAGAGTAAGTAAATTGAATTGAATTGAGAGAGAGGTAGAGAAGGATGAAGAGTGAGTGATACGAGAGAGAGAGAGAGAGCGACAGATGGAGAGACAGATGAAAAAGGTGAGAGGAGACGGAGATAAAGACGGAGAGAGTTAGAGAGATGCTGTACGCTGATTACCATCATGTAGAGCAGTTTAGACACGAGGGCTCAGCGGAATTAAAGGCTTTGCGTGGAAAATAGCTCGGCCCTATGGAATTAAGGTTTAACATCCGGAAATGCCACCCTCAGCCTTGTTTTGTTACACAGACTTACTGTGTGGTAAGCCCTGTGATTTGACACAGTTTAAGCTCCCCATTTGCCTTTACTTATAACTTGTATTAACATTCAACACATACACCATTACGGATTGCCTTATCGCTAATGTTACGTGATGTCCCTACCTGTTGCTGCGCGCTTGTGTGTGTTCGCCTAGGGTTTAAATGATCTCAGTGCAAAAAAAACAAAAGCATTTCAGTAACAGATGACTGATTTGTGAGACTTTAATACCCAGAAACCCTGTAATGTGATCTGAGTAAACATCATGTAAACTATGTGATAGTTGTGTTAAAGTGTTTCTTTCATGATTTATGAGCTTATAAGTCTGATCCAGAGAAAGTGGTTTGTACCTGCTGTTGGTAAGAGCAATTTCAGACAGTTGTTTTGCAGATGTTTTACTCATTAACTAATGTTACAGTAAAAACATGATTATTGTTTTCTGAGTATTCTTACACCGTGGCTACACAGAAAGCATAGCATGATCAGCATGTTTAGCAGAGCAGCTCCGTCTATGTGTGTCCACATGAGGTGTTCAGGCGCAATGTTGAGCGTATAGGTCACCCAGACGGGCGTGACACGAATGAATGAAAAACGCAGCTTACGTGTAAACAAACACATGCGGTTCATCGGTCTTCTTGTCTATCATGTGACATGTGTCGTTAGAGTCACACGAGTTCCAGGTGTGAAGGAGGCCGTATACAGTATGTCAAAGTGGAAAAACCATCAATCAACAGAAAAGGTGGTCTACAACACCGACATCAATTACAATTATGTCCTGTCATCCCTTCCCAGGCAGTTTAACACCCGTTTACATCTGGACTCTAATGACTGTCACATGACAGACAAGAGGACTAAATGACCCTACAGAGGTTAAATACCTGGGACTGAAGAAGCCTTTTGGATGAGAGGCGAAACATCTTCAAGAATCTACAACAAGTCCAGTTGCTCAACACTGTTGGAACAACTGCCTGCTCACACAACCTGCACACACAAAAGCAACATTAACATTAATTTGGAGATCATAAGTCCTATATTCACTTTCCTTGTAGCTGTGGTTTGGTCTCCACCAACTATCTAGAAAAATATGGCTCAAGTTCTTTAGGTATTTGTCTGTCAACTGTTTGGTATTTGGTAGGTAGTGTACAGTGACTTTACAGCTTACTTGCTGTTAACAGCTGCCTGCTGTTGATGGAAATGGCATTGACGAGAACAATGAAACACATTGTAAATGTCATGTAAGAAAAAAAAGCTATAAGAGACTAAAAAGCTGTGAAGAGCCTCTGAGTCGGGGATAGTTCCTTGTCATTAAATTGTCATATGATTCTTGTAAATCTTAAAAAAATATCAATATCTGGAGCTTTTGGATTCATGTTGGTTTGTGGTGCAAATTGAGGGTTTGCCTCTCTCTTTTTCATGCTCAAACTCACACACACACACACACTCAGTACATCCATTCAGTGTCATCCACACATTCTCATATCCTCTCACACATAGTCATTTTGTCACTCTGCTGCAAACACTGAATCTGCACAGACACACACACACACGCACACACTAATCTAATTGTATTTCAGCAGCTCCAGCAGAGTGTGAGTATAAATATTTGATGGGATCAGCGAGGGTGCTGAATGGGTGCTGGGACCTACTGCCTCCCTTTCAGTCCGTGAGTCCAGAGAGCTGGGATGAAAACCAGCCAGTCAGCCCACAAATCTCTGCTTTGGATCAATGAAGAGGAGCTTTACACACAAAACACACACTGACATACACTGACGCACACGCACACATGCTTACACACACTTTTTATCCAGCTCTTCCATAGTCTTTGTCACAGCGGTTCAGATGGAGAGCAGGAGGGGGTTATCAGGCTTCACAATCACTATTGATCACAACCTAGAGAGCATTAGACTTCATCCCCCCTCTCTGCCTTCTCGCTTTCTCTATCCTCTTTTTCCACATAAGCTCTGCTTCTCTGGGTGACCTTACCCCCTTTTTTCTTCTCTCATTTTCTCTCTCTCACTATATCCGTTTCACCCACTGTCTCTTGTAAAGAGAGTGAGCCTCAAACATCAAACATGCAGCACTGCAACACAGCTTACCTTACAGTTTCTGACACACATCTTTCATTATTTTATTAATAATGAAAGGTTAAGCAGTGGCTGCTTTGGAACTTCTTCATCTTAGCCTTCAACCTGGTTATTCTTGATTAATAATGGAGCATTGGGACAGGTTTTAGTGAAAGAAATTCATGAGTTCAAGAGTAACAGACAGAGATGATGAATGAGAGAGGCACAAAAAGTAACGATTCTTCTTTACTCTTCTGACCCTTCCTCTCTCTGCCTTTTATCCTCTCTGACTGTTGCGCCGATACACTAAAATCTCAAAAGGCTGTCTTTTGCTAAAAAAAACAATGTATTATTAATCAAGGACAACCAAGCTCAAGGCCCGGTTTCAGTCGCTCATGCAGTCATCTATTAATTTTTTGCCTAACAAACGTCTTAGGCTTTCCACAGGCATTTTAGATAACACAGAGTTGGCTGTCTGGCGGTAAGTTTGGGCGTTTGCCTAGATGGTTAGATATTTTAACTACATTCATAATGCTTTAGGTTCTGAAAAAGGAACTGCAAAGCGAAACAAAACTTTCAAAACAAGTATAAACATTGTAAAGTACTCTTTAGAAGTGGGTAGATCGCTATGCAGCTTGCATAGACAGCACAGCCTGACAACCTCCACCAAAGATTGAGATCGGATCAAAGGATGTTTAGGGGAAAAAAGACCAGAATATCATAAATAACAGAATAGCCATAAATAACATAGGCAGGCTTCTACCTTATGACTTTATATCAAAGAAACAGATATTTTCTAAAACAGATGTTCACCTTCAATCCAAAATGTGGAAGAGCTCCAAATATGAGTTATTCAACGTTTTCTGTAGAGAAAATGAAAAGGAATTTTATCTTCAGAACCAGGAGCACCTGAAATAGCTCATCCCACTTCACAACTCTATAGTACTGGTATTAGCCTAGCCTATACAGTAGAACGGTATGTTCATTTCAGTGATAAAAGAGATCTATTTGGATAGGTCTGTAAATTTGAGTGAATGGGTGAGTGAGTGGGTGGGTTATATCCCTAAATCACATGAGATTTCCATGTAAAATTCATTGAATAGGATCCAATTGATGTTTTATCTCGCATGACCAAATAAAGAAAGAATTACAAGAGCAGCAAGAACATTACAAGAGCAGAGATCAGGTTGACATAAAGGTGTATGATCTCCTCGTCTAATAGATTAACGTTGGTTGGGCTTAAATTTATCAGGTTTGCTGGTTATTTAGTAAAAGAAAGGACAAGACTTGCAATGTTAGATCTCACTGGTTTAATTGAGAACACAGCAGCTTTTTTTAGAATCGTACTGTATAATGTGTGATGTTTTGAGTTGTCCAGCCAAATAGGCTAATGGGCTAAACTGCATTGGCATCAAGCCATCTTGTTGAGAGTTCTTTATTCAGTGTGATTATCTGACCACTTACAGATCAGATTCATGCCAGTGTGTACAAATGGTGCAGTTAAACAAACCTAGGTAGTCTAGAGTGGGGATAATGGTTTAAAATTTAAACATTTAATCTTTAGCAGTATTCACCTGTAAAATATCTGTTTCTGCGTTTTCCCTCTTATCCTTTTAGGTTGGTTCCTTCTTCATGATCAACCTGTGCCTGGTCGTCATCGCCACCCAGTTCTCAGAGACCAAGCAGAGGGAGCACCAGCTGATGCAGGAGCAGAGGGCACGGTGTTCGTCCTCTTCCACCCTGGCAAGTGAGCCCGGGGACTGCTATGAGGAGCTCTTCCAGCTGGTCTGCCACATCCTCCGCAAGGCCAGGAGACAGACTGTCGCCCTTTTCAACACCCTGCGGGGGAAACCTCGTGGCTTTCGGGGCGTCGGAAGAGGTAGAGGAGGAAGAGAAGGGAGGGATAGGAAGTCCAATGGAAGGGGAGGACGTGAGAGGAGAGCGGTGTTGAGGCACGGTAGGTAACTGTAAAAATGGTATTTACATGCACAGTTTATATACTCCCTCTTTAACACCCTCCATTTGCGCAATTTCAGCTCCACCTTGTCCCCACCATAACAAACCTGACCACGCCTCACCTGCTGAACCAATGGCGCTCACCTCTTCCTCTGCCACCGTTGGCTGCCCCCAGTGTGTCGCTGCCCTGTCGCTCTCTGACGGGGTCGGACCGGTTCGCGGTGCGGCCAGCGATGAAGCCGAGGAGGGAGCTGTGGAGGAAACGGACACGGAGGGGGTACAATCTACTGGTAAAGAAAAGGACAAGAAAGGCCACGATGGTGCAGGGACGGGATGTAGTCCTCAGCAGAAATGCAAGAAGCTGTGCTACGAGATCAGGACGAAGCTGTGGGGCATCGTGGAGAGCAAATACTTCAACCGAGGCATCATGATCGCCATCCTGATCAACACCATCAGCATGGGCATCGAGCATCACGAGCAGGTACAGACAGCTGCAGCTCTCCTCTGTGATGCATAACATTATTTATGTTTAAAGTACTTCTCATGGTCTGTCTGTCATACTTCTGTTTTTCATTTTTTTCTTCTTTCTGCAGTCAGTCAATGTCTGCAGCATCTGTGTCATGTTCTCCTTTCTCTCAGTATGCCTCTTTTGCACAGCTGCCTCTCTATTGAACTTTAGAAACTTCAATCAAATATCCTGCGCTTGTGCTCACATAATGTACATTTCTTGTCCATAGAGAAAGCATTGCATAAGTACCCTACAGGCTTTGCTCAACAGGTTCAGTATAATTACACAGAATATCAAAAGTAGCTGCTTTAAAGCACAGTCTTCGGGCATGCTGCCTGTCCCATTAGATTCCCATTGTGGTTGTTTGACAAATTGTTGGTGCATTATTTCAAAGTACATTTTTTTGTTGTTACATTGAACACAACCAGAAAAGAGAACATGCCCATGGCATAAAAGAATCATAACATCACCAGCAGAAAGAAAATATAAAATGTATAGAGTTTCCTGATTTGGAATTCAATTATCAACCTTTTCTGACCTTGAAACTAGCAACAATATCTACACAGTCTTCATAAAATAAAAAGGAAAAAAGTTTTTGCCTGTTTCTATTTGGTCACATGGTTATCATCATGGGGAAACCCTAATTACACACCCTATACAGCAGCGATTCCAAAAATAAGGGAAGTAATCTTAAGGATACTGATCATCAAAACATCCAATAATCTACCAGGTGTGATGTGCAAACAACACAGGACACCCATCCAACTAATCCCAGTCAGTTGCAGCACCTGATCACCATGTATTGCAATTTAGAATGTGTGCAAAATTAGATAGCAAAAGTCAAAATAGTTTGTTCAAAGTAATGGAAAAATGGTTGAAACGGTCAGCTTCCTCAAAAAGATACAAAGGCAAACTGATAAAAAGTACAAAGGGACCCATCCTTAACACTGACAATTCCAGGATCACTTTATCTTGGTTAAGTTATGGTTCATGCCTTCCTCTGACCGAAAGCTCGCTAATTAAAAAAGATTCTTGCACAGATTTGAGTGTGCGGGTTCTTTTTTTATTCAGTTTGATAATTTTTTAGCTCCACCACCTCAGCTAAGTCTGATACCGGGTGAGAGGTGTATTTTTTTTATCTGTTGTTGAGTTATGAACATGACACTTTCAGTTAACTTTTCATGGTCACCAGCCATAGACGCCCAATCACATTTCCAACACTTCAGGCTGGTAAGAGGAAAAATAATGAGAACCTGATCTGTCAACAGTCAAACTTTTAGTTGAAAGACAACAGAAACAGAAATCTCACGATGTTTGGAGGGAGGTTCCATCCATTAGTGGTAATGTTGTTTTTATCTGTTTTATTTATTTATTTAGTTCTTTACTTATTTATATGTGTGTTTATCTTCAGTTATTACTAACCAGTTAGCATGTGCTAGGGAGCCAACACTGTGGGATTATGAATGGGGGAATCCATAATGCAGCAGTTAAAAATGAAGGATTTTCCTGTTTATTAGCTGCATGAGATCTCAATGTAGATGCAGCTGGAGCCTCTCTTCCCACCTACATTTGCTCCAGAGTGAACCACCGACCATGTTTGCAGTCTGAGTCGGCCGTCTCTTTTAGTTTCTCTCCCTGTCACTCTATGTCTACACTCCTCCGCAATGTAAACCTTTCTATATGCTTTCTCCTGCACACCTGTCTCTGTTTCTTACATGCCTCTTCCTCTCTCAGCCTCCATCCGTTCCTGTATAATGTGATTCCCCAGTCAACAGGACAGACATGTGTGCACTCAGGTTAGGCTGGAAGATGTTGGCAGGACCACCAGAATATTATTACACCTTTGGTTCAGATCACACTCACCAATATCTCCTAGGAATGAAAAGTGATGCTCTGTGCATTCTTTCAACTTTTGCTCCCCCCCTTCCCCCTCCCATTCTTCCCAGTTTCCTGTCTCTCTCTGTCGCTCTGCTTTGTGCACTCTTTGTCTTTCTATCAATATTTCTTGCTCTCGCTATACCATCGCCCACTCACTTCTGCCACCGCCGCAGTGGTGGGTCGTCTCTCATCTCAGAGGCGGCTAAAAATAGAGAGAGACAGACAGACGGAGGCAGAGAGAGACTTTGCTGCTCTAATGGGGAGGAAATAGCGAGCTGGAATGTCTGCGGTTCCACAGGCTGTTTAGCAAACTGGAGTCATGCCTCCTTCCCTCTGTTTGAACAGTGATATCAGAGGCTTAATCTGTCTCATCACTCTGATCCTCATCCTGTAGAGGGGTGCTTCCACCTGTCCTACTACACCTGTGGTCTCTGGTTCTGTTAGTCTGGAAACAACAGATAAACAGTGCGGAAAATGCAACCAAGTTGCTTTTTCTAAATTTCAGGGTTTCAGGCAGGTATGATTTAGACCACCGGGAGGCAACCAAACATAATTTGGTGAATTTATTAAGTCCAAAAGAAGGCAGTTTGTTGGTGAAAGAGTCTAAGAAGTGTTTTGGGACGTCCTTCACACTTTTTTATAACAGCAGACACACATTTTTTGCTAATCAAACTACATGATAAGATATTTTATTAGAACCGTAACAAAGCAGCTCAACGGCAAACTCTGCATTCTCTCATATGTTTAAATATTCAATGGTCTGGAAAATAGTTTGCCATATGAGCTGCTCATATTTTTAGAAACACACTTAAACATTTATATAACTACAGTAACACTGCCGTCATCATCTTTTGTTGGTTTCACTGTTGGATTACGTATCTGGAAAGATGTGAGAGTGTTAGCGAAGGATGTTTTATGGCTCAAAGGGCCATTTCTAAATCAAAGTTAGGAATGAAAGTTTAAATATCACTTCATATTGCAAAGCCTGAAAACCATATTAGTCAAAAATGTATCAAATCCTGCAGCTAATGGGAAAAAAGGTGGATATTATGAGTAGAAATATTAATGACCTTTTGGCAAAGAAAGACAAGAATCTCTAATGTTTTAGAGGAGAAATCAGATGATAGTCTTTTAAATTAATGGAGATGACGATATTGTAAATGTTGAGTTTCTTCATAGAATCAAGATAAAGTCTTAGGAATCCATCAGTTACAAGGGCACTTTGTATTGCTTTTGACATCACAAATATGATCATAATTCCTGGGATTCAGTTGTCAGGGCACTTGGCCATTGTCTTTGAAGGGATATTAGTTGCAACAGTGGCATGACGTACGTTACTGAAAATACGAGGATAGATCTCCCACTGAATGGGGTTGATTGCTCCAGTGAGAAGACACCTCAGATAATTTAGCAGCTGTTTGGGGATTAATAATGCAGCAGCGTGACGGGCACTTCTTTGGAGATTTGACAGGGATGGATAGAGATCAAACAACAGTGCTACGTGTCTTTCTCTGCCCAAATGCAAAGATTAAAACAAAAGGAAATAACCGAATTCATGTTGTGGGGGCAACTGAGGTCACAGTCAAAATATTCAACGACACCCACATACTCAGTTTAAGATATTTGGGCTATGACTGCCATATGCTAATTGAAACAGTAAAAGCCAAAAATAGTTGACAATTATAAAGCAGTGTAGGTCTGAAAATTCAAAGGTGAAAATAAAACTGGGGTTTGGAAGACAATCGAACAATCTACAGAAAACAGCCGAATGTCTTTGAATAGCAAATGACAGCAATACAGAAGGATTTGATGTTTCACCAGTTACTGAAATGCTGTTTTTAATATGTATGTTATGAATAAATGTAATCTCTTACCCCTACCAAAGGATTTTTGGAAATTCAATAACCAGGGGCACAAACCTTAATAAGATAGCTATCTGAATTAAGTTGCTGTTGAAATATAAAGAGGCTCATATTTGAGAGATTTGATTACATTAAGTGCAGGGAACAAAACAAATTACACCACTTTTATAGAAATAACAAAGTGAGACACATCAAAGGCTTTAGGATTGTTATGATTTCCATTATCACATTACTGATATTTATGCATAATGCCACAGCAGTGGGTTTGGGTTATTTACTATCACAGGAATGTTACATGAGTATGAACCTGTGTCAGAATAACAGAGGTCAGACTCTATGCAGCAGATGCTAAAAGCATTAGAGCAAGGAAAAGGCTAAAAAGGCTGGGCTTGTTGCAAAAATTTGTGATCATCACAGCAATAGGTGCTCATTACCAAATGGATACCATATTGACCTCTATAGGCATTTCAAAAATGATTCATACAGGTATTGTCTGATCCACCAGTATGGTGGGCTGCTGACTAACTAAAACTAAAACTGCATGTTTACTGTAAAGGAAGGATCACAATCATGGTTAAAAGAAAAGTTGAATGTTGGTAGATAAGATTCAAAGAACAGTCTTCTTGTCAAGGTCAGACACTTTGTCCACCCAACTTCCCATGTTAACCTCATTCTTATGTGTAACACACACACATTGCGTCATTTGACAAGCATCAACTGATGTTCATTGAAAAACACCAGATGCATCATATGAGCAGAACAAATGTGATAAAGTTGCAGTTTTTCTGGGGAATTATGGTGGGACTAGGACAGTGGCGTACCCCAACAAGTTGACACGTGTGGGTGTTTTGACACGTCTTACACTGCCAATGTGTTTTCCCTTTTAGAAGGGTTTTCAGTACTATTACATCACACAATGTCCACATTTGCTTCTGAGAGATAACAACCATTATGCCCACAACCACGAGGTCCTGCTTGTCAGGAAATAAAAAACAAACTTTTAAACACTTACAGGCGTTGTTGAAATTATTGTTATTAAAATAATGCACCATTCGCTCTGAACAGTTTTGAAATATTATTATTATTATAAAAGATATTTTAAAAGATATTTTATTATCAATGCATGTCTATGTTTGGGTTGCAGTGGAACGAAACAAAAAAGTTGTGAAAATAACAGAATTCATGCTTATTCTACAAAGACATTCTACGAACAGCCTGGATTATAGGTTATAAGAAATAATTGATTTGTAGTGATACTTTAAGTAGACTATTGTGTTTTAATTAGTATCACAGGTGTTTTCAATCATCTAATCACTCATGCAGCCAGTTTAAAAGGAGAAAATTACTCCCTCTGCTGTTTTGTGCCACTGTGTGCATCACACTGAACATGGAAACAGGAGGAAAACTAGAGAGTGGTCTGAAGACATTAGAAAAAAAAGGTAATAGCCAATGTAGGTCAATGTAAAGGTTACAGAACCATCCCCAAAGAGTTTTATGATCCTGTGACCACTGTTGCCAATGTTATTAAGAAATTTAAAGCCCATGGAACTATAGCCAACATCTTTGGACGTGGTCACAAGAGGAAAATTGGCCCGAGATTGAACAGAAGGATTGCTTGAATGGTTGAGAAAGAATCAAGGAAAACTTCAACACAGATCCAAGCTGATCTTCAAGTTCAAGGTACAATAGTTTCACCATCCGTCACTGTCTGAATGAAAATAGGCTCCATGGTTGAAGACCCAGGAAAACCCCATTTCCAAAAGGGAGACACAAAAAAGCCAGACTGGACTTTGCCAAAATACATGTTGAAAAGCCACAGTCCTTCTGGGAGAAAGTGCTTTGGACAAATGAAACAAAATTAGAGCTTTTTGGTAAATCACACCAACCCTATGTTTACGGAAGAAAAAATGAAGCCTTTAAAGAAAAGAACACCATGCCTACTGTGAAACATGGAAGAGGCTTAGTGATGTTTTGGGGTTGCTTGATGCCTTGGGCACTGGGTGCCTAGAATCTGTGCAGGGTACAATGAAATCAGAAGGCCATCAAGGCATTTTGGAGTGAAACATACAGCCCAGTGTCAGAAAGCTGTGTCTTAGTCACAGGTCATGGGTCTTCCAGCAGGATAATGACCCCAAACATAAATCAAAAAGCACCCAAGACTGGATGAGAAGAAAACGTTGGACAATTCTGAAGTGGCCTGCTATGAGTCCTGATCTGAATCCCATTGAACATCTGTGGAAAGAGTTGAAACTTGCAGTTGGGAGATGGCAGCCATCAAACCAGAGAGAACTGGAGCAGTTTGCTCAAGAAGGGTAGGCCGAACTACCAGTGGAGAGGTATAGAGACCTTACTCAGAGTAACAGAAAGCGCTTGACTGTAGTTACTGCCTTCAAAGGCTGTGCCACAAAATATTAAATTAAGGGTACCAGTATTTTTGGCCATGCCATTTTCATTTGTTTTATTGTAAATCAAAAGCAAAGGGGTATCAAAGGGTAGCAAAGGGTACCAATATTTTTTTTCCATCATGTCTGTTCATTTTAAGTGTTTGAACAAATGACCGATGCTGTTGTTTTCCTGGTGAGGACGGTCTCTATCACAGAACTGCACCAGACTGCATGTCAGTCTAGAATTAATACATTTGCTAAGAAAATATCAGTGAAGTTTGATACTGATCAGATCAGTGCAGACCAATGCATATGACAGATGTTAGGCAAATTGCTGCAGATAGACACTAAAGGGTTATTGATACATGGTAAAGAGTAATGGGCAGGTTTTACAGGCAATATTGTTTTGCCAGCTGCTGCAAGCTTATACACCACAGTTTTTGTTTTTGAAGTTTTATCTCATTTAGTTTAGTTAGAGCAAATGCTCTTTTTAAAAAAAACTTTCTGTTTTGTTCACTTTACAAGTACATAATTTCCTTATATAAGAGTGAGTCCTTAGTGGGACATCAAATACCCACTTTTCTTATTTTATTCCATACATCCGCCGACCGGAAAACACCAGTCTTCTGTACCCAGGTTTGCAGTAATGAGACAGCAGTAATGGATCTCCGGGGGCTGCTGCGCTGTTTAGCTGGTCTACAAACAGCGGTCAGCCGTCACATCGTTACCAAAACTGGTGGGCACGCATCATTAGGTTGTGTTTTCACACTGCTAAACACTCATTAGGAATGACAACACACACATACACACACACACACATACATGCATCTCCTAACAGCAGAGTCGCTACAAACAGATGCACACATACACACTGACAGACATGTAAATGCAAAACAAGCAGTGCTCATTGATTCTGGGGCGGTGAAATGTCAGAAGTGTTATTGCTGAAGTTACCAGAGGAGCTCTGTGGAATCGTGATATGCTAGATTCATGATTGTGCCAAATTTAGCTCTTTGTGTGTGTGTGTGTGTGTATGTGTGTTCTTCTATTAAGGCAGGCAGAGACAGAAAGACAAAAACAGAAAGAAGAAGTTACTCAAATGGTGTCAAATGTTACTACTGAAAAGACAGACATTCATGCACATTCATAAGTGACAATAAGTAGAAGAAACCAGAATATCTTGTAAAGGCATACAGTGGAAAGCAAATTGGATTTAAATACTGGCAGTTCAAGTTCAAGAGTTAATTTTATCACTCTCATTGTAAATGAACAGTTGCTTTACTGGTGTAACTTCCACAACTAAATTCTTACATTACATCATAGCTCTCCAGACCATTGTCAGGAACAAAAATGTAGTCTTTCAGTTTGTCTCCAAGCTGGAAGGAGTAAAATGTTGAACCTTTTTAATGGCAGCAGTGTGTGTGTGCGCTGCTGGGTAGGAAATGAGTAGACAGTAGTGATGTGGACAAGAAGTGCAGACAGTATTTGGACAGCATTCAGGCTGTTCTTTGTGTTTTGTTGCCAGAATATTACTAGAAATGCAGGTAACCAGTATGTGTACTCTTATCTGTACTGGTGTCATAGTCTGTGTGTGTGTGTGTGTGTGTGGGTGCAGTTGTGTGTAAAAGCTATTGTCCTCTTCCTTGCCCTTTCCACCAATCAATTTTGTGCATTCGATCCATGGTGAGTAAAATATCTGATAACTAGAGAAAGAGATGAGGAGGCAAAAGAAAAAAAAAAGCAGAGTGATAGATAGCTGGAGACAGAGCGCCTCATCCTTGAGCTTTGTCATTTTTGCCAGAAATATAGCCTAGTTAACCTCTTCCATCGCCCCCCTAGCATAGACCCGTTTTTTGGGGGGAAAGGGGATGTTTAGGGGGAGATGGCAGGTCAACAGTATATGCCACATAGAAGTGGTATATATCATCTGAACGCTGGGAACCTGAAGATTATGCTGTGATTTAGTATCAAAAAACTTCTGAACTTTCTGGAAAAACTGCACTTTTTGGCGATTGAATGGCAAGCACTTCTGTTTCGGAAATTACTCAGAAACCCCCTTGTTGTCAATATACCGAGGAAAGCCATACATCCTGTGAATGCCCCAGGTCTCTAGTTTGTGGTTTTGAAGTTTCATGAGGCTGTGATTATATTAGATGTCACAATATGTCATTTTATACAGTGAGGTCAAGTTTAAAAAAAAAAAATGGTCTCATGACAATGAAATGGCTGCTACGAGGACTAACATCATCACACATGAATACAATTGGGCTCATTGAATCCACAAGAGTCTAAGCTTTTCAGGCATATCAAATTTATGCAATTCCAAGACTGTTTAGGGACCCTTACAAATACATACATACAAATAATAATCATCATCATCATCAGATAAATAAACATAAAAATACATAACATGTATAATGCATGCTGAAATGCCTACAGTAATAACAAGGATTAGCTGTGAGCTTAATGCAAACATAGCATGGTAACATTTTAAATGCTGTTATGCTAGTCACAATGTGGATCTGATCCTAATGAGCTCAGTAAAAAATGTCCCAAACAGCCTCCATAGGGGGATCAATCCTTTTTAACAACAACATGGCCATTTTTCTCTGTGCCACAATTACATTTTACTTCACTCATGGTAAGAATCTAAAAAGACCAAAGCTGTCCCTCCACTGTTCATCCTTTTAACTTTGTTTTCTGGTGTGCGATGAGCATTAGACTACAGCCTTAAGTGGCCATTAGCAATGCTACAGACATTTTTTTCTGCTTTAGTTTCTCTTCCTCCCCTTTCCTCTCTTGTTTGTCTTTTTCTCTTTATTTCCTCATTTATCTTCTTTCTGTTTTTTTCACTTGTCTCATATAATCCTTCAGCCAGAGGAGCTCACTAATGTTCTGGAGATCTGCAACATCGTCTTCACCAGCATGTTTTCCTTGGAGATGATCCTCAAACTCACCGCGTTCGGCTCTTTTAACTACCTGAGAAACCCTTACAACGTCTTTGACGGAGTCATCGTCATCATAAGGTACAACTGAAATGGTGTAAGCAAATTGTGTATTCATTGTGATTGTAGACTTGAGAGAGTAATATACTTATTGCAGGCCAGACACATTGCCATCAATATATAGATCTGTATAAATGCTATTTTATTCTGTTGAACCAGTATTAATGACGAGGTCAAAACTCCTGCAAGACTAAAAGAATAACTTTATTGTTCAAATCAAGTTGAACTATTATAGACCAGTGTTACATACAGTATGTACATTATTCAGTGATAAAAACACATAAATATTAATTAGTGTTTGAAAAATATAAATACCCCAAATACACTATATTTTTCAGTTTACAGTTTTAGAGGACAAAAATATGATATTTCTGAAATATTGATGAAATCCCAGACCATTCTGGAAAGCGATCCTGCAGTATAATTATTCATGTCGTGCTTTGTCAACTTGTCATCTGTTACCTACCTGGTTGAAATGTACTACCTGTATGTATTTGGATGCCACAGCGTCAGACAGCAGCAAACAGAATTTGTCTTTTGTTGTGTGTGCCTGGAGCTTCAGGTGAGTGGCTGTGCCTTTGATCTGCTGGTGTTTTTTTTCAATTCATCTGGCTGAGCGCTTTTGTCTGTGATCCCCATTATAACCCTGAGATCAAATACACATCAAAGCAACTAAAACTGAACAAGATCAAATGTGCAGCGCGTCACAGAAGATACATGTTGATTGAACATATCTACATCTGTCTTCTTATCTCTTGCTCCACTACCGATTTCCATCTCTTCATCTATCTGAATTTCAGCTATTCATACAGAGCCGCCGATGCAAAGACGATACTATATTCATGCTATTTTCATGTTCTGAGAGGAGCCTTTGATAGCCACCTCCATTAGAAGACAAATTTCTTTAAAGCCAGATTTCCTACTAGAGAAAGGTTCTCTGTCTGTGATAAATATACTCACCACGACAAAAAAAAAAAAAAGAAAAGATAAGATAAAACTTCTGGGATCCCCCTTTTGTAATTGTTCTGCAGCAGCAAACGGTAATTAAAGTCATGAAGTATTTAAGCAAGTGCTTGATTTATAATGTCTAAAGCTAAAGTAACCTCTTAAGTGGACACATTAATTATTGCAAGACAAGATCAACCAAACTTTCCCAAAGAATTAGAGAAACATTCAATAGTGGGAGTTTGATGATGACCCCTCCTTGTATTGTAGATTCCCTGGGGTTTAGTGTTACTGGGGTTTATTTTGCTAAGGACCCAAAAATGCTACTTATATTTCATCAAACAGCATAAAACCAGAGATTATATGTTAGTCAACCTGTAGGACCTTTACGTAACATCTTTTTTCCTCAGGTTTCCTTTGAACAAAGTTTGATTTCCCTCAACTTAAAGTTCAGTTGTAGTTTGAAGTCTTGTTTTCTATAGTAGACACTCTTTCAGTCATTGTGAGCTGTTACTAGCTGCTGTCAAAAGATGTAAAACTCACCTCCTGTGGACTTTATCTAGTATCGTGATACAGCAAATGTAAAAGCTTTTAAAAAAGACATCCATCCATTGTTTCAGATTAAAACTTTAAATAACTTGACGTTGTTTCTCTGACATCCCTCTGTCTAGTGTGTGTGAGATCGTCGGCCAGTCCGACGGCGGTTTGTCTGTGCTGAGGACCTTCAGGCTGCTAAGGGTGCTGAAGCTGGTGAGGTTCATGCCAGCTCTGAGGAGACAGCTGGTTGTCCTCATGAAGACCATGGACAACGTGGCCACCTTCTGCATGCTGCTCATGCTCTTCATCTTCATTTTCAGGTATGGGGAAATTAAATGTGCTGTATATATGAATACCTGGGTATGTTGGTCTCTCATTATGTACAGATAACACAACAGTGTGTCTATGCTTCTCCTCGCCAAGGCATACGTTCTTTTTTCTTTTCTTTTTGTCTCTCGCCAATGTTTTATAGTTTCTCACAGAGATGCCCAAGAGAGAGATCATTGTTTCACCCTTTGCTTTTATGTGTCTTTGTATGTGCTACCTTCTGTCTTTTCTAAAGTCCGGTGCTCCTGCATAACAGCTGCTATTGAAGCGCAGAAGGTCATGGTGTTCCACAGCCACTATTAACCCCTTGGTGCAAAATAACAAGCAGACTCTTGAAGATCTGGTTAGAATTTAACAAGCAGACACTTAAAGAACTGGAGCAACATAACAAGCAGACATTTGTAGATGTGCAAGCACTGACACAGCAGCGCTCTGAAGGGCTAGAGGATCTTTCAGCATATGATCAATGACTGCAGTCCTTGTTTTCCTTCCTCTCAGCTTTGCTTTCCACAAGAGCCAGTTCTTGTAGTTTTGTTTAGTAAGTTGATGTGAGAAGAAATTACCCTGAGAAAATCACCCACAGTACACACTTAAAAATTTGCAAGTACAAACACTTATTTTGATATAATTTTAGTCTTCCATGTTAAGTGTGTTCTGAGCTCCTGAAATGTCACATCCCAGCTATATGAAACCATTAATATTTCATGTCATGTTTGCAATTTAACTCCATGTTAATTGTGTGATTGATAAAATGGCTTTAAGAAACATCAATGACAATGAAGATTTCAGGTGCTGGTTATAGCTGGCAGTCACTACTTCTAATGGTGGTCACAGTTTGATCCTGTACAATGGTTTGGACTGTCAGATACCCTACAAGGAATTACCATCTATATAACAATTGTGTGCATTAACCGTACATTAAAAGAGCCCTGTCATTACTTTTAAATGTTTTGCATGGTAGTGACAACATGGCCACTGGAGCAGATGTCACCTTATGTAACCAGGCTTTAACATTTAAATTTGAATGCTCACACACAACTCTTAAATTCGGGTCTTGAAATTGTCATGCCTCTGTAAATGTATACAATTCCTCATTAATTACAGTAGGTTTGATCACTCCAGTGTGTGCAGTACAGTATGTTAATCTACTCCATCATTGTGTCCCTGCGGTTGTGTTGCAGTATCCTGGGAATGCACATTTTTGGCTGCAAGTTCAGTCTTAAGACAGAGACTGGAGACACAGTACCAGACAGGAAGAACTTTGACTCTCTGCTCTGGGCCATCGTCACTGTTTTCCAGGTAATCAACATATGACTCTACTGTTTATTGACCAGATATAAATACACTAACACACATCTCAGTGCATTCCTTTGCAGTATTCTGCTTTGCAGCAGTGGATACTTTTGCACGTGTATTCCACATACTATATACATTCTCTATGTATGCGGATGACTTGCATGTATTTCTTAAGACATTTCTGTGAGAATTTACATAGCAACCATAACCTGTAAATCTGATCACTTGAAACTTTAATAATGAAAACTTATTAATATTTGTAAATCAAATTTTTGTATTGCCAGTGATTAATCTTTTCATACATATTAGATGCTAATACACCACTCTGTCAGTAATAAATGTGGCAAAAAGTCTTTGAACTACAGTATACTAGAACTCTGTGCTGGCATGATACATTTTAAACTTTAATATGGATTATTTGTATACATTTTTAATTAATAATTCGGCGCAGTGGCTTAATTGTACTATTAACTTCCCTCAGATTCTGACTCAGGAGGACTGGAATGCGGTTTTGTACAACGGCATGGCAGCCACTTCACCCCTTGCCGCTCTTTACTTTGTGGCCCTTATGACCTTCGGAAACTACGTCCTCTTCAACCTGCTCGTGGCCATCTTGGTTGAGGGCTTTCAAGCAGAGGTAAGAGAAGTCAGTCTGACATTTCAGTAAGAGACACTGAAGGTCTTCCTTAAGCCAAGAGGCCATTAAGGATCTTAATGGCCAAGACGGCCAACCATTTCCATCCATGACCTGGGAGTGACTGGCTGGTCACTCCCAAGTTAGGTTGTTACTAAGGGTGATCAGGCATTAGCTATTAGAGCTTCCACACTATGTAACTCTCTGCCTACTGGACTCAGACACACTAAACTTTTCTCTTTGTAAAATCTTTTGGAAATGTTTGATATGTGCTTTTATTTATTTCATCCTATTCATTTTATTGTCCTCACTTTTTTTATCTGCCTTGTCTGGTTTTATTTTCTTTTTGTAAAGCACTTTATAACATTGTTAAGAAAAGAATATATAAATAAAGTTTATTATCATTATCATTATTATTATTATTAAGTAGGGAATGGTAAGGTGAATGGGAAACACATTTTTGTGTTTTGAGAAGCAATTGTAGATGCTTCTATGAAGTTGAAAAGCAACCCCACTCATCTCTGCAAAGTACAGTACTGTATTATCTTGTGTTAATACATACTAGTGTCAACAGTGTTTTTTTTATTTGCTCATATTTTTGTCCAGTAAATCATAAACTGTTTTAACCCTTTGAACTCAATTGTAGGAATTGACAATTGACTGACAGCAAGCAAAAATCTAAAAAAAAAAAAAATTAAAATTAAAATAATAAAACTGTCCTAGAAGAATTCATGTCATGTCTGAGTAGTCTAACTAATTCTGAAAATAACAATATATAGCATGCCTAACTTAGACATGTTGTGTGTATGCCAGAAGCCTGAATACTATAAAGGAAAAACAGAAAACAACCTCAAAGGGCTTAAAATCTATTTCATGCTGTAGAAGCAACAATTACAGTATTGGTCACAATTATGATATTTATAAGGGTTTGTTTCAACTGTCAAAACACAATAATGGCGTATTAAACACAACAATATAATTTCTGAAGTCAGCCATCTCAGTGGAAAACAGTAGAAGATGATGCTGTCAGTCTGCCGTCAACTGTCAAACCCACAGACGTATCATTGGAAGATTGTAGTGCGGTTGAGTAACCCAGTTGAGTTTTCATACATGGATCAAAGCATTACCATATTCATGGTGCGTAACTATGATGTGTGAGTTGAAGAGGAAACACTGACACAAATCACAAGGCTTTTGATTGATCTTTTTGAAATGCCAAAACAAACACAGCTGTCAGTCTCTCATTTTGTCTTTCTGCCTTTTCAGTCTCTCTCTTTCTCTCTCTTTCTCTCTTTCTTTCTCTCACTGTTGGTCTTCTTCCCTCTGGCTCTCTCTACTTCCTCTGCTCTTCCTCACTCTGTCTACTGTTGCTACACACGAGGGATTACTGAACCAATTTACTCCAGATTTTCCAATCGTGAAGACTGAAGGGGAAATCCCACTGGTGTTAACCAAACTTGTGGGGTCACTGGAGATATGTGTCAGTAGTTTGAGGGTTCTGATTTAATCTTAAAACAAAATATAGATAAGACATCCCAATGACATTAAATATTGTATGTTTGACTGTTGGTTTCTTGCTTGAACTGATGTCACACAGGAGATTAAAGGTTCTGAGTTAAATAAAGTCTGGAAAATCTGGTATAGTGCTGTATAACATGAACCATGTGTAATACGCTGTCTCTTTGTCCCTCTCACCTTTTCATCACCAGGGTGATGCCAATCGTTCTTACTCAGACGACGACCGCTCCTCCTCAAACTTTGATGAGAGCGAGAAACACGACTCCATAAAGTTATCTGGTGAGCTGACGGCATGTTTCCATCCCACCTATATAATTACACGTAGGTGCCAGTTTATTAGACACACCAAGCAAAAACTAATGCTGGCTAATACAACAGCCCTGAAATAAACCCCACCTTCATGAGGGTTAGAGTGTTCAGTTTTTGTTGAAACCTTTAAAGGTTTTGATTAAACTTCATGATAATTTTTTTCCACCATAGGACATCATGATGTTGAATTGTATTATTTACACTAAGAGGTGTTTCAGATATTTTGTTCACCCCATTTATATCAACAAGGGTAGACTAAATTTCACCAACAACTAAACATTATAATGTCATGAAGGTAGATTTATAGCAGAGCTGTTGTATTAGAGTCTATTAGTTTTAGCTGGGTGTACCTAATAAACTGCCAACTGAATGTACAGTATATTGAATTATTTGTGATGTATCTATCAACTGATAGATAAAATTAATTAAATTAATTAAAATAACTGACTCATCTGCTGTTGTTTGTGACTTAATGTGTTTCTAAAAAAAAAAAAAAAGAATCCTTATCAACCAAGCAAAAATACAGCAACTATTTAGGAGTCTTTCCCAAAATGAAATAAGCCAGTATCAAGGAAACCAGTATATGCTCTTAAAAATGTGTATTAATAATAATCAAAATCACATTTTTATGAATTTGTTTAGGGCACTTACAGTTCTTTAGAAACCAATATTATTTTCAGTTGATAATTTTAAGATTTTAAAACCAAGTCCTTGGATTTCTGTGGTTTCCATGAGTTTGATTTACCAGTAACATCACAGTTTAAATCACAGATTTCCCCCTATTCATGTCAAAGCAGGACAACATGCTCAACAATCTGCTCGCATCTCACATTTAAGCCAGTAGTCTTTGGTTTTTCAGTGAGTCTTATTCAAGAACAGGCTGGATGTACTCAACCCAAAAACCAAAAGTAAGACAGAACTATTTGCCAAACTTGCAAAAACTCAGTGAGCAGCAATTATGAAAGAGCTCGGTGGGCGAACCGGATGACCTGCTGCCGGGAAGTATTTTCCTCACTGTCGACTTTAATGATATCATCAACATTTATCAACACAAAAACACAAAAGTGTCCTTGATAACTCAACAATGCAATAGGCCAATGTTTTGTTTTGTCTTAATTATTTCACCTTCAATTCTGAGAAATCAACTGTTTTTTGTTGTGTTCTTTTTATCAGTCTTTGATAGCAGTGCCATTAGCCTCATTGACCGTTACTATGGAGACGAAGACAGTCTACTTTGTGTTATGTTGCAAAACTTTTATTTACTATTATATCTGCTCTTTACTTTTAATTACTGAATTTATTCCAAACTGATTAAGATTTTTGTGTGCAACTGGTTCAGTGAGTCCTCCTCTTTCACACACACACACACACACACACACACACACACACACACACACACACACACACACACACACACACACACACACACACACATGATGCGCCCACAGAAGGGCATTGGGTTGTCCTTGGTTGTGGACCGACATCTTTACCTTTTCTTAACACATATCATCTAGATGCAGGGTAATTATTAGTTTGGCTGCACTAGATATTTGATATATTCAGTAGATATATCTTTTTATGACCCTATTTACAACCCCAAACTGGGAGAACCACAAATGTGGTGCTGATTTGTATCAAGCTGCATGGCATGGTTCTAGGGAATTGCAGATTTTCCTGGAATTGGAAGTTATAAATACTGAATTGCTAAGTGCATAGTGTGTAGCACTTTATTTCTCTTATCTTCTTTTTCTTCTTCTTCTTCTTCTTGCTGTTGTCCTTGCTTTTGACATACATTCTTATTGTCTCAACTGTGTGTGTAGTTCCTTTTAATGTCTTATTGTCTTACTGTGTTTTTTATTGTGTTTATGTTTTCATAGTTTTGTGTTTTTATGCTGCCTTGCTGCAAAAAGAATCTACTCTTGTGTGACAATAGAACTGAATTGAGATGGATGTCTTGCTAGTCATAATTACAGATTCCTCATTTCTTGAGAGAAAGTCTGCCCACAAGATGTTCAGGCGTGTTGTCTGGAGGGATTCAGATTTCATTTTGAGAAATGCAGGGTGAAATAGAAGTAAACAAAATAGTTTGATGGAAATCTTATGACAAACTACAGAAATAAACATAATAATAATTGTTGAAAACTTTGGCACTAAAACTAAAAAAACTACAAAAAGACTCTCCTAACTGCTCTCTTTGTCCAATTCCCTCTAGACCCCAGGATCTGTACCCTGACACCCAATGGTCACCTGGAGCTGGGTGCTCTCTCGGGGCCCAGGGGATCCTACTCCTCAGAGAGGCGAAGCTTCACCATCGAGTCCAGAAAGAGCAGCGTGATGAGCCTGGGCAAGAGCAGCCTGGAGAGGCGCTCCCTCTCTCTGGTATTTATTCATTCGAACACTCTTCCACTGACATACAGTCAGTCATCATTAAAAATGTGAATCTCTCTGTCAAAGGAGCATACTGATATCTTAGCCTATATTCACTACAAATCACATATATACTTTACATTTCTGCCAACTACTTTTAAACCATCAATCATTACTATTTTCAGCTTTTCAGAGTGATGAATGTGTTTTCCTTCTTTCCTGTTGGTGTCAGTTCATACCAGTATTGGTATAAAAGTCCATTTGTACAGACTTTAAACTGGCATGAGATAAATAATCCATCACAGTAAACATTTAGTTTTATTTTATTCTGTCAAGTTAAAGTATGATTGGCATTAAATTCATGAGATGTATTAACAAAAAAAATAAACCATGAAGACAAACAAAACCAAACATTGATTTTATAAAGGGATGGTGTTTATTCGGTGGCTTATGAGTTTACAATTTGCGCTTGATTGCAGCCATCAACAGTCTCTACTGACAATGGCATTAGCATTCAGTGGTAATGTATCTTGTAATGAAAGTACTGACATTGCCATGAACAGACATGGATTACCTATCTTATTCTGTCGATTCTCTACCGATTGATGCCTGTAATTGGGAAAAAAACACATCAATCAAATTCAAAATTTTTCAGTTTATATTAGAAGATAAGTTTCAGTTTCTATCAACAACTCATATTTTTAATTTGACAAACCCTAATCTGTGATAAAAACACATTAATAGAAGGCACTACTACCCAGACATCTAGTAACAGGACATAAAATACACATATCCAGGCTATACACAGTATATATAAAAAGTGTACGTAATTAAGTAAAAGCAAGTGTTATTATTATAATTATTATTATATGGGGATGTCCACAATGACCAAATACAGTAGGCAAGTTAGTATATGAGCTTTTACACAAATATAATGCAAGACGTGGCAGATTAGCACAAGAGAAAATTAAATGGATTTTAAACAGGTACAAACCACTTTGTCCCTACACATGAAATTAGCATAGGCTATCAGGGGCCAGAGGGTGGAATAGAAATCAGATAATTGTTGCACCCTATAGTCATCAACACAAACCTTCTGTATACTGTACAGTATATGTGCATAGACCATAAAACACACAATTACAATAGGAATGCCCCAGTAGGGTGCCCATTGAACCAAAACTTTTTGTGAGATGGAGGAAGATTGAAACTGGAACAGTTCTTGGAGGTTTGGCTCAGCATCCAGTTACCATGGCAACCTCTATTAATTGTTCCCCTTTTCTACTAATCCGCAGAGAAATAGAGAGACGTAGAGAGGAAAGGATCAACAGGGAGAAGTCGAGAGGGAAAACAAAGGACAGAGATTGTGATGGAGAGAGACAGGGAGGGCGATGCATTGACAAGAAGATAGAGGGGAATGAAAACCAGAGAGATGATAAGCTGTAGTTTAGCAACGCTCCTACCTCAAAGGTTACAATGTTAAACACAGTGGGTGTGGGAGATCCACTTCACTGTGAAGTCTCCTACTCCTCTCTCAGTGTGCTCCAAGTCTATTGATATCAGAAAGCACCAGTTACATCACTCAGAGCAAAAGCACTGGAATAATAAGCATTCAAGATAGTTGCTTATGAAAAATGAAGTTTTGCTACAGTTTTAACAGCAGCCCTTAGAGTGTTTCTCTTTGATGAAATTGCTCTTGAACTGTGAATCAGTCCCATCTGCTTGTTGGGTGGTTTGTTCATTCTATCGTCTGATACAGTATCCCAAAAACTGATGATTGGACTCAGATGAAACGTAGAAGAATGATGCATCTCTCTCTTTCACTCTGTGAAATTCTGATTATGCTGCAAGACAACAGCTCTATGAAAGCTGTGCTGCTTTTTTGGGGGCTTATTTGTCCACATTTGTTTCATACAGTAGTTCAGACACTGATTTGATTTTGATTAAATTTAAGTGATGATGCATGAGGAATTGAAAAAAAAGCACAGTGTAATTTAAGATCTCTTTTTTAACAAATTGAAATGAAATGAAATAAACTACAAGTCAAAATTGGTCCAGACTGATAGGGTAACCTCAAAGGAAACTCATTTATTTCTTTGGCAGTTTATGAATTTGATGACTGTTTTTCATACGAATATTCAGTAGAGTGTGTGGCAGTAACATGTAATACATTCATTTTCTACTGTATTAACAGAGGTGAAAGCTAAAGGGTTGTTCAGTCGAAGAAATAATGGGAAAAAGGAATAAGAAAAGGATTCAGGATGGCAACATGTTCCCTTCAATCACTTCATTTTAGTTTAATGACCACAAGACCTGGATGAGTGGATTTTGTTTTCGGTACAGTAGATAGCCTCAGTTCAGTGTCAGCAAGACTGCATTGTGCGCAGAGAAAAATCAATATAAAGAATAATATAATAAAGAGTATTCACTGACTGGAAAAAAGCTGAATTTGTACAGTTTGATATAACCATCAACATTCAGTCATAGTTTATGTAAGACAAAGTTGTAGTAGACACAATATATTCGTTTGACTACACAATGTACAGTACATTAATACTACAGTAGCTGTTGTCAGTGGTTTATGCCATACAGAGTGGAACAAATTGTCTTGACAGTAATTTGTGATGTCTAAAACACACACATGAACACAAACACACACACTCAATGTTCCTCTTGAGTGATCCGCAGTGCAGTTCTGTATCGACCCAATTGGTATTTAACTGCCACCGTAGCGTCCACGCTTCACTACAGTTTCTATAGAGACGGATGCATATATTCTCTGGTATATGGCACTGGCTCCGGCTTTGACTGGTGACATGTACGTTTTCCAAGGGTAAAACATATAATTAGGTCTATCATGCTGAGAGGATTAGACATGCGGAAACAAACAGAACTGGTTATGTTCCCCTAAGTGGAACTGGCACTCAGGGGTTTGCATATTAAATTGATGACAGCCTGCTGAGTACGCTGCAATCTCATTTGAAAAAGCAAATTTATAATTCATTTGTTCAGTCATTAACTTATTTATATATTAATTCAGAAATGATTGACCTACAGTAGCAGGCATGATTTCTTCTACTTATCCTCTGCTTCATATCAATAGAGTGACATATTGACTAGTCCTGCCTAATATAACAGCTACTGGTAGCCACTGAGCAGCTCCATTGGAGCAGGAGGGAGATACTTGTCACATCCCTTACCACATGCATTAAAATTCATTCCACATTAAATGTACCACAATAAAATACATTAGCACAATGGAAAAGTATGATCAAAATTAGATCCTGAAGACTGAAAAACATCTAAATTTTGATTGCTTTGCAAGTTTAATTTTATTTTGTTATTTCCAGGGACAAACTTCATGAAATGATTATATTTGTTTATGACAACTGGGATCTTATTTTTGTAGTTTTCACCATCATCTCTACTGGGAATTAACTTTGTATTCACAAAGTTAATCGTTGAGATCTGGGAATGTAGTAGTATCACTACAACAAAGTCTCACAGGGGTAGAAATATGATCTGTCAAATGATTTGAACAGACAAACAATTATCTAAACCCCTTTATTTGGAGGTAAAACTGTAAAAATGTTGGTTATAATCCCTCATTGCACACAGAACATGTGCTTGTACAACTGCAGCATGTACTGTAGGTACACTAAGAAATTAGTCTATAACTGATGGATGTTTAAAGGTGACCTCTCATGTTTCTTGCCCTGTCAGACTTCATAGTGATTTTGTTATGTTCTCTCATCTCAGCAAGTAACTTGGTCAGTACAATATTATTATTACAAATAAGAAAAAAATCCAAAAGTACAAAAGAAGATCCAAGGTGTAATAAACCTGAATATTATTCCAAATAGCCAAATTTCCGTTCCTCAGGCAGGTTAATGTTAAAGAAAAAAATAAAACAAGGTCAAAAGGCAGCCAACCTCAAAGCACATTCAGCAAGACGGAATGAAACCAGCTTTACAAATACTGCTGTATTTATATGTACTGTACCTGTTTCACATACTCTAGTGTTTCAACCATTTTGATAGAATCATGGTCCCTTATAGTCTGATAATGTCCAATTGGTCAACAGACAAATATATAACATTTATGCATTTTTCCAGCAATGACATATCCATTCATTATTGGAGACATTGTTCACTGTCCACTCCACTTGGAGTGCTTGTCTTGGAGATATGAAATATCTCAATAATTACTATGAACTGCTGTGTGTCTTTTCTAGCGCCATGGTCGCAGTTCCAATTACCACAACTGGGGGCGCCCTCTCCCTCCACATTCTGTGTGGAGCCGCAGGTAGACAATTAGATCTACTTTCAGCCATTGATCTCAGCTATTGCCTTAATGAATTCTTAATACCTTCATTAAACCTTAATTACGTACATGGAAACGTCAAACCTTTGCTGTTTTATTCTCTTATTAGCTTCATGACTAAAAGTTTAATAAATTAAACAGTGTTCATTACTTCTCTATTGATACTTTGGGAATTGTTAATGACTATTTAATGCCTTCTAACTGTGCTTTTAAGGTCTAGCTCAAACAGCCTGGGCAGGAGGAGCTATGGGTTTGGTGGTGCTCCTCTGGTCGGAGGCAGCCTCCGTGTGCACAGCACCCGCTCCCCCCACTCCTACACCTACGCCGCCGAGCAGGAGTCCCTTCTCTCCCACCCACCCCATTCCCACCATCCTCTGCCCCCACATCATCCACTACCACCCGCTGTGTTTCTCTCGAGGCACTACGCGGCGAGAAGAGATCGACGGGCCCTTTCGTTGGAGCTCCCGGAGCTGCTTCGGGCCGGTGGACAGCCCCCAGGCCTGCCCCCCATCCACCTGGACCCTGGGAGGAGGAGCGGGTCTGGAGCAGGGGCATCCATCACTGGAGGGTCTGGAGCTGGTAGTGGCTCAGGGGTGGACCACCGAGACTGTAATGGCAAAGCGCCGGGCCTCCACAACCACTTGATGGCTGAGGTTTTCCCTCAAGTCAATGCACGCAAGGACAGAGCAGACCTTGATGACGAGACAGATTATGTGAGTGGCAGCTATGTTGTTAGCTACAGTAGTTATCAGTGGTTCTTCCTCTATTCACCAGGATGACTCAATAAAGAAGAAATGCCATAAAACAACATAAATAGGAATTATCGCCTCCTAAGATGATATTGTGCCAGTTTAGTCTGATAATGGTTGAAAGGTGCTAAACTAGGTATTTGAGTTTAAGGAGCGATGCAAAAACAGTAATTGTCTATTTTTATTTTGATTTATTTTATCGTTGTTTATGTTGTCAAAGTGAGAAAGAAGCTGTAGGGCTCCGTTCAGGGATGCTGCTAGTAGTCCATAAATGGATAATTCTTTATTGGGTTCCCAAATGTGTCTAGATAATACTGAAAACCAAAACAAAATATAAATCATACTCATTATGGGAGCTGACATATAAAAATGAGGAAGAAATATTGGTCTAACCTCTACAGTGGCTGTGCACTCACTTTATGAAATCTCCAAGCAATTCCAAAATCTCCAAATGTCATCATGGTTATTATTTTCAGTCCTTTTTAATAGTAGCTATGTTATGGATAGAACAGTGCTAAAAAAGACGCCCTAGCAAGCTGAAATCTAAAACCAAAATGAATGCTCTGTGATGAAAGATGACTTATTGATTTGTTTGCTAATCTGGGGTCCGTTTCACAAAGCAGGTTTAGTGAAAAGTCTGTTAACCCTGAAATGAGGGAAACTCTGAGTTTTCTATCTCAGAGTAGATCAAATCAGAGTTCAGGATTAGAGACTCAGAGTTTGTTGAACCTGCTTTGTAAAACAGACCCCTGATCTTTTAACATGCACTCACAATCCTTCTTATCTCTTTTTCCCTCCTCTACTCTTCCAGAGTCTCTGTTTCCGTATCCAGAAGATGATGGAGGTGTACAAGCCAGACTGGTGTGAAACCAGAGAGGAGTGGTCTGTCTACATGTTCTCCCCTCAAAACAAGTGAGTTGCAATTCAGCTCCAACAAACTCAAAACAAACATCAGTCAAGACTACTGAGAATTTGCATTTAGGGCATGTTGCTTCAAGGAGTTCCAAAGTTGTAGATTATTGTTTTGTTTTGTTTTGGGTTTATTTTTTTTTTGGAAAAGTAAGAAGTAGGTGGGTTTGAAAGTTAATTCCCAATGTGGGTGCATATACAGACATGCATGAACTCATGAGACTGCCTATGCACTGCCCTGTAGGAGATTGCAATCAAAAATCAAAGAATATAAGAATTTTTATAATGAAGGAGTCACTTTAAAATGTGTGTATCTCTAAGCCCTTTTGCCTATTAACATGTGACTTCCTGAACTTCATCCTGTCAACGGTCTACTGAATGTCTCATGGGGTGAAGAGTCGTCCATGAACTCATAGTTACTTCTGGAATGTGGTGATTGTGTAAAAGAATTCCAGAATTCCTACATGTAGTCCCATATAACTGCATTGAGATACCTGAAAACGGGAGTCTTAGTTCTCTTCATCTAAGAAGCTGGGATGAAGTGTGTCAAGTGTATGGATTGAACCAGAATCAACTAAAGTCTGTAGTGGAGTGAAGAGGTGAACTTTGACATCTACTGTAAGAGCCAGTAATTAATCATGCAAGGCAAGCCTACAAAAGAAAATGAACAAAGGAAAAAGAGCACAGACAACTCTGAATAAGTAAGTGACACATAAAACCCATTGATCTTTGTTTAAAATCCTGGTCCACTTCACATTGATCACTGATCATCATTTTATTAAATCAAATATTCTGTTTTAGCTTATTTTTTATTTCCAATTGAACACTTTTTAGTTGTATTTAAATGTCTTTTTATATTGCCTTGTGCTGCTTTTACGTTCCATCTTAATGTCTTTCATGATTTACGTAAAGCACTTGTTGTTGAAGTGTGCTATACAAATAAACCCGCATTGCCTCGAATGAAAAATGTGCAACAAAGGTAACCTTTCTTCGGGAAAACAAAGTGACAAGCATGTCTCTGGATGTGTCAGTACTTATGATTGTTTGCTTTGGTAAAGTGTTTCTACCAAGCCTCTTTGCTCAGCACTAAAGCGCAAGCGAAACCAAGTGTGGAAAAGACGACTCGACAAGCAAGACCAATGGCCCTGAAAACAAATGTTAGGGAACGTTACCAGCTCTGCCCTGATAATGTAGAAGAACAGGGAGCTGGATAGTGAAACCATTTGTCTGTTCACACAGAGAAAACTGCTGTCTTCTGGTTTCACAAATGGCTTGTTAAAGCGATGCCGCTGTGTGTTTCCTCCAAAGCATTTTTTCTTCTTCTCTAGACAGTGTTATTGACTCTGGGCTCCAATTTGTGTGTGTGTGTGTCTGTGTGTGCTCATCTGTGTTTGTCTGTGTTATTATGTTTTGTTTTTTTTATTCCCAGCCTTCAATTCATTGCTGGTAGAAACGCCCCTGAAAGCAACATGAAAGAGGAATCACTCAGTCATCCACTCGCTCACTCACCCGATTCCCTGCGTGCTGATAGCCACTTAAGGGAAGCCAGGCCCCAGGGCTATGTTTTGGCATCCTGGCAGGTGCCATCTGTCAAGCAAGGGCTGTGTGTGTTGGCGGTGTGTGTACTAAAGTTAGGCCATATCCATGGTTGTGTGTTCATGCATGTGCTTGTGTGTGGATGACTTTGCATATGTGCGTGTGGGAGTGTGCGAGCATATGTGTGTCTATGCCTTGTTTATGCCTCGGTGTACTGTACGTGCCATAGTGTGCGTTTAAGCATATGTGTGTTTGTGTGTTTGCGATAACAAGTGCACCTAAGCAGAATTAAACCGAGGGAAGCAGACAAACAAAAGTAGAAAACAAGCCAACATCAGAGGTTGCGTCTCAGGCGGGATAAGTGCCTACGCCAGCACAGCCCCGGGTCACGATCGATATCGCGGGGGACAGGATTGCCAGATTTGAATCAATAGATAAAGGGACAGAGTTGCCAGGTCTGGAAGAAAAGCAGTCAGATTAGCACATTGATTTCCTCACCCGGAGAGCAGGTGCAGAAATTGGTAAATGCTGTTCCTTATATAGCTGGCAGATGAGATGAGACGTGTGAGGGCTTCACTCTGTTTACTGTGTTACTGACTATGGAGCTGAAGATGAAGCTGAAGAACAGTGCAGATGCATTCAGAGATATGGCTTACACCAGTCATAACCAGCCTTTCTGGCTTCTGACAGCTTAAAATGAAGCAGTGCCTACATATTTGTTACCCCTTGTCACAGGTACAGGTTGTATATGTCTGTGTGTTACAAGCAGCTCCACTGTAGAGTAATCTTCCAATCAAAACCTCTCGATTTGTTTCATGTGAATAATTGTTGCAGAAAATGCAAAACTGCAAAATTTCACAAGAAAAAAAGTTAAGAAAAGTCCAAAAAAATAATCTGAATCTGATCTTTTTAGCGTCATCATATTCACATGCAAACAGCAAACAAGAAGAAAGGCAAACCAGTATGTACAAACCAAGATTCTGAGTAATGCAAAGTATTGTAGATCATATGTTTATGCCCTTTGGTTCAACCCATAAAATGATCTGCAATTTACATTGTTATTCACACCACCTAATTACAAGTTAACTACATCTTAGGAGCTACATCGTCTAACAAGATGCTTGTTTACGGGACAGTTTTGATATCTCCTCATCCCTGGACAAAAGTAAAATTATGCAAGTCTCTACAACGTCCGTTAATCACCTTGGGCTCCCCACATGTCCTCTTGGTTCGTTTTATCACATTAGGCTTTCCAAGCGTGCGTTACTGCGGAATATCATCTGTCAGCAGTTTGCCATATTTCCTTTCACTCTGATTGTGTTATCCCAATGAAAAGCCTAAAAGTTTTTAAGGAGGATGGAAAAATCTTCAGTTGTTTGGATGCAGTAAGGACATTAAGAAATGAAACACAGCCAGAGCAAATCTTACATTCTCCTCATGTCTTTCCTCTACCCCCCCCCCTTCCCCGTTTCTCTCTGTCAGGTTCAGACTGCTCTGCCAGTCCATTATTGCCCATAAGCTGTTTGACTACGTGGTTCTGGCCTTCATCTTTCTCAACTGCATCACAGTGGCTCTGGAGAGGCCGAAGATCCTGCAAGGCAGCTTGGTAAGAATAATGCTGCTATTGTATATCACTTAACTGTGTTTAGCCACTCAGTGCCTGCAGGGCACACCGGTCATATTTACTAGCTATGCAGTAACGTTTTTTGATGCAAAGTGCTGCTGGGCTAAGATTTGAAATACTGTGTGAATACTTTACTACACAATAAAATGACTCCTGATTTGTCTTTTCAATTTTCTAAGGTGTCTTTTTAACAAAGAACCTTATTATATAACCACAGGTTTACTCATCCATACATAAGCTAAACTTGCTATGTGTGGGAATTAATGATATACATGTATAATGTAATTAGAAGAATAAGGCAATGAAGAAGAGTATATTAATACAAAGACTATTTCAAACATAACTTATTTTATTCTTCCTCTTACAATCTGAATATTTAAGGTGATAACACATATAGTCTTAATTCAATTAGTCCATTTGTGTTTTAAAATATTGATTTTATAACAATGTTAGACTAATTTATAGTTTTATATACAGAAGCACTTTTTCTTTACTTGATAAAATTTCAAAATTCTTAAACTTCAGAGCTTGAAAATCTCGGTTGCGGGTATGATAATTATTTTTCCGCTGCCCTATTTTAGTGTCAACCTTCCTCTTTCAAGTACAAATTGAATATGGAAGCAGGCTCAGGAGATATTTCTGGTTGTAATAATGACCATGTAATGTATTCTATTTATTGTAAACAAGCCGTTGCTCGTTTAGCAAGAATAATTCTGCAAATTATTTATAAACAAGTAATTATTTAAATGAATAAGAATCGACTTCCGAACGCTACTTTGCTGTCGTCGCTCCGAGCTCTCGCTGGATTCTGGCATCGGGCCACTTCCTTTGCTATCAAGCGGCACCGAAATATTGATTGGTAAGCACTTTTCAAAGAAAGCAATTAAAAATTTCAAATGAAAAGAATAACAACTCTTTCAAATTTGGCATTTAATTGGAGTAATTTTAATTAAATAGCAAAACACTGACAAATGAAGCCAGAGATGTTTTTTTGGAGTGTACAGCAAAGGACCCGAATTGAATGTGATTCTCATATCATATCCTGCTTTGAAGCTTCTGACTGAATCCGAGCATTTTTCTTCCTCAAACTTTGCTTCTGCAACTTCTTTATTGTCTCTGTTTATGACCTCTTTCCCCTTCTGTTACAGGAGAGGCTGTTTCTCACCATTTCCAACTACATCTTCACTGCCATCTTTGTTGCAGAGATGACTGTCAAGGTAAAACACCCTCTTCCCTTTCTTCCCCTCTCATCCTAGATCTCTCCTCTCTCCCTCTCACATTCATTCCTCTACTGCTATTGGCTCATCACCATTTTAAAACTCTCTCCTCTCTCTTTTACCTCATTTTCTCCTTTCCTATCTCTATCTCTCTTCTCCTTTCATCCCTCGCTGTTACTCTCACCCCCCTCCTTCTTCCTCCCTCTCCTCCTTCCCTCTCTCTTTTCTTGATAACTCTGCAACTTGCGGTTTAATCAGTTGCACATGTCCCATTAGCGATGGGCAGCTTGATAATGAAGTTAATTAGAAGGCTATCGCTCTTCAGATGGCCTTTAGCTACTCTTGGATTTCCCATCGATAAACACACGCACACACACACACACGCGTTCACATACTCTTTTTAATCCACTAATCTACTGTCCAGGAGACGGGGCATCATCCATTATTAAAGGCCTAGTGACTCCAGGCGTTTTCTGCATTGGCAGAAACCCTATACTGATTTATTTATGACCAGGGATAATGAAGACATGTGTAGCACAATGATATGTAGATCATCTCAGCGCTGCGGTGGTGCAGAGTTCCCAAGTGCACATATATGCATCTGGCCCCAGGTTGAACTTGGCTTCGTTATTTATTCTCCTCTGTATCTTCATGTCCCTCTTTTGCATCTTTACTCACTACTACTATACTTCCATTCCTTCGATTGGTCTTCCAATCGCTCACATTTCATTGGCTTTATCTCCTCTATGCTACTCATTTCATTCATCTGGCAGTCAGCTCCGCATCTTTCTCTTATCGTTCTCTCAGCTCTTTTGTTCCTCTGTTTGTAATTTAATCATCTCGAGCTCTGTTGTTATCTTTCCGTGCCCTGCTTCGTTTGCACACTCGAATGTGGTCCCGGCACTCTTCTGCTGCTCATCATCTTATCACAAATAGTGTATAGCAACTAACACTCACTGTCTGACTTCTACAGTGACTTAATAACACGCTGTTGTTGAACTGTCACAAATTCAGAGGCAATCAGCATCCTTTGCAGATTTGTGGACGTCCGTGCTCTCTTCCGCTATCGTCCGCACCTTTATCTTAATTAGCTGTAGTTTTATGTGTTGCTGAAAACCCCACCACCATAGATGAGTGCTCATTTGTCATAATATAACTTGTGACAGCATTTTATTCTCTAACCCGTGACACAGATATCACCATCATCAAAGACCTCAGTTAGAAGTAATATCCTCAGTGGGAAGGTCTAAAACTGACAAGGAAAGTGCAAGAGAAGAGACATTTATTTTCAAATCAAGTCAGGTTTATTTGTGTAGCGTAACAGCACAAACAAAGCCTCAGCGGGCTTTACAGGTGCACAAAATTAAAAAGGTCCTGAAGCAGAAATCCATAATCTCCAGGATACACATTTAATCCTAACAGTGTAACCCAGAGAATAACCTTACACAGATATATCTAGGAGCTGACAGCGGAACCATAACTGCCTCATTTAGTCGTCTGAACGATTTGTCTCCAACTGCTTTGGTGAAACGCTCGTGAGACGCAGTTCTCGGGCAAAAAGGAAAAGCTGAGCTTGAAGATTTTGAACCAAACAAATTGTAGTCATGACCATATCTCAGCGTTACTGTAAAAGTTGTTTTAGTTCCACACACACCAGTTTGACAGCACATCTTCTGCTGACTGTTAAACCACATTTTATTTGACAAAGATACGTCTTACAAGTAACATCCTTAACTTTATAAGACAGCGTTTAAATAATAGCTTTAGCTCTTACAAGTGGTCCAAACTGCTGCAAGTTTTTTGACTAAGTCTCCTAACAGATCTCATGTGACACTTCTCTTTCTGTCTTCACACTGGCTCTTCATCACATTTAGAATCCAGATTGTGATTATTGTGATCACTTTTAGAGCTCTGCATGGTGGCGCAGCAACCTGCATTAGTGACTGCATTAATCACAACGCCCTAAACGTTGGAACTCTTTTTGTATTTACTGTACAATATGTGGACATGCCTTTAAAAAGCAGCTTTAGACTGTTTATAATCATTTTTTTCAGTTTTATTTATTTATGTTAATGTTATTGTGGAGAAATGTGTGATATTGGCTCTAGAAAGGTGCTATCTTTTTACTTACTTATTTACTCTTATACACAAACACCATTCTATCTTTATATTTACCACCTGTGTTGCATTGATGCAGTTAAGACACATTCTTTGTCTTTTGACATAGAAGCTGTTAGAAAATACCCTATAATTTATTTAGCTGCCTAAAGCCAATTATTTTCATTATATCATCGGATACCAATGAGCTTCACACATTCTCATGTGAGATGTGAGCTGCTCTAAATGGGAAAGACGGTCATTATGCTCAAATAAAATGTGTGTTTGTTAATTGTTAATAATGATTAATTTATTTAATCATAAGCATTTTTGTGTCCCAGTTTGGTACGATGATGGTGTCAGAAATGTTCTTTGAACATAAACAGTAATGAATTAATTCATGGATAGTTACGATAATGATCTGCAGTGCGGTTTGTTTTCTCACATTTGTGTCAATACTGGACTGATTCCCTCGCTCCCTATCCTCCCTCCCTCCCTCTCTATCCTCCTGTAGCTCTTAATCTGCTGTTCCAGGCTGGTCAGTCTGATCTCTCTCTGCAGAGCACTAATTAAACTACCACACTAATTAAACAGAGTTTCCTCTCTGAAACATACTCCATCACAGAGGCTGCCTGTTCTCATCTCCTGTCCACAAACACACACACACACACACACACACACACATTTGTGCAGCTATCCTTGGTAGGACATTGCATTGACTTCCATTCATTGTGGACAGTCTTACCCAAAATAACCCCAACTTTAGCAATAACCAGTTCATGTCTAACCCTAACCTTAACCTAACCACTATTGACACCTTACCCCTAACCTTAACTAGAACCTCAGAAATGACATTTTGCCTCATCAGGACCAGGACATGGTCCCCATGAGGACTACCGGTCCCAACAAGGTCAGGTGTTTATACAGGAAAAGGTCACCAAGGTAACAAACACACACACCAGCATTAGTGATCAGTGTAAACTGCGAGTGTGACCTTGAACATCAGACTAATTGGAAACTGAGAGGAAAACATAGATCTAGCCATCTTTCTCCCCCTTTTTCCTCTCCGGTTCTCACACACACTCGTAAACGTATACATGCTGAGATGACTTGTTCTTGTCAAACTGTACCTATAACCTGCTAAAATTAATTAGGCTTACATGAGATCTAAGAGGGCCTGACAATCAGGCTTTTTAGGAGCCAAATAAACATTTGCAAATAAAAGCTTCAAATATGTGAAGCTAGCTCGTCGGCAGAAAATCAAGACGTTGCCATCAAGGCATCATGTATTTTTTTTTCTTTAAAACTGCTTTATAACAGTTACGGAAGAGCGTAGTAAGAGAAGATTAAAGGAATGCGCTCAAAATTGATTCTTAGGTCTTGCTTTTTAACTCTAAGAAGCATTACTGAGCAACTTTTTTTGAGACATGTCCAGACTTCTCAAATGCTTCCTTATCCAAATACAGACACAATGAATGCCATTTACTAAAGTGCAGCTGGTGTCAGCTGGTCAGAACTCCTTCCATTAAGCCTTTTAAATTTTTTTTTTTTGGTAGCAACAGCCTAATGTTAAAACCGGACATCTGTCACGGTTTGAAAGTTCAGACTGAGAAGTTTTAGCCAGAAAAAATGAAGGACTCATGTTCTCCTCTTTTTTAAAAACTTTTTAGCTCAGATTTAAAGTCTTGCATTTGAGCAAGACATTGATTCTTGAGACATCTCCACTGGAGTTGGAGTTTACTCTGATTAAAAATTGAATAAATTGCATCTCGACAAACTTTTACTTATTTCATTTACTGGGTAATTATTGTGCACTGCCAAACATTTTGGCTTTTTAATGAGTAAGTTGTTGAAATAATGATACACGTTAAATGTTAATTACTACTGACTCAGGCAAACATTTTTACAGATAAAGAGGTTTGATACAATTTGAGTTAGTTTCTCACACTTCACTCAGTTATTCATAAACACAGGTAACCAAAATTATCTGCCTAAACAGCGGCCTGAATCCAGCACTCCTGCAAGTGGAACTCAGGCCAGACTTCAGTGGTGAATGGCGTGCCCATGTATACTTTGATCAGCTCTGTTGCCTGACACGAGGCGACGCTGACCCCGAGCTGGCCTGAGTGCTGATAAACGGAGCTGATTCGCAGCCCAAGGCAGCACTGTGGCTCATATTTGGTCACGACACAACAAGGTGTGTCAATACTCAGCCTCAGTTGACCCAACTTAGTTACCTTGGTTACTTCCTCAAAAAGTAGGTAATGCCTACAGTTTCAAAGTAGTTTTTTTATTGATTTTTTTATATGATTAACCTTGCCCTTTCAGATTTCCAAAGTACAATAAATATATTTACTATCATTTTTTGTAAATTTGACCAAATGAGTACAAATTCAAATGCTGACATGGATGAACAAAGGTCAGATCTATCTCACATTGCCATCTGATGCCCAAAGAGGTCAGGCTCATGATCAAAATAGTATTAAAATATTCTTGGAACAAAGTATTGTTGGAATATGAGTAGGGAAAGTGTAAAAAGTGTTGTGGACAGCCATTAGAGATTCATTATAGTCATTTTCACATCAAAGCCAAGTCCCATCTCAAACGTCAGATCGCAAAAATAACGCTGAGGCGACAGCTACAGTCATTGCCATATTTCCTGTTAAATGATATTGTAAATTGAGTTTGAACGTAATTTGAAATTGAATTTAATGTGACATACTCGCCTTGTCAGCCAAAGGACAGCTGGTAGTGTGAGAGGAGAGAAGCAGACTTTGATAATAACGCTGGCATCGACCTGCCATAGATTTCCCATGCATCATGTTTTATCATAGCGGTATTTGATCTGCTTAATGGAGGCCCCACAGCATTCCAGTGGTCCCAAAAGAGCTGCAGTTTAGTTGGCTGCTATTAATAACGGAGCAGATGTATTATAACTCGCTATCTAGCCTGTCATAACATGACAAAAGACCAATTGTATAGGATACAACAGTGAGTCGCTGCTGTGCAGATCTAACCAGCCAGGACACATGAAGCATTTTTCTTTCAGTCAGAGTTTTGGAACATGTTAGCTGTCAAGAACAAGGTGGAAAGATTTTCTGTTCCTAAACAGAGCTGGTGTGAAATTCTGCAAACTGACTACTTCAGTTAGTTTTACGATACATATATGTCTCTCTCCATCCCCTTTCTCCTCTTATCTGACAGTCTTTCTATTCTTTTTCTTTCATCATGTTTCTTTCTTTCCCTCGATTCTCTGTCTTTTACAATCTCTGATGCCTGGCTCTCTACATTATTTCTAAAGTTAGAATGCCCTGACAACAGTTGGCATGGCGGCGTCTATTATCACGCTTTCCACCGCTGCTGCTGTCGTCACTCATTTTGAGTTACTGTGGTGATAGTCATGGTGTTTGTTCAGAGGTGGGATATGTTATCAAGGGTTTCCAGCACACAAAACAGCACCAGACTTTGTATGTGATATATTAAGAAAGCTATGGCTAATACATTATCTTAGAACATCTCGCAATTGTCACAGTGGTAGCACAGTTTTAAAAGGGGTTAGATTTTAAGTAAGTATTGTAAGGACATCAAAATTTGCTTTGTTGATTTCACTGAAACTGTATCGAGTATCAAATAATCACTATGAGTCGTGGAAAGTGGCTCAGAAAAGGTTGTATTTCACTTCCTTTTGGATTTATTTTGGATTCAGTTAAAATTCACTCCAATGGAGACCCAGAGTCATCTCATCAAAAATTTGTTGCACAACTTTCTCCCACAAAATCTTCAGTTGACTGTAGATTTATGTATTTACTAAGATAAAATAGGGTATTTTATATGAGGTGTTTTCAAAAGATGATGTTAATTTTGTTTTGTATACTTAGCATATATGGTAATCCATAAGCCACATGACTGATCAATAGACTGAATATAAAGAAAGTGGAAACAACCTCAGACACCAACCTATTAAAGACAAGATAGCCAAAAACCTTCAAGTATGGTGTACTTGAAAAGAGTTGTGTGGTGTGTTTTAATTTGATGGATTTGCATTGAAGCTCACACTGGTCTGCACCTTTTTCAAAATTAGAAATCATTGAAACTTCTCAAACAACTCTTGCAGTTTAATTCACTGCTTTGCTGTTGGTCCATATGGTAAACACTCATAGTTTCTCTACAAAGCTAAATACAAAGCTGCACTATTTCCTCTACATAGTTCCAAACTGAGCATATGGAGCAACTGCAGAGAAGTGAATAATGTTCAGGATTGCTTTGAGGCGTCTCTGTGGGTATTTTCATACATTTTGACACATTCAGACTTTTTCAGAATATCCTTTAAAGGGTTAAGGTTACTTCTAGGGAGTGAAGCAGAGTTCTTTTTAAAAGTAGTGTGCTCCTATTATGCTTACTGCCACATTCCCAAACATACTTGGAAACACCACCGCCGCCAATCCCTCCTTTTTCCAAAATTCTCCATCATTCCACACGTCTCTCTAGCGCATTTTCTGCAAAACAAGGCAGACGAGGCTGCTGTGTCTTTGCCTGTTCTGTTTCGACATGACAGCCAGGTTGTTATTGCCATGAAAGTGCCTGGTAGGTGTCAAATGATGTTGCAACTTTCTCCTCCAACCTCACCAACTCTAACTTTCTATATTTTTTTTTTCTTTGAGTCTCTTCTGCCTTTTCTCCTCAACCCCATGACTTCCACATTTCATTCCTCGAGCTGATAGCTGTCTCATAGTTTCCACAAAATTGTTGATTTCCACCACCTCACTCATATAACCATCTTTCCTTCCTAGAACATCCTCCTCCTCCTCCTCCTCCCTGTCTGGCTCAGTCCCCTTTAGGGCTCGCCCGGTGAGCGAGACCTCCCATCCAGCTGTACAGTAGCTGAACGGTGATGGACTGTAATGTTTGCAGCTACGGCCACATCAACACCCACCTCATCAATATTTTGGCTTGTGTGTAGTGGAGAAGCTTGTCTGTTTTAAGAGGATTTTGGACAGACTGCTGAAGTTGCACAGTGCATTGTCAGCATTCCAAAAATATTGTATGTCTTAACAAAAAAAAAACAGAGTAAAGCTTTTCCTTGAATTATCCTTCTTAAGTTTGAATTATAGACATTTGCCTTATAAGTACGACCAACAAATCCACAGGACTTTGATTTTGTTGTGGATTTATCATCCCAAAGACCATGAAGCATAATTTGAATGTGGATGCATTAACCTAATGTTGGAGATTTCCACTGCTGCCTGAATTGTTTCACAATTAATCGCCTTTCTTTTTCATTTCCTTTATTCCTCTCCTTGTCTGTCCCTTCCCTCTTCCTGTTTAGCATTCACTTTCTAATTTTGGGATTTAGGAGTTGCTCGTCTTTCTTCTCCTCCTTCTCTCCTCTCATCTCCTTTGGAAATGTAGCTATTTTGGATTTAACACCTCTCTCCCTCAATCACAGTCCTCTCCTCATCCAATATTTTTTCTACTTTCATCTTATGGTTTGCAAATCTCTCCTCTCCTCTCCTCTCCTCTCCTCTCCTCTCCTCTCCTCTCCTCTCCTCTCCTCTCCTCCAAAAAGCAGCTGACATGAAATGAAATACCTGTTTGAGAAGCTAAATAAGAAATCTGAATATCAAAGGCCTTCCTGTTGCTTGTGTGGGATTTAGTGTCTTTCTCCCTTTATCTCCCCAGGTGGTGTCCATGGGTCTGTACTTGGGAGAAACAGCCTATCTAAGGAGCAGCTGGAACATTTTAGACGGTTTCCTGGTCTTCGTGTCTCTCATTGACATTGTGGTGTCCATGGCAGGCGGGGCTAAGATTCTTGGGGTGCTCCGTGTTCTCAGGTTGCTCAGGACTCTACGTCCTCTCAGGTTAGAAGGGAACACTTCCATGGTTTCAGTCTCTTGGGGTGTTGGTTTGCCCTTCAGGACTACATTTGAAAGAGCTGCACATAGGCAAGCAAGAGGCACTTTGTCCTTCATAGCTGGGAAAATGTACACAATTTGGTCTGAATCACTAACTGTGCCAGTTTAAATTATATGATGTTGTTATATACATATAACAATATTAATAACACATACCTGCAGGGAAATATAGAGAATGCTGAGGTGGTAGAGGTGCGAAGAAGCTGTCTAAATCCTGTCCAAATCTTCCTGCCACAATTACATGCACACTACTGAATATAAAATGCAGGTCATGTTCTCTGAATGCAATTCAGCTGTGGAATATATCAAAAGGTTTTATTCTGCTAATTTTAATTGAGACTTTAAGCCTGGTTAACTTGGTCAGTATTGTTGATGATGACATGAGGAAGATGTTCAATATTGCTGAATGTCAGGGACTGTGAGGTGTAATGTGACCGAGGAAAAAAAAACTTTCGGAAATACAAGGCTTATCTCAGTAATCTGGGGGACTTATGTTCAAGACAGCATTTCCCAACCTTTTCTGGCTTGTGACCCCTCAAAATGAAGCAATGGTGACTTACTGTACAACTAATAGTCACATGTTGCATACAGTATGTTTAGGTAGGTAAATGAGTTGTGAGCAGTTCAATTTAACAGTTGATTGTCCTTCTCTAATTGTTTTTTTTTGTAAAATAATCTTTAACAGCCTGGAGAAGTAAAACTGTCCGTTAATTCAGAAGAAAAACAGCAAAGATTGGAGGAAAGTCTGAAAAAATAAAATTGATTTGGTATGGCTTTGCATTAATCATCTTGTGACACTTCAGATTTATCTTGTTACCTCTTGGGGGTTTCCAACCTCCAACCCCCAGGTTGGGAACCACTGGTTTAACATGTTTTTAACCATTCAGTGACTAACATATCATAAGAAAATAGCTGAGAGGAAGCTGGTGAACTAAGGTGAAGAGAGCTGAAATTGTATTCAACTGAGGTCATTTTAGGTCTGAATGAGCTCAGTCTGTGCTGTATATCATTACCACAAATGCACCATGGGACCCTAGACAGTCTTCCTCTTTTGTATATTTCTTCATTTAAACTATTGCACGTGTGTTAACCTCTTCCACTCCCCAAGGACGCCGGCATCCTTGGCTGACATTACTGTCTTTCAGAGGCTTTAGCAGGCTCAGTTTTAAAGCTACAGTAAAGATACTGGTATCATATGAATCCATTGGTACCAACGATGTCATGCTAGCTTGTCGGGAAGGGGGCTAAAAACACTCCAAAATCAGGCTAAATTTTGGACAGGGAAAACCTGGCATGGCCATTTTCAAAGGGGTCCCTTGACCTCTCACCTTGAGATATCTGAATGAAAATGGGTTCTATGGGTACCCATGAGTCTCCCCTTGACACACATGGCCACTTTATGCTAATCCAATGCAGTTTGTTGGCAAAAACCCTGCAGTTTTTTGCATGCAGTATTAAAGTGTTATTTTTGCCTATTCTAAAAATGGTGTTTTTGAATATTTCTGCGCACTGGGGTCCCTAAACAGTCTTGGATTTGCATAAATTTGGTCTGACTGGAAAGCTGAGACTCTTGTGAATTGATTGAGCCCAACTGTATTCATGTGTGAGGATGTTTGTCCCCACAGTAGCCATTTCATTGTAGTGAGACCATGTTTTTAAACTTGACCTCACTGTATAAAATAATGTATTTTGACCTCTAGGATGATCACAGCCTCATGAAACTTTAAAACCACAGACCTCTAGAGACCTAGAGAATTCAGAGGATGTATGGCTTTCCTAGGTATATTGACAATAAGGGGGTTTCTGAGCAATTGCCAGGAGAGAAGTGGTTGCCATCCAATCTCCAAAAAATGCAATCCTTACAGAAATCTCTAAATGTCAAAAGTTTTATAAAGCCAAATCACAGCATGAATTTTTCCATGGTGTTCCTCCAGGTCTAGGTGTATTAATGTGGTATTTTTGACCATTTTTATCAATGCTCGAGTGGTCAAAACTGGTTAAATTTCACACCAAATCTGTGTAACAAATGGTATCAACCCAAAAATTGCTGCAACAACTTATGAGACATAATTGAGCATGTAAATGGCCATCATATACTTCCATTATAATGTTCTAAGCCCTTATACACTCTAAACTTTTAAAATTTAAATAGGCATCTAACCAAAACACAATGTTCATTACAGATTTATTACTAGAAAAACTTGCTTACTGCATCTCAAATTAATCTTCAGGCTTCAGGCTTTCAGATGATGTATACAACTTCTATATCTCCTCCCCCAGAAATGGGTAGGGGGGCGTAAATGGAAGAGGTTAATATCATGTTGTTATATGTGCTGTCCTTTTAAGATAAATCAAAGCTAAAGTTACTTGGGGGAAATGCATACATGAGTAAAAGCAGTGTCATGTTAACTGCATCAAACAGAATGAGACAGTTTCCTTTTTCATCTATGCTCTTGATGATGATGACATATTTCTTTATATAAAAGTAGGTCTAAGAGTCATCATTTTTTAACTGTTTGGCTGGACCGCAACAGTGCGGCCAGCCCTACAAACATGAATGTCCATGACTGGCCTCTCTCACCCTCCCTCTTTGCCTCTCTGTATCTGTCTCACTCTCGGTCCTCCAGGGTGATCAGCAGGGCTCCAGGGCTGAAACTGGTAGTCGAGACCCTCATCACGTCTCTCAAGCCCATTGGCAACATTGTCCTCATCTGCTGTGCCTTCTTCATCATCTTTGGCATTCTTGGTGTTCAGGTAAATACAATCAAATGTGCATCTATATGCTCCCCACCTAACACTTTTTTTTCTGTCTTCCTTTCTTTTATTGATCACAGGATCTCACAAGCCTTTAACAATTTATGAGTAGTCTCTGTGAAATATTTAACAGGTCCTGAGGTGGTCAAACTATTGCACATATAATATTACCTAACATGGCAACCCCTGTCCTCACCTCTTTTAAGTTTTTAGAAAAGTAAAGTGGCTTAGAATTTGCTTTCTGGGGCACATTTATTCTTCTTATCATCTTATCTTTCATCTAGCACAAAAACTAAAACAAAAAAAAGAAAAGAAAGCTTAAACGTGAAGAGTGGAGAATATGAAATTAGGCTGTGACTGACCTTGTTTGCACCCACAAAGAAATCACAGTCTCACAGCATGGCTAAGATGGCTAATTAGAGCAGAATCTAACAGGAAGACGTATAAAAGTAACACATTGCAGTGCAAAAAAAAAATACAACAAATGAGAATAATTTTCAAAACAAAAAAGCTTTGGATGTGCAGATACTATCATAGCACATAACCATGTATTGTCCCAACCTTATCAACCCTCATACGTTGGAATAATTGATCACTTAACACTGACAGTTATGAGATTCAAGAACACAGAAAACTACAGTAAAAGGGTACAATTCAATTCAGACTTTAAGTTAGCACAATAAAATACAACGAAGAAAATAATAATAATAATAATAATAAATGCACAATATCAAAGAAAAGAAAAAGCATGAATATGGTAGGTACAATATGAATGTTAATATCATTTGTGCAAAATAACCCTGAATCTCAAATCTCTTTAACATTTTATTAAGCGAAGGTTCCCAAAATCTTGTATGAAAACCAGCTATATAAACAAGATTTATACATGTACAGTTATTAATAATAAAGGAAACAATAAACTTAAAAACATTTCTTTTTTTCTTAGGAAAAACCTTCAAAAAACTGTTTCCTAAGTGCTTCTGCGATTCAGTATTTACAATATTGGCACTTGAGAATATGTCATTTTTTTGTCCACCTTAAAGCTAAGTTCATTTATCTTGAGAACTTATAGCCGGCTTGTTTCTCCTCAATGTATTTCATCAGTGCAGTACCGTATTTTCTTTTGCATCTAGCTGTCAATCCCACCCTGTTCTTCCCCGCATCATTTCATGTTATTATTATCTCTGCATCTGCAGCTGTTATGAATTATTTTACTCACTCCCCTCTTTGATGTACTCAATATGGTTTAGAATTAAAAACATCTTCTGTCAGGAGGAAAACCAAACAGTTGATAATCATTAGGCTCCATCCGTACACGCGAGTTACATACGTTCAGCGCTAATTATGAAATTACTTTAAAAGCAGCGTGTTGTCACGACTTTATCAAAATTTACCTTTATGTGCCTCCGTGTCTCATTTTCTTCTCTGTGTGTGTTCTCCCTTCCCAGCTCTTCAAAGGCAAATTCTACTACTGTGTGGGTTTCGACGTGAAGAACATCACTAACAAATCCGACTGCCTGGCTGCCAACTACCGATGGGTTCACCACAAATACAATTTTGACAACCTTGGACAGGTACCAGAGAGAAGAAACTACATCCCTGACATCCTGTCAGGATTCCTTTTTTTGAAAATATTAATTCTGGATGTATAACACAAACAATCCCGCACATACTGATAAAAATAATAATAATGAAGGAAATTCTTCTAAATCTAGAGAAAAAAGATGAAAAAATACAAATTTTAAAAAGGTATGTTTTCCATATAGTCACAGGCAGTTTTTAATTAAGTCATATATATACTGACGATTAAAACAGAGGTGTGATGATGGAGGACAGACTCTGTATGAGATGACATTATTAATTATCTCTTATTACTAGTAAACAGTCAGTGGTAAAAGTCCAAAAGACACAGGAAGAGTTTTAAGTCACCACAGCAGTTTGTTTGGAGCCAGTAAGCATATACTGCATTGCTGCTACCAAGGCCGTACCCAATAGCAATGGGCACTTAGCATTAAATTTGTCAAAAAATAATAAATTAGCAAGCAAGTAAGACATTGCTATTGTAGATAGATGAATTCCTCAGGTAGTTTTGAGCATAAAATGAAATGTGTCTTTGAGAATTGTTACTTTGTTATTTTGCCTTCAGTCATATTTTCATGGCAGGCACTTTAGTAATAACCAGTATTATCAATCAGTTCAGAACTAAATAAAGTTTTGTGGTTCGTCTGTGTTTTATGTGTATGATTTTATGTGTGTATTTATGTGTCCTCCCGCAGGCTCTGATGTCCCTGTTTGTGCTGGCCTCCAAAGACGGCTGGGTCAACATCATGTACCATGGACTGGATGCAGTGGGGATAGACCAGCAGGTAATAACATACACATACTTTAGACATACAGTATACAGTACACAACACTGGTGCAATTGTTGTGTAATTACACTTGAGTATAGCGACTGAGTACAGAAAGTGTAGTACTCCTTATTTGCCATCTATCTATCCATTTTCTGCCACTTATCTGGGTCCAGTTCGCAATGCAAGCAATCATCTTGCACGTCCTAGGGAATCCCAGACGTTCTCAAGCTAGATGGGATAGAAAAAAAAAATCCCTTCGTCTGGTCTGTCCTGGGATCTCCTCCCAGTTGGGAGGTGGCAACCTGATGTCCTTATCAGATGCCAAAACCAACTGAGCTAGCTCCTATAGAAGCAAAGGAGCATCAGCTCTACTCCAAGCTCCTCCTGCGAATTCAAATCATACTTTCCCCTTAAAACTTGTTCAATTTCATGTCATCTCTGTTTACTCTCTCCCAATGTTTTTGCATCTATCTCCACTGTCAATCAAATGAAGTAAAAAGTGCCAAAAGGAAAACAAGCACAAAACCCCCGTCAAAGGAAAGTTTTTTGAGCCACTTGTATCTGTGATTTTATACTTCAGTTAGTTGCTCAAAGCTCATGACAGTGGGTGAGCACTGGATTAAAGAACATGTGGAAAATTGAGAGCTTTGCCTTAAGCCTCAGCTCCCTCTTCACCATGACAGCCCAGTAAAACATCCATACGATTGCAGATGCTGCAATAACCTGCTTGTTTATCTCATGTTCCATCATACCCTCAAGTATCAACTCCTTTCTCCTCGGTCCAGGTGTTATCATTGTATTGTCAGTCAGTAAAGACCGAAGCGTTGGTGGACTAAAACTTTCGTTATTTTCATCCATTGCATTTTATTAAACAATTTAGCCATTCTGCCGACCCTGATGTATTATAAACCACTTCAGTGGAGTTCAGAATTTCAGTAAGCTTCCCTTTAACCTCACTAATTATGCACACAGGCTCACACGTGACGTAAAAGTCAGACGCCACGATGCAAATTAGTCTTTTTAAGTGGCTACAAAGTGAACAGATTTGCTTTAGAATTGGTTTTATTTGAAAATCTATTAGGGAATCTATTAAAAGAGGGGGCATTATTCCGAATGATTCAGTTTCTCCGCCTCGAGGAGAAACCTCACTGCAGTCCAACATGGCACTGAATGACTAATCCCATTTGCACTCCACCCTGCGCTTTCAACACTCAACACTCTTCCAAATTGAAAATCTGACTCTCATCTCCGGTTTTATTGCATCTGAACTTGATTTTTGTTTTGTAATGACTCCATCCAGTAACTACCTCCAAACCCAATTATCCTGATCTTTTTCTTCACATTGTCTTCCCTTCCCCTGTCCTCCTTTATGACTACTGGCAGATTGAAGTATTTTGGACTGTAGTGGTTGTTGAGTGGCTTAGTTAATTGGACAACTGTCTAGAGGGAGACGCTTGCCCTCACTCACTGCTTATTACATGTATTAGGATAATAAACTAATCCAGAATCCTAAAAGAATACATTTTTATCTAATTATCACCTTTAAGCCTATGTCATATTAGTCCTCTGGATTATTGCACATATGAAATACTATAATACATTTCTGAACAAACCAAGATGTGCAGTAGTTTTACATACTAATAAAGCTCGACTGTATACTCTGCACTCAACCACATTAATAGTACCATCACATAATATCCTTCTATTATCTAGCATATCTGCTTATTCTGTGCAGGATTGCACGGTACTACAGAGGCTATCCCAGCTCTCATTAGATGAAAGGCAGAAAGGCATGAAAGGCCCTTGGCTAGTCACCAGTCAAGGGTCACCAGGGTTAACACATATAGACAGCAATTCACACCTACTTGCAATTCATCGATTTCCTTAACATGCATGCCGTGGACCATGGGAGACCGGATCAAACTCTAACTCCACTTCAGCTGATGTATTCAAACTCAGGACCTTCGTGCTGTGAGACGATAATACCAATTAGCCAGTGTACCACCCCATTATAGTGCAGTGTTTAACAGTGTAATGTCAAAACAATATAAAGCATTTGCAGCAAACATGTGGAAACCCTGCTTTCAGATATTATAAGTAAATAAGTTTATTAACATATCTGCAATGTCTGGTGCGATCCACCATTAGCAAGAATCCCAGCCCCTCTCATCTTTCACCCTCACTGTTTTTATCTCATTCCATGTCTTCAAAATCCATATTTTACCATCCTCATGAATATTGAATATTGAATTGTCTTTTGCAGTTTTTTTTTTCAAACTAACTAGCGTTAGTTTGGTCCAACATCTGAAGTATGTGCATGTCTTAATATTGATACTGGAAACAGCTCAGTCTGTATGATGGCATGCCTATTATCTGGGACAGTCCCATTCCCATATGGAGTATTCGATCAAGTATTGTATATCAGTGTTTCCCCTAGATTGACGTCCTTGGCCTGGTGGGGGGCCAAAGAAGTCAACCTCTCTGTTAAGCGTCTTCAGGTTAGCTAACCCATTGTTGCTAACTTTGGAGCTAACAACCTTCACTTTTCCAGCAGCTGGAGAAACAACAGATGTGACTTTTCTTGGTTTTGACAAGCTGCAGCATTTATTAACTGACACACTGTTGTCTGTACTGTACATTTACTGCCAGACTGACAACTTACTGCTAACCTTTTCCTCCGCTCACATTCACTGTCACTTTTCTGCCGCTCGCTCTCTCACTCAACCACTCACTCACCTGCTACGCCATATTTTACGTACTGCCCTATTCCTTAAAAGGAGCTACCAAGAGTTTCCTAGGCAACGACACAGAGGTTAACTCATGTTTCGGGAACAGTGCTACACAGAAGCTCCCAAACACTATTGATTTCCGAATGAATGGATATTTGGCGTTATTACTGGCATTAAAAAATATTTTTTTAGCCTGGCGGGGGTTCTCGTTGGCCTGGCGTGCCACCTGGCATGTACTACTATAGGGGAAACACTGCTGTATATCTGCGTATACAATCATTAAACTCACATTATGTTCAACGTGTTCAACCAATATTCAGCTGTTGTAAGTTAAACATTTTACTTAACATCCTTACATAACTTCTTGATAGTCAACCTCAAAGTTATTGATTAAAATGGACATTCTGTTGGTAGCTTGGAGGTTTCCAGGGGTGGCTCTACCCACCTCAAGCCTCCTCTCTGTTCCTTCGATATATTTTCTACCTACTCTACCCTTTGCGACTTATGAAACTTAAAATCTGTCTATTCTTCCTCTTTTAGATCATACACTATATATCTTTCTCTCTCTGCTTTTGCTTCCCTCTTCTCCATCACTGAACTCTTCGTATTTTTGTCCTTCTGCTCTATCCTCCCCTTTCACTTTTCCTGGTAACCCGTCTCATGTCTTTCCTCTGTTCTTCCCTCCATCCTCTTCCCTCTCTTCTCCCAACTTCCTCTTCTTCCTCTATAGCCGGTGACAAACAACAACCCATGGATGCTGCTCTACTTCATCTCCTTCCTCCTGATCGTCAGCTTCTTCGTCCTCAATATGTTCGTGGGCGTCGTGGTGGAGAACTTCCACAAGTGTCGGCAGCACCAGGAGGTGGAGGAGGCCAGGCGCCGCGAGGAGAAACGCCAGCGCCGCATGGAGAAGAAGAGGAGGAGTAAGAGAGTCAGGGAACAAGGAGAAAGAAAAGCAGACGGAAGGAAGTAGGAGGGATGAGGATAATGGTTGTAGGGATGTGGTTAAGGGAGGAGTGGCGGCTTTGAAGCTTTGGGGGAGAGATGAGAAGAAGGATTAGTTAGGGAAATTGGTGTGAAATGAAAAAAGGAATGGGAAGTTGGAGGAGGAGGAAGGAAAGAGAAGACATATATAAAAACTCTACAAAATCCTAAATTATTTGTTGGTATTTATGATAATAATGAATCTATGAATTTCCTCATAAATTGTTTGTCTACTATTTTATAATATATTACAATTTGGCATGTTATTGAAAAGACTTGAAGCTTTGGATAGACAGTACTCCTTCCAAATGGCACATGTCCAAGACTTCTAATTTGATTTTTTATATTACACATCCTCAATGATATGACTTGAATGAGTCATTTTTTTCAGCTCATTTAAAACTACTTAACCTCCCTCACACACATTTATCAAACTTTTTCTCTTCATATTAACCCATAGTTTTATCTTCCTCTCCCTCCCCCCTCTCTTTCTTTACTTCATTTGCTCTGCCCCTCGTTTCCCACCTCTTTTGGCGTAAATAAATTATTCTGTTTGCACCTTGCATTGCTTTGCCCATGCTCCTTTTCTCCTTTTTAAATCAAACATCCATCTCTCTCACTTCTCTGTATTGCATTTTCCCTCACTTGTTTCCCTTTTCCTTTCATTCCCCCCCTCTATTATTAATTTTCCCTCCATTATTCCCATCTAGTCTTTCATTTTTCCTTGATTACATGCTTACATTTTTCAACAATCACCCTCCATATCTAAAATTCCTCTGTCAGTATATCCATTCGTCTTTTTTCTTGCCTTACCACCAATCTAAACTGTTTTCTCCCTTTTACCTCGTCTTTCATATTTCTTCATCTCTTCCTTTGTTGTTTACTTTTTCTCTCTCCAGAGGCCCAGAAGCTGCCGTACTATGCATCCTACGGTCCAGCTCGGCTGGCTATCCACACTTTATGCACCAGCCACTATCTGGATCTGGTCATCACTTTCATCATCTGTATCAATGTCATCACTATGTCTCTGGAGCACTACAGCCAGCCACAGGTGAGAGTAAGGATGTGGGTGTCGGACACAGACAGACAGAGCAGGCTTTTTAAGGGGTTTCTGAGTAGGTGGTGATACACCATCTGTGCATAGTTTTTTTTTGTTGTTGTTTTTTTTTTTTGTTTTTTTTTAAATGGGCACTCCCAGAGGCAGACTGCCAACCTGCTGCTCTGAATCAGCAGCGAAAACAGCCAACAACCAAAACATTTATCCACATGCTGGAATACAAACAACCTGGCAGAAAGGGGTATTAGTTATGTAAAATGCTCCTCAGAGAGGAGAGACAGAGATGCTCTGAGGTGTAAAAAAAAAATCTATTTGGGTTAAACCTCAACAAACAGGCCTTTAGTTTGAAAGAAGAAAAATATACCAGTATATGATATGGTGAATAATAACAAGGGAGAATTTGTGAGGGTCAATTATTATAGCTTTGGGTTACAGATAAATGACATTTTTTATGCAGTAACAGAACACATCACATGCTGCCTTCATGTCATAGAAATAATCTATAACTTATTTCACACTTCATTAGGCCTATACTTTCTTATGCAGGCAGAAATGGAAATGGTTGTATAAGGCACTGTAGAAAAGACATACCATAAATTAGACCATTTGAAAGTGTAGGAGAAACAATTCTTTAGTTTTTAATATGATAACACACTCAGTTCCCCCCCTTAAATTTTCTACAAGTGCTGCCAGTTTTATGGCTATATAACACTGACTGTAGCCCAGTGAAAACCAGTTAGCTCGTTAAAATGGCAGGAGGTTAGGCTCCTAGGTTCTGAAAAAGTGGTTATTCAACCTAAAACATTGAGGATTTTGAGGAAATCAACAAATAAGACTATCCTTGTCTCCAGAGCAGTTCTGCCTTTAAATAATTATTTGCAGCAGTAGACATTTAACCCTGCAGTAATCTACCCAGAAAACAACTCTTGCTAGCTTAAGTGTTCAAAATAAACCTTCCATTTCCTTATCTCATAATTTTAATGCTTTCTTCACATGCTCATTATAAAACTAACTTAGCTTAAGTATGGTTGATTAAGATTTTGGACATTTTGGAAAATATGCTTATTCATTTTCTGGCAGAGAGTTAGATGAAATGAGACTCTAATGGCTGCATGCTAAATATGAAGCTAAACCTAGCAGCCGGTTAGCTTAGCATAAATGCAGGAAACAGGAGGAAGTTGCTAGCTTGGCTCTGTCCAAAGGTAACATAATCTGCCAACCGGCACCTCTAAAGCTCACTGATTAACAAAACTAACAACATTAACTGAAATGTAAAAAAAAAACAACAACTAGTTATTACCAAGCTAAGCTAACTGACTGCTGGCTGTAGCTCAATCTGGCTGTAATAGCTGTGATAACAAGGTTTAATTATGTGCATTGAACATTACAAGCTTTTCATTATTTGAATCATGAAGCCCATTTCTTTCTGACTCATTAATACCAGTGTACAAGAAAAAAAAAATGTCTTTTCTTCCCTAGAGTCTGACATAATTTAGTTGTCTGTCTCCATTAAGCTCTCTTCTATTAAAAGAGATTCTTTGGCAAGATCCTCACACTGACAAAACAGATTCACCGAACAACAACTCTCATCCTTACTTGTTATGCTATTTTCATTCTGCTTCTTTCAGAAAAGGTTATTTTTGTGACGTGAGAAAATGTACTGTAGAGAAATATAAAAAACAAGACAAAGAAGTGGTTAAGTTATGAACTAAGATACAACAAAGGATGTTTCATTGTTTTATTTCCATTACGATCAGAGATAGGGGAGATATCTATTGCTGCTGCTGTCTTAATTTTTTTCCTAACTTCTGTCCTTTTTTTTGCATCTCAGTCTTTGGAGACTGCACTGAAGTACTGCAACTACTTTTTCACCTCCACCTTTGTGATCGAGGCGTCCCTGAAGCTGGTGGCCTTTGGCTTTCGACGCTTCTTTAAGGACAGGTACGGTGGAGACACTCCCAGCTGTACATATTTGTTTTGGTGAGGTATATGAAGCTGTTCTGTGTTATTATTTACTGTAAAAACTTAACAGCGTCAATATTGTATGTGTCTGCACTGAGACAAAATGCACGCTGAACATATCGTTTAGTCTGTGCCAAGTTCCTAAATATCTTACAGTAGCAGGTGTGCATACATTTTCCCAATATAGAGGTAAACATAAATACCTTGAAATCCTGGAACTTGACATGAATAATCTGCACATACCACAAGAATGGGTCTTGTTCTTTAGTGAGAAGTAGTGTGAGGGTGGTGCAGTGTCAGCAGCGATGCAGGCGTTGTGCTGAACTGTCACGGTGAAGAGGGAGCTTATTTTCAAAGCAAAGCTCTCGTTTTGAAGCTACATTCAAACCCTCAGTCATGAGTAGTGACAGAAAGAATGAGAACACAAATTCAAGCAGCAAAAAAAAATTGTTTCCTTCCCTGTCCCCGAAAAGGTGAGGAGCTCATTGTGGAGCTGATGCTATTTAAAGCTTGAACATACTTCTCCAGTCTGATTGTACGGAGATCAACCAATACGCCTGTTTGATGCTCGAGTTCGCACAGTACATGAGATTTATGAGGTGTTGGCTTCAGATGCTCTGCAAGCCTCTGCAACCTATGGTTACCCATAACACCCTTATCTACCTAAACTGGCAGAGATGTTTATGCGTAGCTTCAGGATACCATAATTCTAGCCTGAGATAGATAGATATATAGATCAATGAAGAAAAAATATTCATTATAAAAGGATTTGGATCTTCAATATCACTAATGATGTCTAAACTATGAGCGTTGTCTTTGATTAAACCATTTGGTCAAATATGACATTCTCTCTGCAGATTATTCTGAAAAAAGATGGTGATGATATTATTTCAAGAATTTTATATTGAATTATTAAAAAATAGTGCAGTGCAAAACATGCCTGTTCAGAGGGGGCCGATTGCTTCGCCTCTGGCCACTAATTCAACACATAGCAAAAAAAATGAATACAGTTGATGTGAGGTGTGAATGAGTATATACACCAACAACATGCAAGAAACTGAGCACTTCCAAAACCTGAACGCCTCCTGTTTAGTCACTCGCTGCCGATCTGCTAGACGTGCTGCTAAAGCTATGCTTTCTGTCTAGGGTAAGAGTGTCCATTATTGATTAAAAGCTCTGTTTTCGCTGTCTTCTTTTCTCTTTTTAGAGCACTTTTCTCTGACTTGTGTCACACCTCGTCTCTGATCTCTCCCTGACATGCTGGCATCAGTCCCTAGAGCCCTGAAGCTCCACCCTGGGTTTATTCAAAGTTTATTAATATTAAACATATTGCGGGTCTAAATTGCATCAAATTTGACACTGTGCACTCCCTCGGGTCCCCAGCCATACACCCACCAAGTGTGGAGTTGATCAGATGAACAGTTCAAGAGATACTCGAAGGACATACAGATATTCCTTCCTTTAGTAGAGAGATAGATACTTTATCAAAACACTAGGTTTACTGTCTAATTAAGCCGAATAAATGATTCATTAATGCCGTGCAGGTGCAGAAAGTTTGAATTTTAATAGATTTCAATATCTAATGTCGCACCCTTACACCTTAACAATCCAGTAAGGGGATTCTTTTTCAGCCACATGTTACACGCTTGTGGAGCAGCTGTGATGGTGATGGTGAATATTATTTGAGATACCCCGCTATGTAGATTTTTATTATTGCTGCTTCCGATCCGTTTCTAGAATTGTGCCGGAGGAAATTGCTATTAGTTATTTCTGCCCTCCATCTTTTCGAAATGATTCCTCCCGACCTATTTTAGTGCTCTTCGCCTGTCTCTCTGTCTGTCTCTTCCCCTTTATCTCTTCCTGTAAACAAACATTTATAGGCAACCTCTTTATTTTCCTTGTATTTAATTTTATTTTCTGTCCGACTCTACCCCGTCGTTGTTTTCCGCCTTAACGCTACTGTATGTCCTGGCTTTATTAGGTGACCCTGTTTTTGTGTGTGTTTACACCCTGTGAGCCTGGTGTGCACCAGTTCTGCTGCTCTGGAGCAGAGATATTATCTAGGACGAGACACATTAACTGTGGAGGAACATACCCCAGGCAGCAATTTTGCAGTAAAATTGAGATAAAAAAAGTAACTTTACTAGATAAAAAAAGTGGATTATGTATTTAAGGAAGTGTCACCGCTTTTTAAACTACTGTCCTCACTGGCCGAGAGGTTACTCTACAGTATGGCTTAGATGGAGGTTTGACCAAAGGTGGTTTTGGCAGTTGGACAAGTTTTTACCACTCCCTTTTCTTATTCTTTCATAATATAGCCCAGGGCCAGGTGAAATCAGAGTTAGTCTATTTAAAAATGTTGTAGCTGGAACGGCTTGGCAGGAAGTTCAAGAAGCCTGGAGTAACACAGAGTAGTAATTAGAGTACGATGTCCTGTGCTCTGTGGTATCTTTTGGCACGCTTTGTGAATCAACCTCATGACCGCCGAACACCCACACTAGTTGAACTTGATTTTGAAGAAGCAACAATGGAGCAGAAACCTTGTTTGCCGTTTTTTAAATGGGCTTTGGATTATGTGCCTTTGATCATTTCATTTATGCTCAGCGATAGTGGCAGCAGCCAGGATCATGTTCAAACATTACCACATACAGCTCGTTGTTCAAGACACGAGATAACAAACACAGGAAGTAACAGTCCTGAGGCTGCAAGGTTTGCATAGTATTGAAAGTGATCTTCTAGTGTCAACATAAATATTCATGATAGCAGCCGGCCTTCCAGTGTGATGGGCTGTTACCCATTCTTCTGCCAAGTCACTTGTGGGAGAATCATGCAAATTATGCATAAAGTTGATGTTGAATATTAATATTCATTGGAAAATTAACATAACATAGAACCTGAAACGTGTAGGCATGAAGTCCTGATCCACATACCAAGTTAAGACTCCAGATATTTATTTAATAGATATTTAATTTATGTCCAAATTCTGCAGATTATGGTGGAAAATTCATTGTATGTGTGTGTGTGTGTGTGTGTGTGTGTGTGTGTGTGTGTGTGTGTGTGTGTGTGTGTGTGTGTGTGTTGGTGTGTAGGTGGAACCAGTTGGACTTGGCCATTGTGCTGCTGTCAGTGATGGGCATCACACTGGAGGAGATCGAGATAAATGCCTCCCTCCCCATCAACCCCACCATCATCAGGATCATGAGGGTGCTCAGGATAGCACGAGGTACACACACACACACACACACACACACACACACACACACACACACACACACACATGCTGAAATTAGCACTGTCAAACCAAGATTACATGTGCTGTAAATTCTCAAATAGTGGCTGCGGCCTTTATTTACTTCAAGCCTGTATGTGAAACAGGCTTATATTAGAGACAGATCTTTATTTCTAATTTTCCCTGTTTCTTAAGTGTATAATATTAGATTTTAGTAAGAATTTGTTGTTGATTATTTTTGCTGAAAACTCAACGTTTCCCTTCAAGTATTCCACTAAGAAATGTATACAACTTGGCAAAAACAGAAGCTTTTTCATATCCTAGATGTATTTTTGATAGATTGCCCTTCCAATGAGTTGTTTAGTACAGCATATAGTGAGGCCTCAGACTTCTTTTTTAATAAAAGTCCATTTTTTTCAATTTCTCTAAAGGCAAAAACACACCCATCACACCACATCAACCCAATTCATTGTGAAGCTATTTTTTTATATCTAGCTGTCTGTCACTTTTGTTTGCATGGAACAGGTAATTTGCATTTTGAGACTGTGAGCCAGTTTCAGCAAACTCTGGGAAAGAGATTTGTCATTTACAGTCCCATTGTTGCAAAGCTGATAATCCATTTCTATCCTTCAATCTCTTTCATCTTCACTGTGACTCTAACTTGACACCTTTGTTCTTATTATTCAAATGAAATTATAGGACTCTGCCTCTCTGGGCTCTACCAAGTGTTCTTAACTTCACTCTGAGGAGGATAAAGGCTAATTACATCAATCTCACTTAATCCTTACCCTCTTACTATAACCCTCTGCCCTCCGTAATACTGCCCAGGGACTGCTGAGTGGACCGATGGGTAATATGCTGATTAAACAGCAGCCGGTGGTAATTAACAAGCAAATCGGGTATTTGATGATTAGGGTTACTGGTGGCTTTTAGTCTTTCCTCTCTCCTCTCACAAATGTTTACTTCTCTGCCTGAATGTTAACTATCTTTTGTGACTGTGGGAAAGAATATTAAAATGTCTCACAATTATCCACTTCCAATGCGCGGCTCAAATTTAAGAGTCGACTGAACAATTGGAGAGATTCAGACACATATTTTTTAAAGTAATGAGCCACAATTGTTGCATTTGCATTTACCTTGCTACTTTTAATTTATTTTTTTTATTTAACACGGGCAATGCACAAGACATTTATTCCACTAGATATATCTAAACTGCAGTCCCTGGGTAGAGGTGGAGGTGTTACAAAAACAACACAACACTAATTTAAGCTACATTTTTACCTACCCCTGTCTTCAATGTATTTTTCTATTTGCTGTACTTGTTTTCCACTGTTAAACTTCTTTACAATACAACTAGACAAGCTAGCAATGCTACTGAAAACTAGCCTACTGACGCAGTTCAGGTCATAGTTAATGCTTCCAGCAGCAGCAACCGACCATTGCTAAACCCCACCCCCAAACAGCGTTTATCCAATCAACTACAACTAGTTATAGCAGGCCCATAAAGCTCTGGATTTCTCCACAAGCCAAAACGGTGTGCACAGGGCTGTGGTAAGAGAGATACTCAACATTTAATGAGTTTGGATGGTGTAAGGGATGGATTAAACAGGTTTTTTTTGTTTGTTCTTAAGCTCAAATGATGGCAATAAATTTCATTTACTTAAGACTGAATGTTTATATAATTTATGACATGTGCTTTCTTAATCTGAATGAACACTGTAGCAGTCTTGAGGCTTATGTTTCACCAATCAGAGAAGTTCATTACTGCAGACACTATCCCACTGATGTCCTACCTCAGTTGAACAGTCTTTTTGGGGAGCAGGACTTCCATACAACCCAGGAATCAAAGCTGGAACCAGGGTCCCCGGTCAAAATGTAGCCAAAGTTTCTGAGTTCTGCTGCTTTTGAAAAAGGCCTTAAATTCACCAAGAGAATATTCAAGTAAAAACAGTCACTGCAATCAGATGAATTATTAGTCAGTACACTACAGCAATGACTCTGCAGCAAAGATGTCACCGAAATAAAAATGTTGCCTGATTCCTGCTGATGCTGTTGTCCAGGATTATGGAGAAACAGAGGCTATACAGTTCTGGTTAATGATTTAGAGTCACACTAACCATGAACTACCACCGCATCAACCTTCTCTCTCTCTCTCTCTCTAATACACAAACACACCACCACTACCACCACCACCAGCAACCATCCTAAGACATGTCCATATCCCCCAAGGCTTTATTGTCTAAGCCGCCGTTGCCTTTCCTGATCGGAATATGGACATAGTTTCTCTTCTCTGCTACCGGCTGCGTCATCAGCCATCCTCCTCCAGAAATTGGGCCACTGGGAATTGTATAGAGTCTCTAATGGATAGTCGGGGAGCTATTCCATCTATCGATCGTTTGTTATCTCTCTCCTCCTCTTTCTCTGCCTACCTCTTATCTATCTTGATCTTTCCTCTCTATCTCTGCGGTGTCTTTTGTCTTTCTGTCCTTTGTCTCACTTTCTCTTTATCTGTTGTTTGCCACCAAAACACACATGTCAGATGAAGTGAACACACATATACTGACATACAAGTTTGTCTGGATTCTATAGTTGCCTCACCTTGTGATCTCTCTCCAGTGTTGAAGTTGTTGAAAATGGCAACCGGCATGAGAGCTCTGCTAGATACAGTGGTCCAGGCTCTGCCTCAGGTATGTGTGAATATACAGACTCACTCACACACACACACACACACAGATATCCTCCCTCGGCTTATCACAAGGACACCCAGGAGTTAATTAACATTTGTGGAATGATAAACGAGCAGCGTCGATAGAAGCTCCCTGAGAATTATGACTTTCAGGAAGTCGGGTTATGACTGCGTTTTTGCCCCCAATGTTATAACACGTTGCTAACCTTCCACTGCTCACTTCATTTATTCAGGAAAAGTAAAGACCTTTGTGGCATTAATTTAAGATGTTAAAATTTCCTCCACTGTTAATGAGACAAGTGCAGCCAAAAAGTTCTGCTCCCGTGGTTCACAAAAACCCCTTTTCAGAGCCTTTAAGTTTCCCTTTGTCCTGGAATTTGGGGAATACTGTGGAATCTGAGTGCTGTATTCAGCCAGAAAATTGCAGAAAATTTAACAACTCTCTTGTGAAATAAGTAATTGTCAGGGAGCTTTACAAATAGGGCACTATATGAAAAAGCAAAAGTGTCCTCCAGAACCTGTCTTACATGTTAGTTTAATTAAATAGCCCTTGCAGATGGATTGTACTGTAGTGGAAACCAAACTTGTCATGTCTTTTGAAGTTGTCTGGAGAGGGAAAACAACAGAAATCTGAAAAATAATATAACTTTATGGATTTGTTGCAGTTGTGGGAAATCACAGTACAGTCATGACTTCTGTCCGTCAATATGATCTGTTGCTTTGTCTAAACTTCCCTCTGTCTTTGTCTGCCTCGATCAGTTCAGTTATTAATTAATTGTGTTTCCTAGGCCTGAAGCAGAACTTATATTTAACAATAAAGACAGATTATGCATTGGGACAGTTAGTGGCAGAGATAGTTAGTGGCCCAGTTGGCTTCAGAAATGGTCCAACTAATCACAAGTAGCTTTGGATGTTCTGTAATATAATATATCTGTCCAGTACAGCCTACCAGAGATGACCTTCCCCTGCCATTTATATACAAATGGTGATGTGTTTCACCTTTATTTGGTGCGATGGTGCTTTTTGCCAATTTATCGGCTAGGTTTACAGTGAAGGACATTAAAGAAGTAGCTCATGTAGAGCTATTTGTCTAGTAATAATCTATTCTTTACAACTTTTAAATATTCAGTTCAGCTGACATTGGATCACCTCAAGAACAGGATGATAATTCACTGCACACTGCTCCGCTTAATTTCTTTAAATTCTAATTTTATTATTATGAACATGTACATCAAATACAAGCCTGTATCTACTCAACCTAAATAACCTTTTCTAAGTAATTACTTGTCACTACATTGATTAATCTAAAAAAAATAGCACATAAACATGAACTGAAATATACAGCGTCTGAGATCAGAACTCATAATATAATTACAGTATACACACAAAGACAGACTGTACATAGCTGCACTATAACAAAAATAAAAAGATTATATGTAAAATATTTTCTAAAATCAAAACTTGAAAATAAAAAAAATCATGAGATTTTCTAACATGTCTGTTTTATATTATAATAAGCCTTGTCAAGCTGCTTATAGTGCTAAAGCTATAAATGAATCCCATCTGTTTTGTTGATATTATCAAATAAAGAATCCAGGATTTAAAGATATATTATAATGAGTGCAATATAATGAGATTAAATATAACCGATGCCTCTTATAGCACCAACTTCTCTCCTCTTTTTATATCTTCTCTGAGGTGTGTTATATATCTGTTGCTGCTTCAAGATGCAATACACCACATTCAGCCACTAGATGTCGCACAATAGCGCCGACATCTCAGACCAAAACAAACGTGTGTGTCGTTTACGCAATAAAGTTGGAGGGGAGAAAGGCGACAACTCGAGAAACTCAGATCAAACTGTCAAACTAGGCAGTGCTGATCAAATATGGATCAAGATTCTGTTACTGCATCGCCTATTTCTCACCTTAAATGCTTTCAGAGACATATTTTAGTGTACTTTTTAGCTGTAATTTGAGAAAGTTTGTAATGCGGCCACCATCTGGGAAACGGACATGGAGGACAAGGACTAACAAGCATGCGGCTACCAAAACGAAGAACACAGAAGCTCGGATAACAATACACACACACAGGGAGTGTGACTTTATTCACTGCTCAGGTTGCCATTACTCCACTATATCTTTGCATAGCAAATAGTTGTTTGCTGACACCTAGTGAGGCTCAATGTCATTTATCAGACCTTTAAGAAGTTACTGAAGTTCTACCTCTGTTTGCCTTTTCTTAGCATTATGAAGCTGTAAATCTTTGTTTCTTTTTTAATGTGAAGAAACCAGAGAAAAGTACAGTAATGATATGTACTAATCTAAACTGATCTACTCAAAACGGCTCTTAATTAAAAACATTTGTAATGGATTGCGTCTGCGTACAGATTTTTTTTCTGTTCTGTTCTGCAGCCTTATCAATGCTCTGAATGAGCCTTTTGGAAGGATTTTTTGTCTCCTTGGTGTAAAAAAAACATGCATACATACACATACGCACACACATATATACCCAAATACACACAGTGACACAAACGAACACTGGCTCACACACTGAGGTAAAAGTACAGTCACAGAAATCTCTCTCAGCTTCACTTATCCTCAAAACAATAGTCTTTTTTTCTATCCACCCCATGTGACCCACAAATAGCGGGTAGTGATTTTTCATCCAATTAATAAGAAAATTTGAACATGGATATAAATATAAACACTTCTTATGTCATGACTCGTTTTTCTAAAATACCCCACATAATAAAATGAAATGAATAGTGATGTTAAAGAAGACTGTAATTTACCAGCTGTGCTTTGAAGAAAGAGTCCAGTAACCATCTGGCCAAAATTGCTATTTTCCCTGTGATGCCTGTCTTTATTGATATTGAAGACAATGTTTTTTCTTTTGTTTTTTTTACATATTTGTATGAGAGCATCACTTCAAACCAGTAATCCACAGTGACATTTTTTTTTCCTTTTTGAAAGAGAAATGTAGTTTTACATCTGTGTTCATGGTGCTGTGACTCTGACACTGATCTGTCAGTTGGTTGCGTGTAATGTTTTTTTCGTTAAAACAAATTTTATTTTGGTAGTGCACATACTGCTGTGAATTACAACATCAGCTAAATGTTAAATTAGGTTCATGGAGTATGTATTTAAAGAGGAAGTCCACATTATTTCTTATATTTTTTTGTGCTGTACACATAAACACATAGATTCTTGTTGGCTTTGGTGTTAATACAGGTTGGATTTTTGCAACAATACACATAATGTGTAAAAAAACAAACTATTTTGCTTCTCCAAACTAGCTCACAGGCATTGAAAGGTCAGTTAAACTGAAATTTGTGGCCCCTCTTCAACTGAGATGAAATTGCCAAGACTATATAGTGTATATTTCATTTGTTGACCTCCCCAACTGTGGTAGCCGTTGCCATGCCAAATATAAAATATGGATCACTGGCTGACTTGCTCTTTTCCACTGAGAATATTAAAGCACTTGTCAGGATAGCTAATACCAAAATATTTTTGGTAGTGAATTTAATTGAAAATAGCCATAAGTGACTAATGACTCTTTTATCACCTAAGTTAAGGAGAATCAACTTTTTGTTTGTTTGGTTTTTTTTTTACCATTCCCTGACATCCCTTGCCCTCTTTTGTACATTCATTGAACCAGAACCTGCAAGGTCTCTCTGTCTGTCTCCTCTCTCAGCAACATCCAGAAGCAGGAAGTTACAAGATAAAGTCACTACAGCTCTGACAGCAATCACACATTGTGACCCTTTTACAGCAGGACATAGACATATATGACTGGGAGCATCCCATATTTCAAAATTACATTCAGCATGAAGGGAAAAAGTCCACTAAAAAGCTGTCTCAGAATTTTTTAAAACTGAAGTACTGGTAAGGATGTCCTGTGTACCCTTATAAATGGTAAGAAATATCTTAATCTGTGATGATTTTAGAAATACTGATATTGCCCTTTAAGAGTACCTAAATTATACATATAAAGAAACTGCCTTTTGGGATCTTTATTAACTGTGGTCACTAGAACCTTTCCTACAGGTAGCATTTGATTTTTTCTTTTTTCTAAATTAGAGTGCTTGTTGGAGCACATGTCCTCTATCCAAAGATGAATGAAAATACATGGCATCTCTGCTCCTATTGTTCTCTGTCTAGAAAGAGTCACAATCCTACTTTCTCTGAAAACATTTTAACTCTATTACCTAAAGGCTCTGTTCTTCTACTGAGTTTTGACATGGGTGAAATGACCTTTTATGTGTCACTGTGACTTGTGTCACATTATGTATCAAAATTCTTGCACAAATTTAACAAAAAAAACATGACACAGAGGACTGAATCATGGTTTCACTAGTCTAAATACAGTGAATAGATACTTTGTTCGCAATGGAAACCAAATGTCTAAATATAAAATATGTATAAAAACATCTGTTTTCGTTTCTCACAAGCTTCTGTTGCCTAGTTGCCAACTCTAATGCTTCCATAGCATCCTTCAATCTGTTTCCTACACCACAGCATCCTCATTCCTGTGGTGTACTTACATTCTGTGGATCTAAAGACATCAGGTGGGCTTGAGTTACATGCTGAAAACTGCCTCAAGCCAAGCTGTGGCTTTTAATATCCACCAGGAAACATCAACATGCACAACTGGGGAGGGAAAGAAAACTATCCCCAGGCTTTGCCTAACCTCTCAAAGATTTTCCTGTTTCTACATTTTTTCCTCTCTTTCTTCCCCTATGTCACCCTCTCAGTAGAAGCTATGTGTCTTATTCTTCTTTCCTTCCCCACTCTCTCAGTTTAGTTGCCTATGTAATGGATTTCTAAAGCAGCCCATTGCCTTTACTGTGAGGTGACTTACCTAATGGTGTTCTGCTTGGTGCATCT